>NC_089286.1:10603662-10929510 GCF_963678975.1 Dysidea avara | reverse complement strand
TTTTGAATATGGACATGCCCCCATCACGAAGCTACCACTCTGTACGGAGTAACCACTCTACAAGCAAGCTTACCTGACTAGGCCTTTAGTGAACTGCGTAGTTTTTCCTTCACTATGTATACAGCAAATCAACCTTCTAGATTGCAATATTCTTGTTCATCTCACCCAAAAATGGAGTCAAATATCCTTATACACTGGTGTGGTGACCATGAACTACTCTACTACAACATAGTGATTCAGTGTTAAACACACCATAATTATCTAATATGCATATGCGCCTAACAGATAGTATTATTTTTACAAAAGTTTTCTCTAAAATTATAAGTGCATGCGCTTAACAACCCAGCTCTATGGCATACAGTACCATGTCCTTCACAGTGTATTAATACGTACCTCTAAATTATCTTTCAGTTGCATTAATCTACTCTTTGCAGAATCATTTAATAACTTGCCAAGTGATGTCACCCAGGTCTTAGCATTCTCCTTGATAGTACGGGCCAGTGGCTCCAGATGTAACATAATACAATCTATCTCCTTCTTTATTGACTGAGTCATCACCTGTTGTAACAGTACACTAATGAATTATACTGAGATATACAATATGTTATACCTCTTCTGATAATGTATCATAAAACTGAAGCTTTTCATCATACGAGGTACAGGAGGGATCCTTCTGTGCAAATTTCTCCAACATTATATCCTGTAGGAACATGTAAACTTGGATAAAAATAAGCAAACACTGTGTTATTACTTATTTCAATACAATAACTGATTAGCTATAGATCAAGACAAACAGTGTGGCCAAGAAAGCAAGTGTTCCACACTATGGGTACTTTATTTAAAGTACTTTTATGCATGCATGGCTCCATGGTCCCTTATCAATTTTTGCATTATAGCTGTCTTACTCCACATACCACAATCACATATGGGTTTGTAAAATACAGGTCCTCAAATATTTTTTTCTTTGTGTTTTCCTAATTTTTCTATATCCTTTCACACACTCTCAAAAGCCAGTATAAAACATGAAATTGTACCTCGATTGCTGTGAAATTTGCTGTTGGGAGTTAACTCAGTTAAGTATGGAGATCCTTCTTTAGACAACTTTTTTGTCAACGTTTTTGTGCACTTTTTGCTACTTGGTGAGAATATTTTGAACCCCGTGATTTTGTTTTTTTCTTTGTAACTCTGTAGCACTCACTGCAGCTTCTTTTAAACCACAAAAGGTTGAATTGTGATGGTTAACCTATACATAATTGCAAGCCATTCTCTTTGGTGGTTTACCAGCAGGTGTGACAAAATATCTTCTTTAACACAAATAATCATCCATAACTGCGTAAATATTGCTCAGATTCGCACCAGAAAAATTAGGTCCCCAGAAAAAAAATGGAGAAAAAATAACAAAGAAAATAAGCCTAACTTTGAAGGTTTGTATTTCACGAATGCATACAGTGATTTTGCTGGAATTTGGAATGTAAGGTGCCTAAGCTATAATGCACAAACCGTGTACTTTCCGAGAAGGGACCATGGAGTTATGCATACATGAAAAACATGTTTTCTGTCTTCCTGTCAATAATATACCCATGGTGTGGCACACCAGCAGGTTCCCATTTCTCTTTCTTTCTAACAGTGTAGCATACAAAAGAATTGTTTACACTCACAGAATAAGAAGCCATCATTGGAACATACACAGTATACAACATACTCGTTGCAGCTTCCACGATGGTCTATACTTCTTCCACACTGACAGGTACTTCAATATTTCCCCAACAACTCTCTGAATGTTCTTTTGTACCATAGCAGCTTTGTCCACCACATCAGGGTGCATACTGATGTCTGAGAAGAATGCGAACGTCACTGGCTCAGGTGGAGGTGCCTCTATACAAGAACCATTCTTCCAAAGTGGGAACAACTTGGTACTGAATATCAAATATAATTTATCAATAAACTATATTGAATACTTCATTTACCCTTCCACTACATCTCTCATGGCTTGCATCATCAACTTGCACAGCTCATTAGCAGGTGGATGAAGCACCACTTCTGGTGCTGACAGTAATGTCTCAACTGCTTTTCAGAGCATGTGGTAAGATGAAGAGTTCAAACTATCTATAGAAAAATAGGACTACAAATTCCTTAAAATTCATGCCAATCTGACCTATAACACTCCTTAGAAATAGCATCAAAGATCCTTTTTTCCCAGTGAGCATAGTACGATTTCAGTCTGGGAGACTTGCCAGAGTTAGTGTACACTACAACAAGTACAACAAGCACTCTGAAACTCTGTAACCAATGAAGCATACAAGTTTCTAGCAGTATTTATTGAGCCAAGAACGTACACATGTACACACAAGTACAGTTAGTACACACACATTCATACTTGTTACACAACACCTTTGCTTCAGGGAGTTCACATCCTGGTTTTGGTGGGGGGGAAGCTTAAACAACTTAACATAGCAGAACAAATAGTGTGCAGTCTTTTATCAATATCACTAGTATCTTTCTGTATCTGACTGGATAGGAACTCAAACTTGCTCAGTACCTATAAGATGTACAAGTCATTGGATGGACAAATACTCTAATAGAACACACATGCCGTTGGTTAATATTGAGCTAGCTTCACAAATCAAAATTTACACATTCACACACACTTGACAATAAAGTCATGAATGCTCAAAGAGTTCAGTTTAATTGTTTTACTCCTGGCTTGAGAACCCTACGTAAGAACTTAAAGTGATCTTCCAGACTAATCAAAAAATAGAATCATTACGTCATTTGGCTTAATAAACGTTTGTTATCGTGGTTACAGACACAAATACTACCATTAGGACTTGTTCCACAAGGAGATGACAATTGGCTATCACTATAGAGCCACTGGACCCAAAGCAGTGTATGAAGACACAATCTTTGTCAAAGATTGATACACAATTGTTACAACTTTCTATGTGGCCATACAAGTCAACAGTCACACTGGAAGGACTACACAACTGACCCCTATTACTACCTGGTGTACCAATCTTGCCCACATAGTTACCATCAAGAGTAAAGATGGACATGCAGTGATTACCATAGTTAGTAACAAGTACTTGATTGTTATTGGTGACTGCTACATCATAGGGACTACTTAACTGAACTGATCCAATAGTGTAGAGGTGTACTGATAAGGATTTTTCAGTTGTACCGATATCCGATTAATCTGTACCTAAAAGAGACGATACCAATTATACCGATCTGATTATTGTATATTCTGTAAAATCAAATAGAATTACAGGCGTTCTTAAAGTGTAACAGCTACCATTTTCAGAAGATCTGGGTAACAATATTCTAACACAAACAGCAGTACTAACACGTGCAGTCGTATGGCTTCTCGTAACTTAGCATTTCGATGAAATAGTATAGAGAGATTTTCTATTTGTTCGTAGTGAGCAAAAATGCTTTTCATTGCTTTGCTAGTACTCATATTTGCCATGCAAACTATCGGTAGCGATATCAGTTCTCAGAGCATTTGTGCCAATTACTGATATGGCAGAAATTTCCGTATTGGTAGCCCATCCGATCACCAATCCGATTATCGGTACATCTCTACAATAGTGTGGATAAACTGATCATCACACTGGAACACTGAGATGTGATTAAGCAACAAATACTATATTATAATACTTACTGGACCAGACAGTTCACCATCACCAGTTTGTTGAACTGTACTAAATAGCTACCATTGGTATCAAACATGTGTGTACTTCCTGATTCCGTGGCAGTTCCAGCTATTGTTTTGTCTGTTATACTCAAGCTGAATCACGAAGGACAATAAGTCCTTGATTATCTAGACTTTGAATATCCGAATTCCCGATTATCTGAGCAGTACAAATGACTGTTCTATTAGAGTGTTTTGACAACTATACTGCTTGTTCTATTAGAGTATTGTATGCTCTATTAGAGTGGTTGAACAAAGTAGATAAATGAGTGGGATTCACTTATCTGGACATCTGAACACAATTGTGATACACAGGTGTTTGGATATAACAGAGCACCCACCATACACAAGCTGTGACAGTGGTGGAAGTGGCATGTATAGTACAAAAAATTAAAAGTGTTCTGGCTTTTAAAGCATGATCACTAATTAATATAGTGTGTATATTATGAACCACAGTAGTGGTTCATAATAAAGATCACCTGTTTTTGCCAAAATCCTAATAGAACACACACCTAACACTACCTTAGGAAGCTCACAAAAAAAGCCTTAGAAGTTAATTTGGAAGAAGTATAGGTCCAATGGAACATATGAAGTCAAAAGTAACCAATAAAAGTACTTTTGTACATAACTGAAATATGCCATTTTGTTCATCTTTTCCATAGGGCAAAATGAGAACTTTTGGGGGATAAAAACTACATAACTTTCCTTCCTATGTCTTTCTTCATGTGACCTATTTTCTTAAAATACATATTACAATGATAACACCCATTCTCAAGCAAATTTGCTTCTAGTAGGTTCACTTTGCCATTGATTTTCTGACTTCATCTCTGCAAGGGTAACCAAAGTGTAAATATGTGTTAATAAGTATTCAATCTATATGTTCATTAGGAAACCCAATGTCATTACCTATCCTATATTTAACCACAACAATGTTGTTGTGTATACCACTACATACTGTATATCAATTAAATTTGGCGGTGAACTAAATTTGGCGAATTGACGATTCGTCACTAATACGCCAAATTTTAATTTCGTCAGTATACATATTTTTAAAACTTGTTGATAACTTTTTTCTCATAAACAAACACATTAAACAGATAGAAATAAACCTTGGGCCAAGCAGTTGTTGAAGTAGGTTTATTTTACAAACCTTCGTGGATACTGCTGAAACTGGTAAATTAGCGTGGTTCCACGCATGCAAATGGGTATGGCTTACTGACTAGACTAGAACTCATACTCGATTAGTGGGCGTGGCTCCACGTAAGCTTGCAGAAAGCAGCAGACATGAATTCGTGTGCAGCCATTGATAAATGGGCGAGTATGTCTACAGACAGCAAATAATCCTGAAAGTGGGTGCGGCTACGAAAGAAATTGGAGCAGCACAATACGGCGTCAAAGTGAGTCAGTACAGCATCGTACTTACGCCATTCGCCAATTTTTCAGTGAGAGCATTTCGCCAAATTAAAATTTCGCCAACTGCTATTTTATAGCAAATCGCCAAATATTAGCTTTGCCAATATTTGTTGTCATACAGTACTTGACTTATTGTGATCACATAGCTGCACAAGTGTACATGTGTATATGATCAATCAGAAGCCATACTATTGTTGACTACAACATGCTATACACTGTCTATTGTTGGATATGTCAAAGCTGTATAGTACAAAGTACATTCAATAGTAAGGAAACAATACACTGGTGTTTGTTAACTCTGATAGTATTAGCTGACCATACAGCTACTGTACATGATGACTGACTGTTTAGTACTGTGTAATATCAAACACCACCAGCACCTCTTATTATCATGTTAGCTATCCATAAATGGATTTGTAAAATGTAAACAAACTAGTGTAAAAAATTAAAACATGGGAATAGAGATCGCTGAAAAAAGGAAAGAAACAAGAGTCAAACAAGCAAACATGTTAAACACACAGAGATCGCGCCGCGCTATTTGGACTCAAATATGGAGAAACTACTGTACCGTTTTTTCCTTAGTTTCTACCATATCCATTGAATCCAAATAGAGTTCTCTATGTGTTTAACATGTTGGCTTGTTTGACTCTTGTCTCTTTACCTATTGTAACTTAGTTACTTTTTGCACAGTATTGACACATTAATTGCTCACATTTTTCACAGTAGAAATTCAGTTCCATATCATGTTCATCATATAGCACTGGGACGTATTGACATCTTTCTTCTCAGATTATATCTACTTCAGCATGTGGTGATCTTGATATTCTCGCTATAGACCCATTGCAGGTGAAGTTGCCATATCAACATCCACCATCTTGGAGTACAATCCATTGTGCAGTCCTGATAGTGTGATGATGGATAGCATAGGAGAGACCATAGGTTTAACCTTGGCTGTAGTATGCAGAAGCAGCAGCTCTACTTCCTGGGTATTGTTTTACTCTTATAGAAAGAAACACCATCAGGGTTGCAAAAACGGGTTGTACTCTAAGATGGCGGATGCTGCTATGGCAGCAGCTCACCTGCAAAGGGCAGTCGTTAGAACACACCACATAAACTATTTCTAGTTTTCCTTTAAAGCCATTTCATCAACATTGAGAAATCATTTGGTAAATCCTTCACTTCTCTGCACAACCGTTTTTCTGCACTCTGGGCAAGTAGCTATTTCTGTAACTTCACGAGACACTCGTTACAGTACGAGTGGTAAGAAGGGAGATATTTTGGCTGCTTGTACAGTTTATGATCATGAGCAGCTACTCTGCGTACCATTTTAATCTCTTTTACAGTCGGAGTTTCTTGCAATGAAATCAGTAATGAAATCAGTAATGAAATCAGTAATGAAATCAGTAATGAAATCAGCAATGAAATGGTAAGTCAAAGCTGAAATAACGAATTTCAGCAGGAGACACACGTGTGACTGTTGTGCACGTGTAAATGCACGTGCTTGTCTGGTACATTGAACAAGACATTGAAGCTACACTGTTCGCCTGTCAAACTTCAATGCTAGTCTCGTGCCCAGACCGCTTTTTTTTCTTTTTGTGTGGGGGCGGAGGCTTTTTTTCTCCGCCCCCACACAAAAAGAAAAAAAGCGGTCTGGGCACGAGACTACTTCAATGCTTGGAACTACTTTGTCTACTTCCATTAAGCTGTGAGTGACCAACAGGCAAAAGAGAACTGAAATTCACTGAATGTCTCTTTCTCCGCACAATGCTTATCGATTTTAATAGATGAACTTCATAATAAGGAATTTTAAACTGTTGCCCCTAGCAACCTGAATTTGACATTATTTTGTAGTTGTGAATGTCAAAAGCAACGTCTCCAATTTTTAAAAGGATAGCATATATAGGTCATGAGATATGACATTATAAAGTTTGCAGTTTTCCCATACATTATCTATGGGAGGGGGTAACAGTTGCCCCTTCTGGGCAATCACATGGATACTGTATGGGAAAACCACAAATTTTAAAATGTCACATCTCATGATCTACATACTCTATCATTTTAAATTTGGAGAGGTTAATTGTGAGATTCACACCTACAAATAATGTTAAATTGAGAAATGACATCAATAGAATCTGCTGTTTTCCAACACATTATTTATGTGATTGCCCAGAAGGAGCAACTGTTGCCCCCTCTCATAAACAATGTATGGAAAAATGACAAACTTTAAAATGTTATATCTCATGACCTATATATGCTATCCTTTTAAAATTTGGAGATGTTACTATAGACATTTACCCCTACAAATATTATAAATTCAGGTTGCTAGGGGCAACTTTCATTATTATGAAATTCATCCATTATAAGCGTTGCTCGAAGGCGCTTAAAATTAAAATCGATAAGCGCCATGCTGAGAAAAAGGAAAAAGCGGTCTGGCCACGCGCGACTGGTTAGTGACATCACGTTGAATACTGTATTTAATATCATCATAAAAATATAATTCATGCGACATGTGGTACAATCCATTACTATATACAATGGGGAACAATAACTAGCTAAACATGTGATTGTTGTTGTTCAGTCTGTGTTCAGTAGTAGACACACACCTTGTAACACCCAGTGGGAAATATGTTCCTTAGTAGCAAGATCTGCTTCAAACACAAGACCAACTCCCATGGCATTACGACGATCTGATGTGGTGTAAACAGGGCTCAACCCAGAATATAAACCTAGAGGGGGCGAAGTAAGTTGCTTCGGATTCTAGGGGGGTCTGGGGGCATGCTCCCCCAGGAAAATTTTGAAAATTTAGGTATAAATATACTCAATTTTGGTGAAATTTTACTGTGATGCCATTGAATATTGACCATTGGATTATACAACTTTGGGATCAATTAAACCTTTCCATTTCTCAAGGCTTTAAGTATAAACCTAGGGGGGGGCAATAGCTAACCCAGGGGGGGCCTGTGCCCCCCCCCCCCCCCCCCTAGATTAACCCCTGGTAAACTGGTGTCCAGAATGTGTTCTAATGTGAGGAAATGCAAAAACTCACACATTACTATTATAAATTAATTATGGAAAATAATGTTAAAACTGGGCACACCCCCAAGACAGTTGTGTGCTTGCTCCTCACTCCTGCAAAAATCTACACACAACATCCACACGCAAACGCAACTACATTAGAACAAGGGCAAGCTAGAAAGAATGTTGTAAGCAAGGCACATTTGACTGCTCTATGAGGGTTGGTAGTACTACGATATGAATTCTCTTCAATGATCCTCACTTAGGCTTATTGATAATTTTATGTTCAGATTGCCTGCCCGCATTGCTACTGTATGTATCACCACCTAAATTCGGCCATTATCATGAAGTTTTCACTGTTATTTCACCATTTCAATGTTTAATGATTATATAGAAGATTTAAACTAACTTGCTTACATCCCTAGGCACAGAGAAAGGAAGGTTAGATGGGCTGAAGACCAATCCCAATGTCAGGAAAAGGGACTAACCCTTTCACTTATCAATGAGTCAGTTAATAAAAGATCAAGATAGTCAAATAGAGCATTTGGCTAACTAATAAAACAGTCAGGTGCATATAAATTGTAATGAATAATGAGCCACTCACCCACACTAACTTTCTGATTTGAAACATAAAATTAACAATAAGTGGCCGTACTTGATAATAAATAAATTAAAAAAAAAACTTTTACTAACTTGATTACCTCAATAGTTGCTATGCCACTATAGCATGCACACACACGTGCGCACACACACACACACACACCAATCAGTTTCCCTTTGGAAACCAGAATTTGCTACTATAGTACCGTATAGTCTCGAATTACGGCCTGGTCGTTTATTTCTTTCAAACAACTTTTTACCCCGGCTACTAAACGAGACCAGTGACTATACAAGGCCGGCGCTTATACAGTAGAACCTCTCTTAACAAACTCCCCGAATTAAGGACACAATAGAAAAAAACTCCATAATAAGGAGAAGCATTTTGGCTCCAACAGGTCTGGTTAATACATTTTTTATACCTGAAAGAAGAAAACCTCTATATTACAGCAAAAAGGCCAAAAATTCTGGGTCCCAAAATTTCCGTAATAAAGAGGCTCCACTGTATACCTGATCAGCATTCACGAGTCAACTTCATACCTTGGTGTTGTACTCTTCTGGACTCTCCTTGATGTTTCCCTCAGCATATTTCACAGATTCAAGCTTAAAAGGAACTCTAAAACGTTCTTCACTTCATCGTTTATAACACCACCCAGAATTGTTAAAAATAATGACTGCACTAGACATTTATTTGAGACCTGGCATTTATTCGAGACCCAGCATTTATATTTTGTTATGATGCTGTATTGTATACCCCTGGCAACTAAACGGGACCAGGCGTTTATACAAGATCGGCCGTAATTCAAGGCAATACGGTACTTGTCTAAAGTATCAGTAGTAAATGGTATCTAGCTATTTTAAGTAATCAATGTTTGTAAAATGGACAGAGCTGTAGCACTAGCAGCTGGTGATCATGTGCTACTGTCAGTGTCTATATGACATTATCAGTTCAATTACATAAACTATGTATACTAATTTATGGACAGGCTTTTATACGTAAAAGTGTGCTTACTTGAAGTTTTAGACGGTGTGCTTCAATAGGAATTATCCGTAATATTGGTAGTTCTTCAATGAGAACTTTAGGAAGAGACTTCTGAAGACATTGATTCTCCTGGTCCCAGATGGCACCTTCTAAATACAGTCCACTAATATAACAACCTGACGGTGCTCTCTCAGACACCTGATCAGCATTAGTATACTAGAAGAATAACAGTATATTACTAGCAATATGATTAGTAAATGTACACATATTGTATCACAGCTAATACATTCATCTACAATATGGCTACATACCTCAGTGACTGCAGTGTACAAAGTGGACCGATCTAGTGGCCAACCATTCTTCCTACATGTTGCCTGTACTAGTGCTGTAAGATAAGACTCTGGAATGTGTAGACCTGATAGCCACATCACATATGGCTCTCCCTCTTTTACCTAAATGTATATATGTTATGTGTTGATGTGTGTAGATTGTACAACTATACAAACCCATTGTTGGTATTGAGCATTTCTTCTTAAGAAGTGCAGCATCCAATTTCCTAGTGATTTCAATGTGGCAGGAGCTAATGCACGTCATATTGAGGGAAGATGACCATTATATAATGATTTGGATAACTCATCAAGTTCTACACTCATTCCAACCTCTCCTGCCAGTGCCTGCGTACAAATATAACACAATTTGGTTGTCACAAAACATCACTGTCTTTATGAAGAGTTAACCTTCTGAAGGTTGCTCAGAGACACTGACATTCTTTTGATTAACTTGTTAAAACGTTCCAACTCTTGTAGCAATACAATGGTGGTGGGTGACATCACGTCACCAAGTTTCTTTCTGATCACATCAAGTTTGTATGACTCTGGTAACTTGGAATGTAACAAGATCAATGTGATAAACATCACTGATTTGCTATGGTGTCTTCTCACCTGTATATCAGAAGCAATGTTGGCAATAAACTCTTCCCTACTAATACCAGAGCCAGATTCTCTAGTTTGAGGCTGCAGTTCTATCAGTTGTGACCACATGTCTTTAGCTGCTCTAGTAAAGTAGCCAATTTCTGCATTAGAGTGTAACCCAAATACTTCAGGAGTGTTTGCCAGTGGTAGTGCCTCAATAGCTTCCACATAAGTGCCCTTGTTGCCATCTTCAGGGATACAGTAATCCACGTCAACATTCTTGAAGAAGTGAAAAGGTTGGAATGTGTCAAATATGAAGTCTCCCATGTATTCATCCATATAAGTCTTCAGTACTCTTCTATCAAAGTCATCAATTGCTCTTCCACCATACATAACCTGTACATTAATGTTGTTAACAAATTGTCTGTACTACATTATGTGTATACCTCTCCTATGAGATATTTCAGGGACTCCCAAGGAATTTTGGTGTCTCCATTTTCATGAGCTTTAGTGAGGTAAGTATTTAGTATATCCATACACACCCGGAAATCTGATTCATTGAAGTCATATGATACATTCCATCCAATCTGTGTAAATCAGAATATGTAGCAACAACACATGTAGCTATACAAAACTCAGTGACAATAAACACTTACATGTGTATAAAATTATTATGTGTTCTACATGTGAATGTTACCTTTCCATACTTTCTCCTCTCTTGAACAACAGCATGGAAGAATGCTAGAGTAAACACAAGAGGTCTGAAAGCTGTATGTGGACAATCTCGAAGTGTTGATGCAGGAATCTTGTGATAGGTACTACGTAAGTTCAACTTTAGTCCATTGGGAGGTTCTGTCACAACCTGACATGATCATTCACACATACAGTAACACAATACTCAGTCAAACATGATGATACCTTAAGTGATCGTTGTAAAATACCAATTGGAAAATCTGGCGTAGGAGCAGTGGTTAGCCAGAGTCTAAAATCAGGGTGAGGTTTGGGCAGTAGCTCTAGAGCTTTTTCTAAGTCCTTCAGCCAACGAACTAACAAATGACAATTCTGCAACATCAGCCAGTGACCCCTTGAAGCAGCAGTTTCCAGTAGTTGCAAGGCTACCTATAAGTGGCAAAAAAATGAAGTTTCTTTCTATTTGTGTCTATGTTGTTAATAACATGGAAAATTAAAAGATAATGGCTAACACAACTCTTTAAGCTAGGACAAGTTAATGGGAAAGTGATCTTGGATTCTTGGCTATGTGTGAAAAAGTATTCATTTACCTTCTCTTGACCCTGTCCCATGGCTAGGAATTTCAGTCTGTTCCCTCCAAATCCCATTCTCTCAGCCAGTTTCCCTAGGTCTCCAGCAGGGTCAGCTCCAGGGCTCAATATGAACACAATGGGAGACAGAGGACTGGACTGTTCAAACACAGACTCAAAACTGATCACAGGTGGTGTGACATATTTCTCTCCCATCCTCTGGGTCACAAAGTTGGTGATGGCTCGGTAGACACGATCAACTCTAAAACATCTCAACAACATCAGTTGCTGCAAGTCAGTGAGATTCCTTGAGTATTTCTCAGGAAACGTAGCAGATTCTGGAGTGTCCAGATCATACCACTAGAAACAAGAACCAATGCAATAAATTATAGTATTCTGCAGATGAAGTGCAATAATTACCACAGCAGCAAATCAAATTTCACACTACAATAAGTGCTCACTTCTTTCCATGCCTTTTCACTCTTTTCCACATCACCAGGTAAGCTACCAAACACATCAGGGCTAATTTCACTCAGCCTTATAATGTCTTCCCAGCCCTGGTCTGGAATCCAGTTATATGGCTTGAGCCGAGAGCTCTTCTCCAATGAGATATTTCCCTTTATAAAGAAATCTAATTCTTCGTGTTGTAAGCTCTCCTCTACTTCTTGAATTTTAATTGTCATTTGAAATGAGAATAATAACTTGTGCACCTCAAACAAACCTGTAAGATAAACAATAGGTATGATAAAAAATTAGAGTGACTTTGAACAATATGTTGTGCAAAGCATTCATTGCTACAGTTATGTTATAGGTTAAAGCACTGCTGCACGTGTGTACGGAAAATATAGCACAAGGTTGTGTGTCAAGAGCTTCACCTCATGTGCTGTATTAGCTTCTCAACATACCCCCTCGTGCTGTATTTTTCATACACACAAACATAGGTGGTGCTTTAAGTGTTTTGTCATACTTCCTGGTCATCTTGCTTGAAGCGATTTTCTGAATTGCTTTAATTTTTGGTGATCAGACTATCAGTAAGTTATCATATAATCTATTGTAGTCGTGGAATGAACTGGTAACATTAGTTTGGCTAGTTTTAGCGTTTGACAGTGTCACACACGTGATCCATCGTGCTGTCTGTGTGGGGTTGTTGCTTTGACTTTCCGTGATCAGTGTTCATGTAATCTATTTCTAGTCATAGAACCAACTTGTAGGATTAGTTTTAGCTATTTAAAATGTCATGTACATGCTGTTTGTTTTCGTAACATTCCTTGCATAACTGTATGACTCATACAGTACAGTTATGCAGCTAATTGGTACAGTATGGAAAATACAGTAAGTGGTGGCACTTTGATCCTCCCACGCAAAGTACAACTAACTTCATGCAAATACTTTAACACTCACCAGTACAAGCATAATTGTATACATTGTGTGTAAGTGTGTCCATGATATTCTTCAGTCTCTTGGGTAGGTGAGAGTCTGGGAGGCTCTTCTTAAGGGAATAGTTGAACACTTCAAGGTAAGAACTGAGGGAGTATTGGTACATTGTGTTGATGGCTGCCATGTCAGCTAGTATGAAGAAGAGTACAGCACCTCTCCTTGCTGCTGGTCTGTAACCATCTCTGAGTTTGTCGATGTCTGCTGATGTCACTTGAGCTTCTTTCAGTTTAGCAAACACCTACATATATAGCAATGTACATAGAATAGACATATAGGTTTTATGTATATACATAATGTTTTCTGTACCTCTGAAGCTTTAACTTTAGTTTCTTCCAAGGTTTGTACCAGTTCCTCATTGTCCAACATGTTTCCAGTAGAGGTAGCTAACTCTCTTAACAAAGTATCCTCTAAATCTTTCAACAGTCGCTTGTTATCACTAATATGAAATAAACAAATGATTATTATGCAATTATAAACTTAAACAGCTCCTTGACATTATAACATTACAAAAACATAAAAGTCTACCTTGTTTCTTGGATCAATCTTTCACGTTGCTCTTCTAACTCTTTCTTCTCAAACCCAACAATCACACTGAGTAGCTGATCTTCCAACCCCTTCAGTGTTACTGTATAGTTGATGATCATTGTTCTTCCAAATATGGCTGGTGTGTATTTGGGGTTGGCTAGTTTAGTATTCAAGTAGAGTTTAAAGTTTGGATCATAATCCACCTCCTTGTCTCCTAGTGTGATGGTCTGACGATTACCAGAACCTAAGTTTGCATGTATAAATATACTAGGAGAACCATATCGAATTCACAACCTTTAATGTTTTTGTCCAGTACAGAATCAATGACTGGATCAATGTACTCATCAACATCTTTAAACAGACATGGAAAACCAAACTTGATGGCAAGTTCTAGTTGCTTGATGAAGTCAGGATCATTAAAAGTACAAATCTAAATAAAGAACAGAAGTACATATGAAGTATGGAATGATCATACAGTAACTAACTACCTTTAAATTATTCTTTTCTTCTTTCTTTCTGATCCAATTTAAAGCCTGCTGCTGAGGATCAATACAGAGAGGGTATCTGCTAGCATTTGTGGTGAGTATTCCATTTTGTATTGATAATTCATCAGGTGGTAATGACTCAGATGTCCACTTACTGATCTCAACATCATTTGTTAACAATGTTTCTAACTTGAATGGTTGACTGAGTGGAATCTCACGTTGTACAACATCAGCTTGCCAGTCCTCCACTTGCATTTGATAACGGAAGTCCCATGAGAAGGCACCGAGGTAGCTCAGAAATGAGGACGATAACAAACAGTCTCCTAATAGTCGTACACGTTTTTGTTTCAGCTCTTCTAATTCTTCTTTCCATCTGTGAAATTGTAAAGACACGCAAAGACGCAGAGTACATACAATACAACAGATATCTAAATACTTAACCTTTCCTTCTTATGATCGTAACGCATACATAGTACATAAATACAGCAGTATAATTGAGAAAAGGGCTTATCAGGAATTTACTGCCCCTTCCTGAACAGTAACTGGGATATAGCAGAATGGCTACTTTATGGAAACCCTTGCATGTTTCTATCTAATCAAATAAAATACATAAGTACTCCTCCTTGCAGGTATGTATATATTACCACACAATATGTACACTTCAGGTCAACGTGCTGTTTATGGGCTCATGAAAGCATGGATAGACCCATGATGAATTTAGCAGGCATACAGGTCTCAGACTGACAATAATGTTTTTAGCTAGATATTGAAGGAGCACTAACGTGCCCTTTATGCTTTAAGTGTAAGTATTATTAGTGAACACCTTATAATTAGGTATGACAATAATGTTTTTAGCTCCAAATTCTTCTGCCTATATACTACAAGTTAATATCTATGTTTTTCTTTGCTTAGGTTATAGCATTTGTGGCTACATAATAATAATTTGCTGATGGTTGCATTACCAACTCAGAAGTATAAACCACTTCAAAGCTGACACTCCAATGAAGCAATGATATAATCAAAACTTTGGTTCCACAGCAAATCGATTGCATCATCATGAGTCCTCACTGCAGTTGCTAGCTTTCAATCTCTATTATAGCTAAGGTAAGGGTGGGCATTTCCGTACAACGTTTGCATATGCATTAGAAATTACCTCATTTCTCCTTGAGAGAATAACGGATTTTAACATGCTTGGTGCCAAATTGTAGCCAATGAACTAGGCTATTGGCGATATAAATTGTGAGTGGTAAAATGTTAGGTACTAGGAGAAAGAGCGGTCTAGGTTTGCAATTTGGCAAACCTAGACCGCTCTGGTTTGCAGTGTTACAAATCAAGGACATTTGCAATCAATCCAGTCACTAAGGAGAATATGGATGATTCCCATTTACAATAGCAGGGAAGCCATCGGGCTACCACAAATCGATACCTTGGGCTGTCAGAAAAAAGGAATGGAACACAAAGGAGGACAAAGGGCAGTGATCTCGAACAGTAAAAAAAATCAACCCCGCAGTCTTAGCCGTTATCGTGTTACGCTGTCTGAAGGCATCAGGCAGGTAGGCAGGCAGTTAGTCAGTCAGTAGACATTTCCATTGAATAAATTTTAAAAACAAAATCTATTGGAAGTATTTAGGGTCGTACTGAAGGCACTTTTGGGCTTGGTTATAACTAACCAATACCACCAAGGGATCAGGAAGGTTTTATTGTGAAGCTGGTTTTTGGGTGATTTTTTGGCCAGAAAAACCCAAATCTCCATGATTACATATATATAGCTATTTAAAAAATCTAAAATTTTCAAAGGAAGTAGGGATTGGTATAATATACATGCTACAAAAAGTAAGGAAACAAGCTCAAAAATGTTACAGCTAGCCAAAAGTAGGCATTAAAGTGAGTCTTATTTTAGCAAGTAGCCGTCTAATCTTGTTTCCTTACTTTTTACTGCTGGATCATTTCTCATTTTAGCTGTAATATTTTTGAGCTTGTTTCCTTACTTTTTGTAGCATGTATATTATACCAATCCCTACTTCCTTTTAAAATTTTAGATTTTTTAAATAGCTAATTTGTTTACTTATTTGTCTAGGTAGCTAGCTAGCTACATTATACTCTTTTTGTTTTCCACATAGTATAAATATCAGTTGAAGCAGCAATCTTTTACCCTTGTATGCAATAAGCGCCTCTAAAATAATTATTGCATTGTCTTTTAAAGCTATTACAGCAACTGTTAAAGGCTTCAGCTGCATTTCTAATGGCCTAAATATAGATGAGTTTACAGTAAAGCATCGCTGGATAGTCCACCATTAAGAGTGGAACCCTCGCTTTTAGAAGTCTGGATCCCGAGGTGGATCCGCCCCTCCAGGACATATTAGCTAGCTACCTCACAAAAAAGCTAAACTGGTATTTAAGACTATATATAAATGCTAGAGACAACTCCTTGGGTACTACTTACACACACGTACTCACACTTCATTAAAATCACGTGTTTGAGCACGCCACAACTATTAAGCGCCGCAATTATTAATTATCCTTCAAGAAGAAAAAAGAAGCAAATGAATGATGAAAGCAAACAGCATGATGCAGTCAACAGAACGTAATCGGAACAACAGATTTGTGAATCCGCCGTCATTACCTTAGCTGTCTGAAATTTCTGGAGCCGTACACCTAGCGCAACCAGGTCTTACAGCAGGCAGGCAGGCAGGCAGGCAGGCAGGCAGGCAGGCAGGCAGGCAGGCAGGCAGGCAGGCAGGCAGGCAGGGCAGGCAGGCAGGGCAGGCAGGCAGGCAGGGCAGGCAGGCAGGCAGGCAGGCAGGGCAGGCAGGCAGGCAGGGCAGACAGGCAGGGCAGGCAGGCAGGCAGACAGGCAGGCAGGCAGGCAGGCAGGCAGGCAGGCAGGCAGGCAGGCAGGCAGGCAGGCAGGCAGGCAGGCAGGGCAGGCAGGCAGGGCAGGCAGGCAGGCAGGGCAGGCAGGCAGGCAGGCAGGCAGGCAGGCAGGCAGGCAGGCAGGCAGATGAAATCCAGGTGAATTTCAAAATTTTTAAAACTCACTGTACATTGAAACATTCGATTTTTCGCTTCGTTTAACCAAGGTACAGCATCATTACAGCAGTACTAATGTATTCTAGGTGGTTTTTTTTCGGTAAAACTTATTGCAGGGCCGTTTTTAAAGGTGCAAAAATTCATGAAACCATATGATTTCTTACCAACCCCTACTATATCGTACTGTATGATATGTAACGACGACGCGTAGTTCCAATGGCTACAAGGACACTTCTCCTTAGCTACGCTTCTCTTTAATTCTCGTAGCTAACTGTCTGCTGCCTGCATCCCACGCATGCCTATACAATGCATACATACATAATATATATACTATGGTTACTGAGTCAGTTCATTACATTTCCCCCCCCCCCCCCCCCCCCCCCCCTGGTTAAGCCTGCTGCCCCTAGCTGACGTTTCCTTAACCTTCCAGTCCAAGATCCCTCCTGTACTGGCGGTGGGGATGAGTGGGCTTGACTTCTTGGCTTAGTCTCAGTAGGTGGTCTTTTTGACTTATCTGGTGGCCAAACTGATTGTCCAAAATTTCATCAGGGCACCTTCTGAGACAATCTATGGCTACCAACAGTAGATCTGATTCTGGTCTATCCACTCTTCAGATATGAGCATTTTTGTCTGCCAGTTTAACAACTCTGTAGGGTCCATGGTAAGCTCGAGCTAGTTTCCGGCCCTCCCCAGTCTTTTCAGCAGGCTTCAATAGAAACACTTGATCTCCTACTGAAAAGTTAGGTGTTCTGGCATGTTGATCATATGCCAGTTTCTGCTGCTTCCATGCTCTCTTGATATGTGTCCTGGCAAGGTCCCATGCTCAGGGCTCAACCCAGAATATAAACCTAGAGGGGGCGAAGTAAGTTGCTTCGGATTCTAGGGGGGTCTGGGGGCATGCTCCCCCAGGAAAATTTTGAAAATTTAGGTGTAAATATACTCAATTTTGGTGAAATTTTACTGTGATGCAATTGAATATTGACCATTGGATTATACAACTTTGGGATCAATTAAACCTTTCCATTTCTCAAGGCTTTAGGTATAAACCTAGGGGGGGGGGGGGGGGGGGGGCAATGGCTAACCCAGAGGGGGCCTGTGCCCCCCCTAGATTAACCCCTGCATGCTTCTGTTAATTTCTCAGTTAAATAGATGCCATACTCACGCAAATCAACTTGTGACCTTGCCTTAGCAGGGGTTAGTGCAGCTTCAGTGGGCAACCTGGGATCATGACCATAGAGCAAGTAGAATCCCAGTCACGGCCACCCTTTTGAGTAGCTTTGCTAACATAGTGATTAATGTGCGATTGAATTGCTCCACTAACCCATTTGTTTGAGGGTGGTACGCTGTAGTGTTTGTTTGGTGAATTCCTAGCAGTTGTGTAACTTCTTTTATTAGCCCTGATAAAGTTCCTTTTCCCTGTCTGACAAGATTTTTTTCAGCTGGAACACCATGACGACTCCCAGGTTCTCCCCGGACAAGCCCCCGAATGTAACGACGACGCGTAGTTCCAACAGCTACAAGGACACTTCTCCTTAGCTACGCTTCTCTTTAATTCTCGTAACTAACTTCCTGCCTCCTGCGTCCCGCGTATGCGCAAGAAGACTATACAATGCACACATACTTAATATATATACTATGGTTACTGAGTCTGACTCAGTTCATTACAGTACTACCATACTGTATAATAATTTCACAAACATGCTTGTATGAGTATTTAGCTACACACAAGTGCACCCACAGGATTTACTGGGCTGATTATCCCCTATTTGCAAATAAACTTCACCCGCCTTTACTTCATACTACACAAATGTACACACCTGACTTTCTCAGAACCCAAACCAGATATCAACTTGTCAGCAGCTATCAGTCGTTTCTCCATAAGTTCAGCTTCAGCCTGTAATGCTTGCTTTTCTGATATGGCTTCTTCGTATTGTTTACTAAGAGCATTCAACTCTTCCTCAATGCTACTCAATTCTTTGTTGATCTTATCCAGCTCACGCTTGCTCATTTGATAATTTTTCTCCAACCTTGCCACCTATGGTATTACCAATAGAAAGATGCACAAGAGGTAAGCACATATACTTGTGTGTTCTACTGTAGTGTATACAATGTTATGAATACCCTATACACACCTTTTCTCTCTTAGGTTTAATTTCTCTGGCAACAGTACAGTAGCCCATGACTGCCTTGACAAACTTATACAAGCCAGCACCAGCTCTACTGATTTCTTTCATACGATCATATTCAATGTCCATCTTCTTTAAGAAAGCCTCAACTTGTTTTACCTGCATAAATGTGTTACATATTTACACTGTACATACTGTATGTAAATGTGCAGCTTACTTGTCCTGAATAGATTCCATCCACATCCAGGGTTGTTAAGGAGTTCAGGAAGTTTGTTTCAGACATCATCCCCTTAGCGGTTTTCCAGCTGACTTCTTTGAAGCCTCTCAACACGACTATGCACTCACACACTGTCTGAACTGGTGGGGGAGGCTTAGCAAATGATCTGCATTACACAGTACACATCATGATAAGTACTTGGAGCTATATACTACATTGACACTTCAGAACAAAGGAAACCACACAGTTATATCCCTGACCACAGGGCAATGTAATGATATTGTCCTGTGGTTTATCATGATACTGTATAGTCTGGTTGTTCTTCCCAAAATTTGTTAAGTATATGTGCCTAATAAAGAAATTTTGTCGTGAGAGTTTATTGATTCAATCTCTTGGAGTGGTGTGATTTGTATATACCAATATTTGGAGTCCAAAATCCTTCATGTGGAGCATGAGTACCATACCGTACTGTTGAACACTGTTTTGCTTGGTAAACATAGTGAAATCCACATTATTGGCACATACCACATAATCTCGAGCCTTGCACAGTTGATAAACCTCTAACATTTTTTCTAGCACAGCTGCACCTTGTGTTGGAGCTTTTGTGTGCATGCACTTCTAAACCATGACTTGGTATAAGAAATTGTAATATATATGTGTGTGACCGGATTTGTGAAACCCCGACACAATCCTGCAAGCTTTATACAGCAAGTATAGGGAAAATAAATTACATGCTCTTAGTTGTAACTTACGAACAGATTGACGTATGGAGCTTAAATTTTCACCATCGTGTTTGCCATGAATAGGGAAATCCGTTACTGGGTAAGCTTGCATTTTTATCACTTTCTTCACTGCATACAAAGGCAAAATTTGTGAAGAAAATTTGATTGCGTACGATCGCTTTGACGTGACGTAAACAAATGCTCATAACTTGTGTACTCTTGGGTCTACTGCAACGAAACAAAGATTTTCCAACTGCTCTTGAGTAGGCGAATAAGATAATACCAGGTTTTTATTGTTAGTCCTTTCCTTCACTAAGAAAGAGGCATTCAAAAAGTTTACAGAATATTTTCAATAATATGCAAACATTTTCACCCATTGTATTCAATGCTTTATACTGTAATTGATTTTTCTGTTGTTGCAACTTTGTAGGGCTGTAACTCTGAAAGTTATTGGCATACGAGGCTGAAACTTTGCCAGAGGGTACACTTGGCTAAGTAGATTAATAAACAAGAATTTGAAAAATGTGTGATTGTGTCGGGTTTTTGCAGATCCGGTCACATATGTGTGCTAACTCTGCGGTACAACCCTGATCACAAATGCCATTGATGCTGAGGTAGTATATTGAACTGTTTAAAGTTTTAGATTGTGGGTTTGAGTTTAGCTAGAATAGGCTAATTAGACTAACTGTTTTCTTGAAGGAAAAAGCATTGTATTGTATAGTTCAGCAACTAGATATCACTAAATAACTGTTTTGACAATGATTGGATCGTTTTTCCACACAACGCATTCCAATTGCATGACAAGACATTCAAGGTCAATAAATCTATACTCTCTACACTTATCCTAATGCCCTAGCTTATCTTTAATGGGTTATAAGACTAGAAATGGTATCACTAAACATGCAACACCTACAGCTTCTGTACAACAGCATTGTACAGGCTATGAACAATGTTCTGCAAGTACCATAGCCCACACTGTCAAACCCACAATCAATCTTTTCATATCTTTGTATAAAGATACCTTGTATAAAGCTAATGGAATGAATGCCTTTCCACCTATTTGGTGAGTATGTCCACATGGTATATATTATTTATACTCTTGGGAATTGCCTAGATATATGCCAATCTGAGGACTTGCAGCCCTCAGGTTTTGGAATCTTTGTATATAAGGCAAATCCCTTGTGGCCATGGTACAACTACTACACAATGATTTGTGATCCCTACCTGATTTCTGTAACATCAGACTTGTCAAGATCACTAAGAGCAATTCTAGCCTCCTCCAGAGCTGGAAGAGCAGCAGCTAATGCTTCCTCAGCGTCTGCCTACAGTGCAATTGATGACAGAAAGTGCACAAATAGAAAGTTTGAATAATCATTGTAAAGCAACTGTACAAATACACATGCATACTTGTGTATGTAAGTTTTATAATAGTAATACACATTTAATCACATTACCTTTTCAACAGCAATAACTTTATTTTGTTCCTCAATTTCAATACTTTTAGCTTGAGCCATTTGTTGTTTTTCTTTGGCTTGTTCAGTTTTAGAAGATATATCATTCAACAGTTCCTCACAAGCAGCTGTCTTCTTTGTCACAGCTTCTTTCTGCACCTCTAGTTTTTCATTCAGCACACTCAACTGTTCTGAGGCCTCAATAAGTTTTGTAAGACCTCCACTGAGCCTGTGACACTGTACAAGTGTACATATACAATGATACAGGTTTAGTGCAGCAGCTGCTATACATGTGAAAATACATCATATCCATTCTAACCTGATCAAGGAAGAATTTATCCTTCTGTTTCAGTAGGTCAGTATAACTGTTAATGAAGTCAAGGTAGTTCTTGGGAGTGACATGATTAACTCTACGCCATTTCTGTAGGAATTTTTTACTGTAGTCAGCAACTGATAAGTGTACATATACAATGTGTTCCACTACTGCACTGGTCTTGTCATCTGGGATTTGATCATTCTGTAATACACAAATGTTCTCAAGATGAAATTCTTTTGGTTTGAGACTATGAATACACAGAGCAAGCACTATAGGTCATGTTTTGTGGTCCTATACATGACTACATGTATATATGTATATGACTGTATTTCACAATTCTAAAAATGTTTACAAGTCCTTGACAATGTATGTACTGTACACTGAATGTGCAACTGAATGTGCAGTACAATGTACTGTACACTAAATGTGTGATGAAGAAATTTTATACCACACAATCCTTGTGCTTATCACCCATCCCCAAAAAGATGAAAACAAGAAAATATATAATATAGTTGCAGCTGCATTTTACTGCCTTTTTTTTCTTTCATTTTTTTTTTCATATGCTGCACCCTGAATTTTTTACTTGGTCTGAACCTGTACACGTACATTACATACTGTAGAGTCTGGTTGTTAAGTGCATACACACACACACACACACACACACACACACACACACACACACACACACATATATATATTAAGTGCATATTATTTGTTAAGCACATAATTGTGACCTAATTTTAGAAAACCGTCGATCTATGCACAAGAATACTTTTGTAATAAAACGCATTCAAATACAATGGGTAAAAAATGCAAGCTTCAGAAAAAATTTATGCAAGCTTTTATCGCCTTTCTGGTCAGTGAATTGACACTCCAGTGGATAAATCCTGGGCATCATCGTGTTCCCCTATTCATAGGAAGTTTTAAAATCCTTGTTTCATCTTCATACACAGGTGGGTTTCTGAGTTACGGACGTCTATTTACGTTGCGGTGACGAAAGAATTTACGACGATTTTTCTTCAATGAATTCGCCTTCCTTCCGGATCACAGAAGAATACCTTTGGCAAAAACTATATACCTTGGTGGTTTCATAAATTCATGGCGAATGCAATGAGCAAAGATTCAACTCCGTACACCGTTGTATCAGTATGTTATGTAGTCTCGCCCCCAGACCACAAGGGTATGTTATGATGGTTTATATAAGTGCCTGTAGATTATTTTCTCGATGTCTTCTGTACATATTGATTTATTCACTCGTCCGGGTGTCTTGCTGTATTTTCCACACTGCTTATCTTATGAAGCTGAAACTTAGCCAATCCATTTCTCTGTCCCTGTAGACAACAAAGAACCAATAAAATGAACTTTGATAAATGTGCGTATATCAATGGTTTTCTAAAATTAGGTCACATATTCATTTCTTGTACTTAATCTTTGTATCAGCACATGTGGACAAACATGAAGCTCCAATTTGAAGTGCACTATACAAGAGAAGAAATGCTAGAGGTTTTTCAATTGTGCAAGGTGTAAAATTTCACGTGGTACATGGCCAACAATTAATTGCCTTTCACTATACACTTACCAAGCAAAACGGTCTTCTATAGTATGAAATACATGCTCCACAAAAAGAATTTGTACAAAAACCAGACTCCATGTGGTGACTGCAAATGACAACACCTCAAGAAAGTGAATCCATATTGCTTGCAATGAGGTTTTTTTATTAACAAATGTGCTTAACAACTACGTAAATGTTAATTGTAATATTCTTTGTAAACTTTATTAAGCAGATGTACCTAACAACCAGACTCTACAATACCTTCTATTCAAGAGTGTACATACTGTTACAAGATTTTGAAGCAATTCTGTATCAACATACAGTGTTGCTAACCTCAGATAGAAATCGAGAGGCTACTGCTTGTAATGCTTGTTTAGGCCAAGCAGTGAACCAGTCAATGGATGAGTTATTGACTAAACCAGGAAAGTTTCTACATCTATTCTTTAGTGTATCACCAACTGGTGACATTGCCATCACAATGTGGAGATTGTTAGCACATTTACTGACAAAGTATCCCCAAGTGCTCTCCCTGGTGGGTGGTAACCCAGCCTTCTGAGCCTCAGCACGAACCTATATGTGTGTATAAATACGAACAATGCATTGCAAGGTATCTGTACATTTATGAAATAATTATACATTCATAGATATAATTAATATGTACAAACTATGGCTGGAACAAAGGTTCGGAAGCTTCGAAACTTTTGTAAACTTTGAAGGTGGTTTTACCCCCCTCCAAAGCTTCATAGCCATGGATACTGCCATGTCTAATCAGTCAAAATGCCATGTGCTTCTTGGAAGCTACAAATATCATAGACAAAATCATGGTATCTGAGCAGTTGTACTAGAGCCTGTACTACAGCTGCAACAAAGTCTGCATGAGACCAAATGAGTGTACACCCATCAGATATGATCATTAATTACTAACATGCCATAATCAGCAAAGCTTCGAAGCTTAGGTGGCTTTCTTTCAAGAAGCTTCAGAGGGTAAAATTCGACCTTCATTTCAGCCCTGTATATTTTGATTGTACAAGCTCATGTGCACATGTGTGCATATACATACAATGTGTTTGTGTATATGGAAGATGTAGAAATTAAACATGATGTACATATTGTGTATTGTAAAATGTTATATGTACGTATGAGAGTGCTAAATTAGATTACTTGTCCAATAATCTGATCCTTTTCATCTTCAGCAAACAGAGCAGGTACCATACCACTAGTCAACATGTTGTTGATAAGCTCTAGAAATCCTACAAGTGATAATACACTAAAGTGAACCATAAACTAAACAGGTTCATAAATGTGTACCTTCTTGAGCCACATGACCATCAGTAAATAAGAACACCATCTACAGAACATAACATGTAACACCTTCACATGTAAGCAAATGTAATCTTGACTGGTGAAAGCATATGTCAGTAACTAAAGGTACATATATGCTATGTTTACCTTTTTGTTTTCTATTCCTAGCTTGTTGTAAAGTGACCTCAGATCCTCTCTGAACTCTTCCTCACCATATCCTCTACTCAGAGTGATCTCAAATACTCCACAACCAGCAGCATATGCTGCCAGACGAGCCAGACTCTGTCTACCACTACCACCAACCCCAACTAATAGGGCGTGACCCTGGTCCATACGGATCACCCGGTGGATACGTGTCAAGTGTTGTAGAGCATCATCAAACAACACCAGATTCATCGGCTTGTGACTATCATTGTATTCTTCCAGGATCTGAAGTGAACATCAATGCTACTCATGATAACAATCATAGCAAAGTCACACACTTCTTCAAATAATCCCTTGGCAGCATCATAGTCTTGGATGTCTTCATAGATCCTTGGCACTTCAGGGTTTAATGCTGTACGATAATCACCATACAGTAGTGGATCCCTCAGTGCTGTTTCTGTATGTTCTGAAAAGTGCTCTTGAAGCAAACTCTTTAAACGTTCCTACACAATCAATCAAAAATAAGTACACCAATGTCTGTTGTATACATAAGAGATAGATATGTCCATACATACTTGTGAATGCTCATACTAGTACTATATTACTTACCGAAACTAGATCTTTGTCCTTGTCATTTGTCAGTCGGTCATAGAACACACGCAGGCACTCATTTCTCCACACTCTGATGAAGCTAGCTACACTATCAAACCTGTCTGGGGTGGTCAAACACAGACCATGGTATATACGTGACAAGTCTCTGAGGTTGAAGATGTAGTGGAATTTGGATGGTGTGGGAGGGAGATCTTTTACAATACTGTGATAGAGCTCCATGGTAGCTGTGGTGATCTTTTTACTTAAATCATGCATAGCTGTAAAACAGGTATATAGAGTAGTAACATACTTACAGACCAAAAACAAAAACAAAACTACATACTTTACTATTATGTCTGGCAACATTTACCAGTGGTGGATATAATTTTTAATGGGGTTTCTGAAACTTAATGAAAAGTGTATTATACATAGATAAGGAATAAAACAATAAGGCATCTGAGGACACACTTCCAGGATTTTAGAAGCGCTGAAATTGGATTTTAGAATACCTTTTTAAAGTTAACAATCAAATATGAAATAAACAAACTAACTGCAGGGCAAAGGTTGTGGCTAAGGTGTAGCTTTGATTGTTCTATTAGAGTAATAGACTCTTTCCAAAAATACGTCACTGCTTAGCAACACCTTTCCGACATTTTGATTGGGGCCACTGTCAATAATTACGATTGCGCTACATAGAAATACGGTGGTGAAAACAGCTCGAGCAGAGTAGTATCAGTAGTATTGTTAAAGGACAGGCCATAGAAATCTTCCAGGTTGCAAATTAGTGTTCTGGTTAGAGGCAGGTGGTTATCAGGGCTGAACAAGGTGTGAAACATCGACAACACTAATTTTCTTGTCTGCCAGTACAAGAAGCTATTATATAGCATGTGGGAGGTGGGAGGTCAGCCTGTTACAGTTACTATCACCAATACAGTACTAATGATTACCCATACAAAAATGCTATATAATAGCTTCTTGTATGGGCAGGCAAGGAAATTAGTGTTGTGGATGTTTTGCAGCCCTAATAACCACCTACCTCTAACCAGAACACTAATTTGCAACCTCAAAGACTTCTATGGCCTGTCCTTCAACAATATTTCTCTGCTCAAGCTGTATTCACCACCGTATTTCTATGCAGTGCGATCGTGATTATTGACAGTGGCCCCAATCAAAATGTCGGAAAGGTGTTGCTAAGCAGTGATATATTTTTTGGAAAGAGTCTATCACTTGAGTGCTCTAATAGAATATCTTGATCGCTTTTAAAGCAGTGGGAAGTGGAAAGCAAAGTGTTGCTGAGGGTTTAGTAGCTATAAAGGATGTTAGTTAAATGCAATCACATGTTTGCTACTTAGTATACTAGTTAAACTGCCACTGAACTAAATTTAAAAGGGGGTTTCTCTTGAAACTACAGAAACCTATACTTAGATCCACCACTGTTAAAACAAATGCACATACACACAATGTTAACAGAGGACATACATTTCTTAAATGGTTGCAGATGTCCCTGTAGAATGGAAGAGTATATGAGGAATAGTGATTCTGATGATGGAAATGTGATGTTGTAGACACTAAACAATGATATGAAACGTGGATCTACTTCATTACGACCTCCACCAGCCTGAAATTAGAGCAGAGCATGTACATTTCGCTGCAACTAATAAAATTGAAAGCTCAAATTAAACAATGGAAGTGTAACAGTTCATTCCAACATTTATGAAGTACATGGTGTAACATACTTTCCCCATAGCTGCTAAGAAGCCAATATCTTTGCATGCTTTCCAGTTGAGGTCTTTACCTCTATCATACATTCCTCCTCTCTCTAACAATAATTTCAGCAATGCTATTGGCTGTTGTGTGCCATACACATCAACCTAAAGCAAGCAATACAATAATACGACTTATATACATTAGTAGTTCCCACTTGTGGCATGTTCATGTCATCAATGAATATGAGTAGCCTCTTTCCTGGAGGTGGTCCATAAGTGTCCTTTGTTCTCTTCTCAACATTAGCCTCAATGTTACGTTGTACATCCATTGAAGTAGTTCTTGAGGAGAAGTTGATGTTCAGTAACAACTACAGTTTGACAAATAAAGTAAGTATATTCGTTAGTGATGTTGTAATAAATAATATTGTTTTCTATAGTTCAAATATCTTAATCACGTATCTACAATTATATGCTCAAAAACGGTGGGGTACAATCTAGTATAAAAGTGAGAACATGTTCATATGAACAGTTTTCTTGCAGCATATATTAAAACACACTAAAACATAAAATGAACATACATAGGATTCTGGATCTAGTTCTCGTAGGAAGTTTTGTGTGGTGGCAGTTTTGGAGGTACCAGTCTCTCCTACCAACACCACAGGTCTCCGCACTCGTACCATCAGCTGTAACAACCAAGTATTTCTCACAGTATCCACAGTGGGTACAAGGATCTCATTAAACTTCATTCCTGGCTTGTGTACATAGTCGGGCACCTTATCAGCCCAAGGTACCCACAGCATTTGTTGTTGATCAAACATGTACTCATAGAGTGTTGGTAAATTGATTGGGATTTCACCCTGCTTGGCACAAGCTCTTTCTCCATTGTTCTGTGTAAGACCTGCTAGTTTTTTTACGTATGCATCAAACTTGACTCGTCCTTCTTCTAACAAGCCCGCTCCTATTGACCAGATTATACACTGAATGAAAATAGTCTCTAAAACTTCTGAGCCAATTCCCATGCTTGGTCCATCTCCTTCCTTTCCTCCTAGCTCCACAGTGGGAAGAGGGAGCAATGCACCTAACATAACTGTTAATTGGGTCACCTGGAAGAGAAAGTAATTTTGTCATACATTACCTGTCCCAATTATGTGTATATTCAACCTACCATGTTCAGATTAGTTAGTGGCACAATGGTTTTCAGTTTATCTCCTTGTCGACCTTCCACAATACCCTCCAGTACCATTGAGATACATTGTGGTACATATTTCTCATATAACTTCATCAATTCTTTACTGTCATTCTCATTAGGAATACTGTTCACCCATTTCTCCCAGAACGGAGCATAGCCAAGGTTCTTGGGGTCCACATACACCATACCACAACGTGACACAGTAGCTGGTGAAGCATACTGTAAGTCTGAAACCTGTATAGGTACATTTGTGTATATCATCACATGTGTAGTAACATTACTAAACACAATTTACCACTGTAAGTAAGGTACAGACAAGAAAGCCTGTGTATGGTTAGGATTAAACCAAATAGAACCCACAACCAATAATATTCAATACCATTGCACATGTACACATTGATCACATGATCGTTGCTCGTGGTAATAGTTAGAATTACTTGAACTAAATCCTGTCACAGAAATTGAATCCACTGCAAACATGCCAAAACATCTGCAAAGACCCCTCCAGTAGATACCATGGATAAGAAATCCTTTTGTGGCCATAGTTTCAGTAGCATCAGAATTGGTCAGGAAAGGGATGGACTATTCATTACTGATGACTTATTATAACCGGTTAGCTTGTTCCTTGTATGCCATGTTGGACGAAGGACATAATTTAGATTTTTAAAATCTGTTGGAAACTGATTGTGCAGTCAGGATAGGACCAAAGGCCGTCCTGGCTTACTTCATTATAGCTCAGCGCTTATACGTATGTTTTCTAATAAGTTTAACATGATTACAGTGTGTCGCTTGTCCAGGCAAGTTTGTCAGCCACCCCCAATATTTAATTGCATTTGTTAGGCACTTCTTGATGCTGGTGTTTAAATACAAATAAAGGGAAAAATAATAATTAAGAGTTTTAAAGATCATAGAAATAAAAGTAGTGAAACAAGGGAGGTCCCCTACACCTGAAGATATATTAGTGGATATTTAATCCCTAATGTGGGTATAGGGATTAATTTCCACTAGTATATCTTCAGGTGAGGGCGACCTCCCTTGTTTCACTACTTTTTATTTCTATGAACCCTAATCGGACTTAAAATTCTTAATTCTTCCTTATACTTGTTTGTTTACTTTTTGTAAAATTTTTGACTGGTGAACCCACACATACCGGATTAGAATGAAAAGAACTGATTGCACCAGGCTTATTGTTTCCATCTGAATGTGCGCCCCAGCTATCAATTACTGAAATAGTGAAGTGGCTATTACACTTTATTTTCAGCCTGTTACACAAACAAAGAGCACTAGGAGAAGGACCTCTGCAGTCACAACAGAAAACTTAGACGACCACCATCAAACAAGGTAGCCATCATGTGGTGCTACCGCGAATTAACACCTTGCACTATTAGCAAAGTAAGTGGGACACAAAGGAGGACACAGGTAAGTACATGAAGCATGCACTGTATGTACTGCGGTATGCCAAAAGGCACCTGTCAGGCTGAGGCAACGTCTTAACAGTGAAAAAATCATGCCCGTAGCCTTAACAATTATCGAGTTATGCTTGTATGAAGGCATCAGGCAGTGAGTCAGTCGGTCAGTCAGTCAGTAGAGAAATTCACTAAATATTTTTTTTTAAACTTCTTAGCAACTTTTTGGAAGTGCTTCAGGTCATACTGAAGGCACTTTTGGGCTTGTAACCAATACTGCCAAGGTGCTATGAAGGTATTGTGAGGCTGGTTTTAGGATGATATTTTTGGCCAAAAAAGTCCAAACCTACATGATCCCTAATATACAGTACTATCATACTGTATGATTAAGTCGATAAGAGAGAGCAACTGTTTTAATAAGCAATACTATTACTAATTTTGTATAGACAGAGAGATCGAGTGCTGCTGCATGATTCATTATACACTTTACTATTGAAACAGAAGATGTGGTGTTGGCCCATACATGCATGCATGTCAATAATTGCCTTTATTTTTTTAAGAGTGTCTGTGAGATTGGCTACCATGCATGCAGATATATGCATGATTTTTGTTGATGCATATGTACCAGAGATTTTTCTGCTTTTTGTATGTGTTACCTCTATGTGTTTGTATATATGACTCTGTGCATCATCTGCAACCATACTTGCTTGTTATATTGGCAGATAATTGCCTGCAATGATTGATTCATTATTAGTTGCTGCACGAATCATGGGTAACCAAAGTCTATGGTTATTTACATACTCTGTACACTCTCAGATTCCAGTTGTACACTCCTTGGTATCCTTACCGATATCCGCCTTACAGTTATTCACAAACAATTTCACTGTCTCGTGTGTAGTCATGCATAGTAGCCTGCAACTTAATGTTGTTGCCAAACTAAGTCTTTGCTGTATCCACAAACATATTTGATGTACCATTTGCCACTGCATGTGTGCTTGTGCATTTCACATTAGGTGTAGCTGAATTGCTGGGGCTATATGCATTTGGAATTATACCTGAAGTTATTCGCAAACTTGCTGTCTGCCTCCAGTTTGTATTGTTACTTGCTGTATATAAGTATCGTTGTCTATGGTTGTTTGCACAGCTTGCCATGCTGCACTCTCTATGCATTTTCCAATTTTTTTTACATGCACGGTGGTTTGCTATATTCAAAAAACTTTGAATATATGTGTGATAATACATTAAACTGTATATCTAATATTAACTGTGTGCGTCTATTTGATGTTGTACACGTGATATAATAATAAGATTTGGGCGGGCGTTGAGTCTCGCTGAGAGCTGGAGTTCGGGTGTTGTGTCGTGTAGTGTCTGTATTGTTAACAAGCCAATATACAAAAACCGCTATATATGTGTGATCCGCATGTGTATTGGTGCACATACGTCGTTGCTCAAAGGCTATAGATTTTTGTAGACTTGCTGTTAGCCTCCAGTTGCATGCTTATTCATGCGGCTACACATCAGCTATTACATATAGGTGCATACTGCGATCTGTGGCTGTTTTCAAGCTTACTACACATGTTTCTCTGGGCTCCAGTTGTACTTTCCTTTATGCCTCTAGCGATGTTTTTATGCACAGGGCTATTGCTATATATATAGGCTATTGCTATATAAATATATATTGCCATATATATATTATAGTTATAACACGCTTACGAGGGATATGACTAAAATATACGCACGATTCACGAGAGTTCGCGCTCGAGTGAGAGTGCGTATATTTAATCATATCCCGAGTAATTGTGTTATAACTGTTATATTCTACACCCTAGTAGATGAAAACGATTATAGATAGTAAGTTATAGTGAAACAGCACCTCCTGGAGATGGAAATCAATAGAAATTCTTGATGGATAAGACGTTTACACTTTTAACGGTGCCACGCCCACATAGTCGCAATTAGTGAGTTATCTATGAAGGAGACAAGAGTTCATCGAAACTTGTTCCAGTTCCTTAGGTGAATAATTGTTGGTTGATTTAGGCGCTTGTTATTAGACTTCTTTACCGTTTAGATAAGGATTTCATGGAATGTGTGAAGTTACACCATATATGGTAGGCATAGCCACAAAGCGTGGTATATCAGTTATATACCACAGTTAGCTGTGGTATATCAGTTATATACCACAGCGCGGCGCTTTTGATCTCAACCACAGGTGTGGTATATATATATATATATATATATATATATATATACAACCTTCAAATATATACATCTCCATGCGCATCCAGTTAGCGGCTGCATACCTGCAACTCAATGTCTATAGCCATTGCAGGCCTGCTACATCACTGTCTTTTGGCTCCAGTTGAAAGTTCACTCATCAACATCTGTACGGATAATAGTGCATGTGTTTCGGATATAGTAATTCCTACTGCACATGTAGTTGCGCTGCATAGTGCATGCCTGCAACTCAACAGCAGCTGCTTTTTGAGTGAACTTGCAACTGGAGCCAAAAGGCAGCGATGTAGCAAGCCTGCAATGGTTATAAACATTGAGTTACAGATATTCAAGCCTGCAAATGGTTGTAGGAATTGCATGCATACTTGCACGCTGCAGCCAATATACATGTGCATATAAATGGCATGAAGCAAGCCTGTATGCTTTTACCAAAAGTACGGATAATATATATATACTATGATCACGTGAAACTTCAAAGGCGCCGCTGGTTGCATATAGGGCATATACACCCCAAACCCACAGGTGAGTACATACCTACCTGAGGTGAGTATATACGTATATATACCACTTTAGCGTGGGCGTTCAAAGGCGCCGCTCGGTGTTTAACTCGCATATTGCCCGGGCAATATCATGGGAAAGTGGTTTGCCAATGACTTTGATACCCAGCCAGTTCAAAGAATCGATGCGCTTTGACTCGTTATAGTGAGCAACATAGAGCTTTGTATTGTGGGACTCGGTTTTGTAGAGGTTGCTAAGCTTAGTACATAGGCTAAGATAGAGTAGTTGGTTGTTACTAAAGGATAATGAAGGCACAAAATAATTGTTTGGGCGATTGTGGATGCGTATTTCTACCCACCGCGTATCAGCCTTTGAACAGACCACGGAACAGCAAAGCTACTACTGCTACGTTGAAATAGGTTAGTAACTTACAGTTCTAAGTACTTAACTTAATATAATAACTTACTTACTGTCCCAATAGTGAAGTTAGTTGGCTTAACTTAGTACAAAAATGATAACAATATAAACTCCATCCCACAATCGCAAGTTTTATAACATTGCGTGTTGAAGCATAATAACGTATTAATGACGTTTTAACGTATGGACAACGTTTTGATGGCTATTAGCCCACGCTATTAAAACCACAATCGATCTTCAGATGCTACTGTATAAAACAAATGGGATGAGTTCTAGTTAGTTCTTTCACCTATTAGGTGAGTGTGCCCCAAGTGATATATATCACTTGTACCATGGCTGCTTGGGATTTTGCTGACATATACACCCGCAGCCCTCGGGCCTGCGGCCTTTGTGCTTTGGGTGTATATATCAGCAAAATCCCTCGCAGCCATGGTATAACTATTACATACTCACCTGGGAAGTCACGTGACACATTAAGTGACACATTACTGTGTCACGATTACGGGCTGGTATACCGACGTGGGTGGGCGAGCGACGCCCACGCTAGCATGACCAATCACCCAGATGACTCAGGCTAATAGCCTTTGTCGCGCTAGGCAATCAATCACCCCAGCCAGTAAGAGTCCAACCACTGAATTCATTTTATAACCATACCTCGCGACTTTGATGATGGGTGGCAGCAAGTAATGCTGCTCCTACGTTTGTTGATATGAACAGACAAGTCCTGGGGATATACGGAAATATGTTTACTAAGTCCCACAATCAATTCGATTCTTCATTGTGAGCAAGCTGAATTGCGAGAGGAACTCTACCAGTGTGTCTACCATGCCAAACTATGGCGAATTAAGTGTATGTACATACTTGAAGTTGGGTTGTGTGCATATGGGTTGTTAGTAAGTAATGTAGTGCGGATTAATTTAGAAACACATATGAACCACGGCTCACTTCAGTGTATTGCACTTATATACATCCCTCCTCCTCAGTCATTGGAAGTTTACTGTTGATAAACACCTCAGCTTTGCCTCGGTATTTATCAACAGTAAACTTCCTCTGACTTCGGAGTCAGGGTGTATATAAGTGCAATACGCCTTGTAGCCATGGTTAATATATTACATATATTGCGTACCATGCTACGGTTGATACTCCTTTGTGCTTTACTAATATCCGTGGGTACAATAACATTGTGCTATATTGACAAACTTAAGGAGTGTGTATAAGGATCGCTATCTATGGTTATTTGCAGGCTTGCCAAGTACTCCATTCACACTCTCCTATATGTATTTGCCAATGTTTGCTCACACAGAAGTTTGCTATATTCCACAATAATATTCTTGCATATGTTTTGGATGGAAGTGCATCGGGGCCAAGCTGACATAGGATGTTAACTAGGGTTCTGCAATACAGTGCATTTTGTGTATCACGTATTACCATCAATAAACTGATACGATACTGTATCGCAATACTATAATGAAGTGGTCATGGCTAGTTATGACTGGTACTACCATTTCAGCTAACCACTATGATGAATTCACTCAATGTTCTGTGAGTTGTGCAATATCCTTTTTGATGCTTAAATTTTTAAAGAATAAACAGCTAAGAGTACATTAGTAGAAAGAGATCACTGTATTACCTATTATAGTATTTATGCTCTACTAGAGCACTCACTAACTGTTCTATTAGAGTATATATTGATATTGTTTAGGTGAAGTAACGTATTGTGATACTCAATTAATTGTATCAATATATATGTATTACTAACTACCTACATGAGCATATCGTGCATTCCTAATTATACAGATCTTGCATGTACCTCCACTAGTAGGGCACAGTGCTTCTGCAGTCTGATACGTTCACCATTGGCTAGAGTAAGGAGTTTGTTGTCGTCCATGACAGAATTCATGTTCTCCACCCACAAGGCATCCACATCACCATCAAACAAAATATACCTTCTCTCATTCTTCTCTGTTGGTTTGTTCACTTCTCTGAAGATGTTTGATAATAGTCCATCAGTCCAGTCCCTAGTAATTGGATCCAGAATACCATACAGTTCTATCACAGAACAAGCCTTGGGATTGAGGATATTCAACTTTGTGACCAATCCCAACCTAAAGTGATAAACAAAGTAGTTGTAAATACATGTATTAACTAAAACTTACTTGGTTTGTGCCCTGCACAAGGTGTGTATGACAACTGATTTTCCACCACCGGTAGGACCCACGACCATCACAGTGTGACGTGTTAACATTGTCTCATACAACTGAACCACCTTATCCACCTGTATACAACAGAATAAATGTGGAATGTAACCAAGTCAGCTATTGTACTATTTTTTGTTTGTTTGATTGCATAAATAAAATCGAAAACTGAATAGGACTATATGACGTATAGTACACTCACTACACTGACCGGTACAGAGAGTGGAACATTCAAATTAAGTATAGAACACATTTCAGATTAAGATACATAACTGAGAATAAACTACACAAATATGAATGTGCATCAATTTCTACCTGCTGTGGTAGTAGGATGTATTTATTGTCCACCAGTGCTTGTTCTACAGCATCATTGAAGTTAGGATATCTCACTCTGGGACAGTCCAGTCCAGGAAACAAATCAGAGATCAGCCCCAAGAATAGTGGAACATCTTCAAACACAAACTTGGGCAAGTTCATATCACGTAGGGCTCTCATTAGCACCACATCCTATAATTAAATGTACGTAGCTAAATTTGCACACCAAACATTTGATATGTACTCACACATATATGTATGGACAAACATATATGTATGAGCAAACAAGGAATAGGATTCATTATAATTCACCTCTTGTAGATCAGGTGATCCTCTCTTAAGCTCTCCAGCCATCACGAGTACAGCCTTTAGTGCACGTAATCCAAAGTCATAATGGTATTGTCTGCTGAGTTGTCCTTTAGCTAAACTGTATAGCACTGTCATCTTCTTAGCTAGAACCTGTTGAGATTATAGACACTTCATGCATATGCATATACATGTGTCTGTGTATGTAGTAATTATGTATATGCATGCAATTACCACCATACACTATAAATAAAAATATGTCCTTATGTACCTTGGCCATGAGGAATCCTTCAGAAAACAACATGATCTCACAGATCTGCATCAGGTCAGGTACAATCACAACTACTGGTCTAAACAATGCCTTCACACTCTCTGGTAGTTCAGTACGACCAGCATAACCGGGGTTCATCGTGATGAAGATACCCATCCTGTTGTCCATGGCTATCTCAACACCTTCAAACTAATAGAATACGATAGAAACATACAAAGGCCCTTCTGTGAATTTTGAATATCAAGACACACGGTAGTGGGTCATGCCGCTCAAGAAACTGGTGTGCCACACCAGTAGGTCATTGACAGGAAGAACAAAAATGAAATTTTCACACATACATGGCTCCGTGCTGCCTTTATGAAACGAGACAAATTTTGCTATAAAAATGCCCTCCATCTTCAATATTTCACGTACCAAGTTTGAGCGTAATCACCACAGGTGTTCCCGAGATTCGAACTTTCAAATATTAGTTAAATTTTTCCTTCTTTTGCACACTTACAAAGCCGCCAAGATGTTATCCAATTGTCTTGAAATTTGGCACACATATATAGGGGTGGGGCTTAAAGTCGAATCTTGGTACCAAGTTTGGTTTAAATATGATACACAGTCACAGAGTTATTAACAACTATTCATAAAAAATAACTTGAAAATGTTGTCATGCCTACAAGGTAAACTGCTTATGGGAAGAAGCTGAAAATCAATACATACGTAGATAGGTTAAGGTTACGGTATAGTCACGGGGAATCATTCAAATTTTTGAATGCCTACCAATACTTTTTGAGAAGGCTATAAAACCAGTATACTGAGTCTAGCAGCGTGAAAGGTTTAAAGTGAACACAAAGCCCTTCATATTTAATGTTTTTACGTCGCTACAGTGTAGTTTGAGGCAGGTGGAACACTACAAGTTGTTGTAGCAAGACAGGTAAACCAGCCCATACATCACTCAGCCCCAACTTGTTTTTTTGTGCAGCCAAATGCAGCAAAAGCTGTAGGCTCTATGGGCAATTCTGGGGCATGGTGATACTGTACATTAAATTTATTAGGTCCTGTGGAAGCGTTTTTGGCATATTTCTTCCCAGTGACAGAGATACAAGCTATCAAAGAGCTTGTTTCACTAGAAAAAACTACTAAAAGTTCAATAAAATGTCTTCACAAACAGTAACTTAAAATATTGCTTCCACAGGACCTAGATATAGTTACTTGTGTCAAAATTATAGGGGTTCAGTAATCTGCATGTTAGTCTGGTTTTTGGCAGCGCGTTTTTGTAAAACATCGCTCTATCCTGGACCACACACCCAAGAACAGTTGTTATTCAGCAGTAAAAACATACAAGTACAAATAGTATTACTTCCACAACACAGTTGGTGAAATTATTTATCCCTTGCTTGGTTTAGAGCAGGTTCTGTAATTTGTTTTAAATCTTTTGTGATTTGGAAGAAATTGAGCTAAACACCATGAAGATACAGTATGAAAAGCAACAGTGTGTAACAATCACATGATTGAGTTCTGCTACTAACAAAATTACAACTTACCATGCCTATGCCTCGCAGGCAAACTGCTTAGCAGAATGAACCAAAACTGGTATATAGGAAGAGTAGTTAGTTTTTTAGTGGTGTAGAAGAATCTGATTTAAAAACAATAGTGAAACCAACTACATATGTGACTGGATCTACGAAAACTGTTCTTATCGCCCAAGACAGGAAGTTTGATTTTTTCACACAAACACAAAGCTTAATGAATGCACTATCAAGTTTCACTGCCACAGTCGACCAGAGTAAAGTGGTCTGCTTTTGCTGGCTGCTTTTTTAGAGCACAGTGGTGAGCCGTACGAGTGGTCTGGGGTCTTGATGGAGCCCTGGCCAACCAGGAGATGGCTGTGTGTGGCTGTACAACTCCGTGGTATTAGACAATGACCTGTGATGTAAATTTCCTTTCATTTTAGCCAGTTCTGAGCCCTGAGTGGCCCATAACTTGGCCCAATTCATCCCAACACGTTTCTTTTCAATTTTTGAACACCATCTTGCCCGCCTTCCAGGGACCCCGCCTCCCACCCTTCTGGAGCTCGCCTGATACAGACAACCTCAGTTTAAAAACTATCTAAAATGGCAGGAAACTTAGCTGTTGACTACTTTTTCACTGGGTGATCAGCAGGGTATTTGATAAGGCAATATGGTGCTCCATTGGCCCAGTGTGAACACAAAATGGCCCACACAACTCATGACTTCTGCTCAAATTTTCTCAGCACTAGTTCAGCTTTGTGACTGCTACACATCAAACATAAGCTGATTGGCCCAGTGGTATATTACTGGTGGAGCAGTAAATGTCTGGGTTGGGCCAGATTGGCTCAGAGTCGAAATACTTATCAAAAACTCTGGTGATCAGGAAGATAAGAAATTGTTGCAAAACGTGTGAAAATTTGGTATGCGTAGAGCTACCACCATTGGCCAGCTACAGCACACTGAATATTTAATACCGACGTTTCTCGATACTTTTAAATGGGCGATAAGACCGGTTTTCCCAGAGACAGTCACATATAGCAAGTGTGCTATCGAGATACTCTAATACTGCAGCCACCCTATTAGAGCATTCAGCTATGAAGGTGGTGGCCAAGAAATGGTTGCAATGATGCTAATGTTAGTTATTTCAATGATCATCATCATTGCAGTCATTTCTTGGCCACCATGTTTGATTCCACAACCTTTTACCCTGGCCTCTTTGGGGCTCTACCCTTTTTTCACAATTTGGCTGTTTTGGTATAGATAATGCAGTACAGTGCATCCCTGATTATCCAACCTCACACCTTAATTATTCGAATGTCATAAGTAACTGTTGAGTATTTTGTCACTAGCGTACACTCTATTACAGTAACATATGTTCTATTAGAGAACTTGAATGAAACTCTCTAGCAAATTCACTTATCTGAATAATTTGTGTAACTCTAGGAACAATGGTATTCAGATAAATGAGGACCAATTGTTCAAGACTTACTTGAAACTTCTTGAGGTTGTTGATGAGTGCATTTTGGATGATTTTGATTTGAGTGGATATAACTGACAATACTGAAATATCAATTCGGTTGAACTCATCAAAACATCCCCATGCACCACATTGAGCCAAACCAGAGAATATCTTCCCTACAGCCTACATAAACACAGACACATGTACATATGTTAAATCAGTTTCCTAACATTCAAATCAGTCTTCTAAATTCAAATCAACATTATAAAAAAGAATTTAGACAAGTATATGTGTGTGGTGACTCGTGTGCACAGTAAATTCAAACATCGCACCTTGTAGTCCATACCCTCTCCACAGTTGGTCACAACACACAGTAGACCAAGAGCTTTAGCCAAATCTTTGGTAGTTTCTGTCTTGCCAGTACCAGCAGGTCCTGCTGGAGCTCCTCCAAGATGCATGGAAAGTGCCTACCATACACATCACAGTTACAGTATTCACATACATAACATGGACAGTTATAACAAATTATACCTGTGTTAAGGTGAGATAAATACGGTCAGTCAATGGTGTAATAACTAGTCTTCCGTTCAGTCCCATATACTCATATCCATAACCAAATGATCCAGTACATTGTTGGATTGTCAGCTCATCTGGCTCCATCTGCCAGTAGAACCTCAACTGACTCTCCCACTCAAACTCTCTTGCATCCATAATGCTGTATAAAACAATCAAAATATGTACAAAAGATTGTTAGATGCATTATTAGAGTACAACAACCTTTGCTTCAAAACATTGACCTTACCAAACACAAAACATACAAAGTTACCTGTCCCTCACAAATCTGTCCACAATGTCTCTGTTATGTACATCAATGATCAGTAAACTGTTGAACTTCTTTCGGTCATTCTTGCTTAGCTGAGACCGAACCTGTAATACACACACACATGTGACAAAACAATGGAATGCTCAGACAAATTTTATATCATTTATGCATATACAGTGGAACCTCTCTTAACAAACTCCCCGAATTAAGAACACAGTAGAAAAAACCTCCATAGTAAGGACAAAAATTTTGGTCCCAACAGGTCTGGTTAATACATTTTTTACCTTTGATAAAGAGGAAAACCTCTATATTACAGCAAAAAGTGGCCAAAAATTCTGGGTCCCAAAATGTCCGTAATAGAGAAGTTCCACTGTATTGCATTTATATCTACCTTGACAACAACTTCTCCAATTTGAGTGTGAAGCTTCTTAGAATAGTTCTTTAGTCCCATCTTATCTCCCTTCTTTACTTTCATGAAGGTGTCTTCAACTTCCCACGTCCACCAGACCTGGTTAGCAGCTAATATCACCATACCTTGGAACCAGTACATCCACTCCACCCTATACCATACAAATAACACTGCACAATAGAACTGTGTGTGCTTTAGGAGTAAAGGAACATATACTTAATGATACACAAAAATAATTGTTAATCAAACACAGACGAAAATTCGAGTTCAGGCAATTTGAAATTCTATATTAGGTCATCTCTGTAAGTGCTTTCTTGTTTTTAATGCTGCGTTTGGTGCTTGATGAACTAATATTATTCCGTAAAGGTGATTTTCATGACATAAGATGTCTCTAGAATGATTTTTTAAAGGAAATGTTTTAGGTGGCGCACATCATTTTAGGGATGATCCCTACTTATACAGTACTACTGTACCCTGCCTGTCTGGATGCCAAATGAAGCAGCGTATGGCCAACATTTTATGTTACAATAACAAACTAACCAGTGGCATGTGCCTTTTGAGGTTCTGACAAGTGTGTGCCCTCTGTGCCTTGTCTTTCCTTTTATCTTCAATCAACCTGGTTGTCATCTTCTTCATGTATCAAGGTGTTAATTTTCCATACCAACACCTTCCTTGTGCAGCATACTTAGATGCCACAAATTATTTAAGGCACTTACGCTACTGTAAAAGGTACTGGACACCCGGTAAATACCTGTAACTTTCGAAACCACACCCATTTAACAATTTAGAACAATGGAATGGGAGACCACACCTCCACTTCGTAGGCGGGACGCTGACTCGAGATACTCTTATGCAGCAGTCACCCTAATAGAACAGTCACACATGCTGCAACAAAAAACTAAACAAATTAGTATATTTTTAAATGAAATAAGGATCCAAGCAATAAAAAGTAGTGAAACAGGATATGAATATGGTATTACGGGATAGCTCAGTGGGAAAATTCCTACTTTGGCAATGAACAAAATATTGTTATAAGATGGGATTTTCTCACAGAGCTATGCTGTAATACCATCATTCGATCTCTTGTTTCACTACTTTTTATCGCTTGGATCCCTACTTCATTTTTAAATTTTTAAATATACTAGTTTAATAGATGCAAGAAATAGACTACATTTAGAATTGATGGTACTCACCGGGGTGCACCCTTTTCACAGTAGCGGAAAATAGATTCTTTAGTGATCAGACGATTTGTCCTTCTCATTTCATTCAGTACTGCAGTCATCCAGTCCTCTACTCTACCCTCTGCAGCAACAGCACTACGAAACTGCATCTCTTCTCCTTCACTGGATATCATGGCTTGTGCTAGGGGCTCTCCTGTGTGACCCTGACCAAACTTCAACTTTGAGATGTTGTCAAACATCTAAAAAATAGTAGTTTCTGTGTACAGATCTACATACACAATTTCTCAAGGTTACCTTTATCATGTGCTCCTGTACACAAGTACACTCATGGCTACCAAGGATAGATAACAGTTCATCATCAGAGATGAAGAAAAAACGTGGAAAAGCATTTCTCTTGGAGTCTAGATAATCATTCAAGCTTTTCTGACATTTCTCCAAACCAGTACATAACATCTGTATGTCCTGCAGCCTGTTAGCACTGTGACATGCCTCTAATACTCTTGGGTTCTTAGCAGTATCAGACATGATCTATTGGCACATGGTGTAAAATGTTACATAACTGAATATGGGTATGTACCTTTTTGAAGGTCTTATCAATATTGTCAAACTTCTTAGCCTCCTCAGGTAGTTGTGCTCTGATGTCACCACCAATGAAGATACTCTCAAGGTACATCCACTTTCTCTGTACTACCATCCACACCTACAATAACTTGTATCACACACACTGTATGTATTGGCTGTCTCATATACTCACATCCACCACTTCACTGATGTGGGATAATGACTTCTCCCACTTCTGAACCTTATCAACAAATGGTCCTACAAAACGTGATGCTGACATGCTCTGAAGGTTCATTGCATTATCATCAAGTGTGATCACTATCTCATCCACTGAACCCAGGATGACACCTCTCTCTTGTGTACCCTTCATGTATCTATATATGATGAGGGAAAAAAAGTTAAAATGGACATCACACCAATACATATAGTCCAGTCATTTTATGGAAAATAAGGGGTCAACCTTTAACTAATTGCAACACAAGCTTTCTTAACAGTTCCTAGCACAGAAAATTGTACTCTATAACATATCAAAAGTCCTAAGGAATCCCATGACGGGAAAGTGACCTTTTAGTGACCTTTTACAGCCAATTTTTGGCAAAAATTGAGAATTTTGCCTATATTTCATCCAAATATCAACCAAATTGGTCAAATGTGGTATCAAATGAATGGTCTCACTGAAAAGAACAATGTGATACTTATTTGAAGTCAATAGCTCATTTTGTTCAGAAGTTAGAGCCATTTAACTGATCAAAAAAAATTGGTCGCCCACGCACTTAATTAAATTTAAGGTTTTCACTATAGTAGTGTTCTTTTCTTGACTGGAAGCACACTTTAAGCTGTGGTAAAAGACAAAAAATGACAAAGGAGATTTGTGGCACTTCAGGACTTGACTGTTACCATGGAAACCAGTCTGTACTATTGTTAGCTTGAAGCAGTTACACACTGTATATAGGCCTAACACACAGATCCACCAATTATATTGCAAACTGTACAATTTTGAATTTGCTATGCAAAGGTGGCTAGTATATGGGAAGTTCAAATAAAATTTATATAGCACATTTATGTCAACAAATCACATTCAGCTGTCAGCAAAATGCTCAGCTTTAAAGGTTTCAGCATATATTAATTATTAGTGTCCAAGTAATTGCAGAGCAATGTCAGCTAATTTTCTTGTAGTATAGAGGTAGAAAACTATCACTATCACACAGCTGGGATTATTATGCTCCAATAACTGTTGCCATGATAACTAATGGTGTTGTTTACTTGGCATTAAAAAGAAGCAAAACAGTGTCTTTCTTTTGATTGCTGTAGAATATTAGAGACTAAAGCAATAGATTTCAGGTATGAGAATCAAAATCAATACTGTATTTTTCTGCCAACTAGTGACTGCTGCCAACCTTTTTGTATTTGTGTTAATAAGATTTGTGAAATCAAGAATTCAAACATTTTAGTCATAGTAGCCATATATTTTTATTTAATCATTAAGGCTGCTATATATGCCTTTTAATTTACTTGGACATTGTTGTACATGGCCATTAATTTGTTTTTTTAGGTTTTATTCTTCATGCAATCCTTGCACATTAAATTTTCTTATTCTATTATTTAGCAAGCTTTATAAGACAATTGAATAGCTAGAGTGCTATCCTCTGATCTCAATGGATAAGACATGGAGGTACTAGAAGAGTGTGTCATTTGCAATCTACCCATAGAAGCATTATCCAAAGTTACCCTAGGAGAAAAGGGATGTGCAAGCATCAATAAGGCAAGTGAAGAAAGAAGAGACACTGTGCATTGCGTACCTGGACAGTTGGTACACCAGGAATGTCGCCGCCAATATTGTAAACCAGATCAAATAGCTAAAACTTTAAGAGTGAAAGAAGAACAACCAGGTACAGCAACAGCTACAAACACTGGTAAGCATATGCTTAGGTCAACACAGAGGGAGTTTAATTTTGGCACTGACTGCTTCTTTTGTGGTGAACCAGCAATTGTTGACAAAAAAAGAAAAACTTCAGAAGTTGTAACTGCAAGAACAGTTGAAATGAGAGCCACAATTCTAGCAGTGTGTCATGACAGGGGGGATGATTGGGCAAATGCAGTACAGGCTAGAGTATTACAAGTTCATGATCTACACGCAGCTGATGCAGTCTATCATAGAGTGTGCAGTGTCAATTTTCGCACCATGAAAAACATGCCCTTGGCTCATGGATCAGAAGGGAATACTTCAAAAAAGGTGAAGTTAGGTCGACCACAAGAGAAGCAACAATCAGATGCATTTCTTGAGACTACCAAATTCCTTGAAGAAAATGATGATGAACAGATTACTATTTATGATTTGATCCAACACATGGAAGAGTGTATGGTTGACAGCGAGCTAGGTGCTTACAGTTATCAATATATGCAGCAAAAGCTCAAAGAACATTTTGGAGATAGAATTATTGAGACGGAGATCAATGGTAAACCAAATGTTGTTACTTTTAGAAATAAAGCCAAGACAATCCTCCATGAATTTTATTGCCATCGTGATACTGATTCTGAAAAGGAAAAGATGAGGATAATAGAAACCGCAGCCAAATTAATCAGGGAAGACATTAAAGCAGTGAAAACATCTAACTCTGTTTACCCAGGCTTTGAAAATCTAGGATCTGATGTATGTATCAACTTTTTACCAGAGTCTCTGAGATTGTTTCTTACAGGTTTAATTATAAGAAAAGAAAACCAGATGAAAATTGCTTCAATTGGGCAAGCTATAATGCAGGCAGCTCGTCCCAGAGTTTTATTGGTACCTTTACAAGTTGGTTTGGGTGTGCAACTGCATCACCAGTATGCATCACGCTTCCTCATCGATACATTACATCAGCATGGTTTCTGTTGTTCCTACAATGAAGTTCATCAGTTTGAACAAAACGCGGTGTTGAATTATGGAACTGACATTCCTAATCACTCGTCACATTTTATCCAGTATGTTGCGGACAATGTCGATCGTAATATCAAAACTCTGGATGGAAATGATACCTTTCATGGTATGGGGATGATAGCTGCAATAACCCCAGGAGTTAATAAGAGCTACCAAATCCACAGAGTTAAAGTCACACCTAGTGAAATAGCTGGTGTTGGTAGAGTGCCAATTGTGTACCATAAAGAAGACAGTATTGGAATGACCAAGGTTAAATATGAACAGCTCAACAGTTTTATAGCCAAAGATCCCACCTCTTACTTTGATTTATTATGGAAAACCTCAATTATGTTTGGATCACCAAGGCCAGCATGGTCAGGAATGATGCAGCTTGTTCATCATGGAAATCATCCTGGAAAATCATCAGTAATGTTCCTCCCAATGATTGATATCAATCCCAGTGACACTACATGCGTATACTCCACATTGAAATACATTCAAGAGCATTCCCGGCGACATAATGTCACACCTATAATCACATTTGATCAACCACTATGGTGGAAAGCTTTGATGATCATTGTCAGTGAGCCAGTTGGAAGTGAACTGAAGAGTATAGTTCTTCGTCTAGGAGGCTTTCATACCGAAATGAGTTTTCTTGGGTGCATTGGTCACCTCATGGCAGCTTCTGGTTTGCAAGAACTACTAGAACAGGTATATGCACCTAATGCAGTAGTCCATATGCTCAATGGTAAAGCTACTGCTAGAGCATTACGAGGACATCTTATAGTTGATGCAGCACTTAATGCTTTGATCTTAGCTAGCACCTTTGGTATTCCCATACCACAATGTTCAGAGATCACAAACGAAGAAACAGAGGAGGTAGCAGAGATATCACAAACACATGATGATTTCTTTGACAATACTGACCTGAAAGAAGCTGCCATCCTCTATGAAAGGCTAGTTCAAGGATCGATAACTGCAGATCATGTATGTGAGCATGCTACACTAGCCAGAATTGATGATTCCCTTCAAAACAAGAAAGAAATTTTGAAAACTTCCAGAACAGCAAAATTATGGCTTCAGTACATGGACATGATTGATGTTCTTCGCAAACATATTAGAGCAGAGCGTATTGGTAACTGGGATTTGCATCTTCAAGCTGTTGCAGAAATGCTTCCTTACATGGCAGCCGCAGGGCACAACAATTACACCAAGTCTTTACATATATACTTACAGCAAATGTCTCATCTCCAAGATGATCACCCTGATGTATACCAACACTTTCAGAATGGCTTACATGTGATCAGACGTAGTGATCGTTACTGGGCTGGTCTCTCTTCAGATCTTGTCATTGAACAGGTGCTGATGAGGAGCATGAAGACAAATGGTGGTCTCACAAGAGGACGAGGTATGAACGAACAGCAACGATTAGTTTGGTTACTATCAATGCCAGCATGTGCTGAAGTAAATAGAGCTATGCAAGAACTCACTGGGGTGTCTTATGATTCTGGAGATCAGAACAAGGAGATGACACAGGCTAGGCTAACTCGTGATTGGAAGGACACCCAAATAATTCTTAGTTGCCTTCAAGAACGAGATCCGTTTTCTACTTTTGACACCAGCCTACGCAGCATCTACTCTGGAGTGCATGCACAGAGCATTATTAATGTTGACAATGCAAGAGAAGTTGGTAGTGCTATTTTGGATAGAATGAAAGGAACAACAGTTGCTGAGTACACTTTCAAGAAAAGCCATCAAGTTGTTACACTAGGTCTGCACTGAAAATTGAAGGTGTGCACTGAAAATTGCACTGAAAATTCAAGGTCTGCACTGAAAATTGCACTGAAAATTCAAGGTCTGCACTGAAAATTCAAGGTCTGCACTGAAAATTGAAGGTGTTACAGTTCAGATTGATCCCCAACTTCTCTTCCAATGGTTAACTGTAGCAGCAAATGCAACTAATAGAATTGAAGATGTGTTCAAGTATGAGCTTTGCAGCTATCCACCAGCATTGTTTGATTCTTCACTAATCCTTAGACAGCCACAGAAAGCTGCACTAAGTAACGCTATTTGGAGTGTTGTGTCACTAGATAGTCAGGAAATACCTGGAGAGGTCCAATTTGTGCTGGATGGAGGAGCCCTCCTACAACGTGTTCCATGGACACAAGGATCAGCTTATGGGAATATTTGTACAATATACACAGATTATGTAGCAAAGAAATATGGAGAAGCTATAGTTGTTTTTGATGGATATCAGAAGTCATCAACAAAAGATATGGCACACAAAAGGAGAGCTAAAGGACGATCAGGAGTACCTGTTTCATTTACAGATAGCACTAAACTCAACATGAGAAAAGAAACCTTTTTAGCAAACTGTACAAACAAGCAGAAGTTCATTATTATGCTTGGGAAGTACTTAAAAAGAAGAAATTGCAAAGTGTATCATAGTCCAGGAGATGCTGATGTAATGATAGTACAGAAAGCTGTAGAATCAGCCACAGTAACAGACACTGTTCTGGTTGGTGATGACACCGATCTTCTGGTATTGTTATGCTATCATGCCTGCTTAAATTCTCATACCATATTTTTCAAACCTGAGCCAAAAAGAACCACCACCAAGAAACTTCGAGTATGGAACATTAGTGCTGCCAAGAAGAAACTTGGTCCTGAAGTATGTAAAAATCTTCTTTTCCTTCATGCTATACTTGGATGTGATACTACTTCACAACTGTATGGTATTGGAAAAGGTGCTTCCCTTAAGAAGTTCCGGTCAATTCGAAACTTTCAAGAGCAAGCAGAAGTATTTTGCACATCATCTGCTACACCGAAAGAAATAATTGCAGCAGGAGAGCAAGCTTTAGTGGCAATGTACAACGGAAAACCAGGAGAAACATTGGACTGTTTACGCTATAAGTGTTTCTGTGAGAAAGTGGCTACGAATAATACATTTATTCATCCACAAACTCTATCTCCTACTTCCGCAGCTGCCAAATACCATAGCCTACGTGTGTATTTACAAATACAGGAGTGGAAAGGCTGTGGCAGAGAATTTCAGCCACTTGAATGGGGGTGGAAAGAGTGTGATGGGACTCTAATGCCATTGTTCACTGATTTACCACCAGCTCCAGATGACCTACTTAAGATAATAAGATGTAATTTCCACACAGATTGTAGCACTATGAGGTGCACATGCAAGAAATATAATGTAAAATGTTCTCCTGCATGTGGCAATTGCAAAGGAACAGCTTGTACCAATGTTGATGGTGTGATTCTTGAAGATGATGATAATTGATGTAGACTTTGGATTATCCTTACAGAATTTCTTAGGAATTTATGCTGTTTTATATAAGTCATAAGTTTACATTTATATCAGAGCTTATTACGTACAATCTAAGAAATTGCTATAATATTATTATTTGCTGAAAAATTACCAGTTTATATGTCACAATCATGTTAGCATCAATTCAAACACAAATTTGGTTTCCATGACAACAGACCAACGCTAAAGGCTTCTTAGTTACCCCTTGCTATCAATCATGTTTATTACCATAATCAAATCATACATTTCCAATGCTACATCAAAACACAGCAGCCAGATAAAATTAATTAAGTGCGTGGGCGGCCAATTTTTTGATCAGTTAAATGGCTCTAACTTCTGAACGAAATGAGCTATTGACTTCAAATAAGTATCACATTGTTCCTTTCAGTGAGACCATTCATTTGATACCACATTTGACCAATTTGGTTGATATTTGGATGAAATAGAGGCAAAATTCTCAATTTTTGCCAAAAATTGGCTGTAAAAGGTCACTAAAAGGTCACTTTCCCGTCATGGGATTCCTTAGGACTTTTGATATGTTATAGAGTACAATTTTCTGTGCTAGAAACTGTTAAGAAAGCTTGTGTTGCAATTAGTTAAGGTTAAATCATAAAATGACTGGACTAATATCATAATGCTAAGCCTGTAAATATCAGTTGTCAGAATCTTGACTGTATAGTGTATTTGTTTGGATGTTCTGTGAATATGTGTAAAATAATCAAATGGTTTGAGTACTGGTTTGGTAAATGAGAGGTCTAAGGTTCAATTCCCAGTGAGTGCTATTATTTCCTCGAACAAAAATCCTTTGTTTTTATTGTTCCAGTTTAGTCATCTGCATTGATAGGCACCATGTATGTATGTTGACTATGACAGTGTGATGAACACTAGAAATACGAACAATAAAAAAAGAATTTATGTACCGTATATGACCGTATAGAAGCCCAGGCGTTTATTTCCTATAAATCATTTTTGACCAGGCGTTTAAACGAGACCGGCGTTAATTTGGACCCGGGCGTTTATTTCTTACTAGCCACTCATTGAGAATGACAGGTGCCAGTAAAAGTACCTACGAAATACGAAATCCATAGCCCATCACGTACATAAACCCATTCGGACTCCTCTGCTGGGTGAAACATTGGAAGTCGAGCGGAAAGATGACAATGACCACGATAAATACGCTATGGCCATCACCAGAAGAGAAGGCATAGTCGAACAAGACAAGACATCATAAGACTGGTGACGAGACATCACTGTATAGTTAGCAGCTGACACGAGTTTAGAACTCCTTTCAGTGCATATCATTAATACCCCGGCGTTTAAATGAGCCCCGGAGTTTATTATGACAGTCCCCTAGCCGTACCCGGCGTATATTTGAGCCCGGCTTCAATACAGTCATATACGGTATGTGTATATATATTCTGCATACACTTACTTGTGTATAGTAAACTTAGTTTGTTGCCATGTTTCCACCACCTCATTGATGCCTCTTTCAATGCTCAATTCTTTACTGGCTGATGTGACAATCTCTGAGATGGTGTCTGCATAGTTGTGCAGCTGCATTGCAAACAAATTCTCCAGAGTGAATGTCTCAGGGTTCATGTCAAAATTCTGTTTAGTCGATTCCATAAGTTTCTGCCAGTGTCTGCATTGTAATTCAATCATAGTCATGTACACAAGTATGCTATTATGTCAAAAGTACATTAATACAGACACATACTCGCACACACATACTGATTACATGAGTGCGTTTTAGTCCAAGTGTGCAGTTTACATAACAAATTAAAACACTTATTAATATAAATACGTACCGGTCTCTTAAAGCATCATTCTTCAGGTCAGCAAACAGAGGAATAGACTCCTTGAACTCTTTCATCTTCTCCTCCAGTATACGGCAGATGGGAAGAGATTTGATATTCTTGGGGAATTTCTTCAGTCTCCTCATAAAGTCATCAATACCATTAGTCAATTGTTCAATATCCAGATTAGCCCACAATGTCCCAGACCACTCCTCACGAGCAATCTGTATGACATCACTGAAACTCAATTCTATATTATTACACACATACTCGTTGTGCTTCATAAAGTTCAAACACTTTGGCCATTCCCTGTAGTTGATTGTCCACTTCTATCAGGTCAGAGTAGAGGGTGATTGGTAGGTCAAACAGCTTCTCAGCATTCACTAGCTCTTGTCTCTCCTTCTCTAACTCTGCAAACTGTGCCTGGAAGTCCTTCAGCTTCTTAACACCTGTAATGAAGAAGGAAAGAAATAAACACACATACAATACATGCAGAGGTACATACCATTGTCCAAGTCTTCACCTACAGTTCCAGGACCCTCCTCAGAAAACTTATCATGGAAGACAGAAACTGATCCAGTAAACTCCTTCACTTGTTCACAAGTTATCTACATAATAGAGGAAGTGATTTGATCATTACATATAGTAGTGTGGTACTACTGACTATTGTGAACTTCTTCTTCACAGTCACTAGACTACAGTCAACCATTTTAGCCTCCTTGAACAAGTCCAGCCACATTTGCTCTAGTCCATCAGACAGCTTAAGCTCCTCTTCAGGAACCTGTATATATAACACAGCATAATGTACTATGAATTAACATGGCACACTTGTACACACATAAATACTATGGTATACATATAATGGTGAACATTACTGTATATTTACACATGTGTAAGTACCTGTACATCATACATCACTAGAGTACGATATCTCTCACGAATGTCACGATATTTCAGTTCCACAGTTAAAGAAATTGCTCTAATATTGGCAATAACACTGAGAACAAATTTGAGATCTTCCAAAGTATCAGGTGGTCTCTTCAGATCTGCAAACAGCCCCTAAGAAAACAAGATATTAAAATGCTATTGAATCTTGCTGATTGTAAGTACTGTATTGGCCAATCAAAAGCAGTACAAGTGTATGTTTTATTAGAGTATTTATTTGGACATGCATCAAATGTATACCACAAAACAAACACTCTTAATAAATTTACTGTCACGAGTTATTGTATTATAATAGGAAACTTTTAAAAATGTCAACTTGCAAACATTTCAAAATAAAATCTCAGAGTGTCTGCTGTGCCGACGACACAATTAAGACTTCCAAAGCTGTGAAGTTACATGTCACTAGCTATATGGAGTTTTCTGACAGGTTTTTGCAATTGAATTCGTCACCTTTGCAATTAATTTCGTCCCGTTGGCAATAGAGTCCGTCGCCTTTGCAGTACAATTCGTCCCATTTGCAATTGAATTCGTCGCTTTTGCATTAGAATTTGTCGCATTTGCACAAGAATTCGTCATAATCAAGACACACGGTAGTGTATCATGCGGCCAAGAGGCCACACAACACCGTGAGTATATTGACAGGAAGAAAGAAAACACGATTTTTGCACTTCCATAGCTCTGTGCTGCCTTTAAAAAACAAAGCGTTTTTGCTGTGGACATGCTCACCAACTTCAGTACTCCACATTCCAAATTTGAGCGAAATCGCTTAAAGAGTTTCCAAGATAAAAATTAGCTTAGTTTCTTCACTATTATTTTTTTCTTCTTTTCGCACACTTCCAAAGCCTGCCATAAAACTCGAACGCCATAGCTGATTGCCATGAAATTTGGAACACAGAAGGGAGGTATAAAAGTGTATCTTGGTACCAAGTTTGGCATGAATACGATAAACAGTCAAGGAGTTATTATCGATTATTCACAAAAAATAACACCAATATGTTGTCACGCCTACAGGGTGAACCGCTTATGGGAAGAAGCTGAAAATCAGCGCGTGGATAGGATAACTGTTGAACCTCAACCTTTTGTAGTTTGAAAGAAATCAAGCTAAAGACCACGAAAAAAAGACCAACAGTGTGTAGCAATTATGTGATCGGGATTAGCTAATGAAAAAAAATGATTACTTGCCACGCCTACTAGAAAAACTGCTTGGAGTAATGCTTTGAAAATCGCTGTACATATGTCTTAGAAAGGCTCTTCAATGGTTTAGAAGCCACAGACGAAGGTATAGCAAGTGTGAGATCGAGATACTCTAATAGAGCCGTCATCCTAATAGAGCAGTCAACTATAAGAAGTAAAATTCTCTATTAAAGCATTTATCTATATATTGTAGAGAATATAAACCACTCTGTATGGAGCTTAACTACAAAAAGGTCATCTTGTAGAGAAATCAGCTAGAAACAAGTCAACAGGTCACCCTGCAAAGTGTTAAACCACATTTCAAATCACCTTGTAGAGTATTCAGCTAGAAACAAGTCACTCTGTAGAGAAATCAAGTCATCCTGTAGAAGCATCAGCTAGAAACCAGTCACTTCAACTATATTTCAAGTCACCCTGTTGAGAGTTCAGCTGGAAACTAGTTACCTTGTAGAGAGATCAGCTAGAATCAAATCACTATGTTTAGAGAGTTCATGCATCTATATAAATAAGTCACCATAAAGAAAGATCAGCTAGAAACAAATCTCCCTGTACAATATTCAGCTACAAACAAGTCACATGTAGAAAGAGCTAGAAACAAATCACTCTGTAGAGAGATGAGCTAAGAAACAAGTTACCCTGTATAGTGGAAACAATTAAGTCATTGATCAGCTAGAAAAGTCACCCTATGGAAAATTCAGCTACATTTTGTGCTTCAGCTACATTTGAATTCACCCAGTGGAGAGGTCAGCTAGAAACAAGTAATCCTGTAAAGAGATCAGCTACATTTCAAATCAACCAGTAGAAAGATCAAATCAAAACAAATCACCTTGTAGAGAAATCTGGTAGAAGCAAGTCACCCTGTAGAGAGTACAGCCAGAAAGAAGTCACCCTGTATAGAGAAATCAGTCATAAACAAGTCAGCCTGTAGTGATCAGCTAGCTAGAAACAAGACATTTCAAATCATCCTGTAGAAAGAAAATCACCCTATAGAAGCATCAGTTAGAAGCAAGTTATCCTGTAGAGATCAGCTTGAAACTAATGAGATCAACTGGAAACAAGGCACCTTGTGGAGAGATCAGCTTGATTAAATCACCCTGTAGAGATTCCAACTACATTTCAGGTCACCCTGTGGAGAGTTCAGCTACAGACAAACTCTCAGTAGGCAGATCAGCAAATCACCCTGTACAGCATTCCATTAGAAACAAATTCTGTTATGAGAGATTAGCTAGACACAAATCACTCTGTAGAGGGACCAGCTTGAAACACAATGAGAGTTCAGCAAAAAAGAAGTCACCCTGTAGAGAAATCAGCTACCAGTCACCCTGTAGAGCCAGTCACCCTGTAGAGAAATCAGCTAGCTAGAAGATCATCTAGAAACAAGTCACTGTGTAGAAAAATCAGCAAATCATCCTGCAGAAAGGTCAGCTCGAATCATATCACCCTGTGGAAGGATCAGTTAGAAACAAATCACCCTGTAGAGAGATCAAGTCACGCTGTAGAAAATTCAGCTAGAAACATGTCACCTTGTAGAAAGATCAGCTACATTTCAAATCACCCTGTAGAAAGATCAGCTTGAAACAAATCACCCCATAGAGAGATCAGTTAGAAACAAGTCACCCTGTAGAGATATCAGCTAAAGAACTAGAAACAAATCATCCTGTAGGAAGATCAGCTAGAAACAATTACCCTGTAGAGAGCTTAGCTAAAAACAAGTCACCATGTAGAAAAATCAGCTACATTTCAAATCACCCTGCAGAAAGGTCAGCTCGAATCATATCACCCTGTGGAAAGATCAGTTAGAAACAAATCACCCTGTAGAGGGATCAGATAGAACTAAGTTACCCTGTAAAGAGTTCAGCTATATAGATACATGTAGATACAGATACATGATACAGATAGATACATGTCATCCTGTAGAGGGTTCATCTACAAGAAAACTACCCTGTATAAAGTTCAGCTATCTTGCAATCCTTTCTGTTACGTTACGAGTCGCTCTGTGGCGAGTTCAACTATGTACACACTGTTCACCATGTAGTCTAAGAGTACAGCTACATTATGATTCTCCCTGTTTCAGCTACATACACATTTCCCTGTAGAGTATTCACATTGAGTTAATGATTAATGAACACAAATTATTGTTAAATGTGCATGTATAGCTAAACAATTAAACAATGTAATTTTCTCCTTAATAATTGTCATTCCTATAGAAAAGAAAAAGGCAAGTTAAAAGAAATACACAAAGCCGACCATAGGCAGTGTTGCGGGTAATGCATTACATAAGTAACGCGTTATGTAATAATTATTACTTTTGTGGTAACGAAGTAATTTAACAAAATATGCTATAAAAACAGGTAATATAACACAAGCTACTTTACTTGCAAATGTAACATGCTACCTAAGTAATGAAGTTACTGTAACGAGTCTAATATTACATAATATTATTACTTTAAGTAACAAAGTTACTAATCTCGTTAGTAATCCACTGAGTAACGCCTAGCCACTATGGAGTAACCGAAGCCTACTGAATGAAGCTCATTCACCAGCTTATTGCTTATAACCAAGATTTGCACATTGTCCAACAACGTAATTATGTCATGTGATAAAATGGTAGTTTCCCACGTGACAGCTTTAGGCTGTGGACACAAAGTAATATAATATGTAATATTATTATCTATAGTTACTTTATTATATGGGTAATTCGTAACTGTAACTAAATAGTTCAGTTGTAAATAATATGTAATATGTAACAAGTTAAGTAACTGTCCCAACACTGGCCATAGGCTGGCTTTAGGTATGAAATTACAAAAAGAAGTGATATCTAATCAAAAGCAGCCAAGCAGTAAAAAAGGGTGCGGCCTCCAAAAAAGCCAGGGTGAAAAAAGATGTGAAATCCAAGGTGGCGGCCAAGAAACAGCTGTGATGGTAGTAGGTTAATGGCAAAAATTTTAATATTGACAATTCTCTTGGTGCCGAATCTGAGTGAAACTTGGAGGAGGCAACACAAATTCACCTGAATTGTCGTTATTAAATTTTTTTCCAGTAACCAACCGTCACAGCCATTTCTTGGCCACCACCTTGGATTTCACATCTTTTTTCACCATGGCTTTTTTGGAGGCCGCACCCTTTTTTTACAGCTTGGCTGTTTTTGATTAGATTACAATGACTACAAGAAACCAGCCGCTCATCACAAGGTGAATCATTCTTGCCATGGAGAATACCACTTGAGACACTAGAGAGTAATTGAAGCTGGTTATACATGAAGCCAACAGCTGTCTGTCAAGTTAATTAGCTTGTTCGCGAGTGACCACACCCATCGCCAGCATACCAGAAGAATTGTTTACAACAGTTGCACTTCAACAAGGTCATGGAGCAGCTGATACATCTTGTTTTCGTGTTCGCAGCTAGCAATCTTGTTACAGACGAATTCTTGTGTAAACGCGATGAATTCTAATGCAAAAGTGACAAAATCAATTGCAAAACCGACAAAATCAATTGCAAAACCAACCAATTCAATTGCAAACTGGACGAATTCTACTGCAAAGGCGATGAACTCTACTGCAAACGGGACGAAGTCAATTGCAAAGGTGACGAATTCAATTGCAAAAACTTGTATCACGATGCTCTCTATTCAATGGATTTGGGCACACCATGTGTGTAGGTGAGACAATATTTATGAAAAGGAGATTCCACTGTCACTATGAACTAGGTTGTGTTGTCCAAGATGAAATTATAGTTTAATCAGAAGGGGCAAAAGGTCATGTCAAAAGGGACTATATACATCATCCAATGTGGAGGTATTATTATGTGTAAGGATAATCACTCACAGGAAACTTAAAGACTAAGCTACTCAACATCAAAATGTATTTATTTTGTAAACAGGTGACAGTTTTTGAAATTATCTCAATCAAATTTACCCATTATACAGTACCGTGTTCTTCAATACGTACCTCTAAATTATCTTTCAGTTGCATTAATCTACTCTTTGCAGAATCATTTAATAACTTGCCAAGTGATGTCACCCAGGTCCTAGCATTCTCCTTGATAGTACGGGCCAGTGGCTCCAGATGTAACATAATACAATCTATCTCCTTCTTCATTGGCTGAGTCATCACCTGTTGTAACAGTACACTAATGAATTATACTGAGATATACAATATGTTATACCTCTTCTGATAATGCATCATAAAACTGAAGCTTTTCATCATACGAGGTACAGGAGGGATCCTTCTGTGCAAATTTCTCCAACATTATATCCTGTAGGAACATGTAAACTTGGATAAAAATAAGCAAACACTGTGCTATTACTTATTTCAATACAATAGTGATATAGACCAAGACAAACAGTGTGGCCAAGAAAGCCAGTGAGCCACACTATGGGTATTTCAACAGGAAGAAAGAAAAGTACTTTTATGCATGCATCACACCATGGTCCTTTATCAGATTTTGCATTATAGCTGCCTTCCACCTTCGGCATTCCACATACCAAATTTATGCAAAAATCACATATGGGTTTGTGAAATACAGGCCCTAATTTTTTTTTTCGTGTTTTGCAGGGGCCTAATTTTTTTATATCTTTTCAGTTTTCACACACTCTCAAAAGCCAGTATAAGATATAAAACATGAAATTATACCTCGATTGCTGTGAAATTTGCGGTTGGGAGTTAAGTATGGAGATCCCTAGTTCAAGCTTTAGACAACGTTTTGTCAACATTTTTGTGCACTTTTTGCTACTTGGTGAGAATATTTTGAATCCCATGATTTTTGGTTTTTTCTTGTAACTCTGTAGCACTCACTGCAGTTCCTTTTAAACCACAAAAGGTTGAACTATGATAGTTAACCTATAGTGTATTATCTATGCCTATACATAGACCAATTTTCTTTGGTGGTTTACCCTGCAGGTGTGACAAAATGTCTTTTTTAAACACAAATAATCATCCATAACTGCATAAATATTAATCAGATTTGCACCAGAAAAATTAGGTCCCCAGAAAAAAAAATGGAGAAAAAATAACAAAGAAAATAAGCCTAACTTTGAAGATTTGTATTTCACAAATGCAAAAGGAGATTTTGCTGGAATTTGGAATGTAAGGTGCCTAAGCTATAATGCAAAAAATCGTGTTCTTTCCGAGAAGGGACCATGGAGTTATGCATGCATGAAAAACATGTTTTCTGTCTTCCTGTCAATAATATACCCATGGTGTGGCACACCAGCAGGTTCCCATTTCTCTTTCTTCCTAACAGTGTAGCATACAAAAGAATTGTTTACACTCACAGAATAAGAAGCCATCATTGGAACATACACAGTATACAACATACTCGTTGCAGCTTCCACAATGGTCTATACTTCTTCTTCCACACTGACAGGTACTTCAATATTTCCCCAACAGCTCTCTGAATGTTCTGTTGTACCATAGCAGCTATATCCACCACATCAGGGTGCATACTGATGTCTGAGAAGAATGTGAACGTCACTGGCTCATCTTGTCCAGGTACTTGTTGTGGAGGTGCCTCTATACAAGAACCATTCTTCCAACGTGGGAACAACTTGGTACTGAATATCAAATACAATTTATCAATAAACTATATTGAATACTTCATTTACCCTTCCACTACATCTCTCATGGCTTGCATCATCAACTTGCACAGCTCATTAGCAGGTGGATGAAGTACCACTTCTGGTGCTGACAGTAGTGTCTCAACTGTGAACAATGGCTTTTCAGAGCCTAGCACATGGTAAGATAAATAGTTCAAATTTCCGAGCACCATCTAAAGTAGGAAAAGAAATGACTTTTTTTTAAAATTTACACCATTCTGACCCACATTACCATATTTGGACATGAACAAAATGTATTTGCAAAGTTATGTTCATACTAACTAATAGTGCTGGGCAATATAATGAATATATTTTTGTATCGTGATATATTTATTTATGTCGTGATATGATAGCTAGAAATTATTATCGTGATATTATCGTGATAGAACTCATGTGACCTACCCAGTACTATTTAAATTTATAAAATGGTGCCTCTAGTTTTGCCAAGCCTTGCACTGCACCCTCATTGAAAGTGTAGTTATATCAATAGATATTCTGGTAACATGTACATCCAATCTAGTATACTTTCTACCATTTTGAAAGGTGTTAGGTAAATACACAGATATGCTTACAAAGATCAATGCAATGCAGTGGGAAGTAAGAACAGTAGTTCAAAGAGCCATTGCAATTACAATTGTAATAGATAGATGACAAAGGATGCAGGTATCCCAGATTCAACCTTAACACTAAGTATATAGTAACTTGTAACCTATCAAATACACTATATCGTGAATAAACTTTGCCATGACATATGACATAAGAAAAATGTATATCGCCCAGCACTACTAACTAATAACCTTAACAACAGCATCAAATATCTTCTTTTCCCAGTGAGCATAGTAAGATTTCAGTCTGGGAGACTTGCCAGAGTTAGTGTACACCACAAGACCCTCCATCTTGATCAGTAGTGGACCAATAGCATGATACTTACGGGACAGTGCATTAAGTATTGTACTACGATGAGCACTCTGAAACTCAAAGAACTCCTGTAACAAATAAAATTTCTAGCAACTATTATTTAAGCATAAATGTACCAAGAATACACACACACACACACACACACACACACACACACACACACACACACACACACACACACACACACACACACACACACATACACACACACACACACACACACACACACACACACACACACACACACACACATACACACACACACACACACACACACACACACACACACACACACACACACACACACCTTTGCTTCAGGGAGTTCACATCCTGGTTTTGGTGGGGGCAGCTTAAACAGCATAGCAGAACAAATAGTGTGTAGTCTTTCATCAATATCACTAGCATTCTTCTGTATCTGACTGGATAGGGACTCAAACTTGCTCAGTGCCTATAAGATGTACAAGTCATCACATGGACAAATACTCTAATAGAACACACATATTGTTGGTTTTGTAAATCAAGAATCATGTGCACACATTTGTACCAACCTGTTCACACTTGACAATAAAGTCATGAATACCCAAAGAGTTCCAGTTTAATCGTTTCACTCCTGGCTTGAGAACTCTACGTAAGAACTTGATGTGTTCTTCCAGCAAATCAGACTATTCAAAAAAAAATTGAGTCATTTTAGCTTCATAAATATTTTAATACAATACTGTAAAAATCCTTGCTTTGTACTTCTATATATTGTATAGTGAAATAGAAACAATATGTACAGTATATTATATGTGTGCAATGTGTGCATATATACTAGGTGTTTGGCTGACAAAAATCAGACTGACCTCTGCTGGTTCAAGAGATGCAATACAAGCTTGGTAACGTTGTAAACACTTCTTGATCCCATCCTGGTAACTAGTGAACTTCTCTTCCTGTAGGGCCACACTCCTAGCTAGCTCTGGTACAGGGAAGTCAAGCTGCTCCATGTACTTGGTCTCCAATATTATCTCCGTCAAGTCAGCAGAGAAATTTAGTGCATATTCAAATCCAGTGGGGCTCACTACATTTTAAACAATAAATGTATAGTAATGTTGTGATTTAGCAACTACATGTGACTGCCTCTGGGAAACTATACCCTTATCACTAAGAGAAATGTCAGGTATAAGTATTCAGAGTGTTATAGCATGAAAATGGTTGAGGCTACATGCACAAAAATTTCACAAACTTTACAACAATTCCTTCCAGAACCACTTTGTAAGTGAGAAACAACCAACAGTCAAGTGGGCAAAAATTTTGCAAGTGGACAACAGCAATTCAAAAATGAATTGTAAAAGAATTTGCCTAAAATGATTGTAATTTATAGTACAGATCTTTATCCAACACCACAGAGCTATAAAGCCAGTTTCAGCCTCACCCAATTGGCTTAAGACCACAAACCTTTTTGTATGGTTCACCACTGGGCTTGGTAGCTAAAAGCATTTTCAGTGAATTTAATAGTGCATTCATGTAACTTACATGCTGAATAATAAAACTTGCTCTATGGATGATAATAGTGCATTCATGTCTAGAATTATATAACATGCCATCATGGACAATAAGATCAGTTTTCTCAGAGCCGCTCACATACTGTATGTGCACAGCCTGACTGCTCTATTAAATCAAGACACAAACTAGTGTGTTGTGTGGTCAAGAAAGTTGATGTGCTAACAGGAAGGAACATGATTTTCACACATACGTAGTTCCATGCTCCCTTCTCCAAATGGAATAAATTTAACACTGCAAATGCCCTCCATGTCACCTTCAGTATCCCACATACAAAATATGAGCAAGGTCACCTTAAGAATTCAGGAAATATGAGCCCTTAAAGTTCAACTTAATCTTTATTTCCCGTTTAGGGGGTAATAGATTTTTCTATTATTCACACACTCGGCAAAAACTGTTGCATACAAAAGCAAATGTGTAGCTCATTCTCCTTGAAATTGACTTACTTCAAGGACACATTAAGGCTAATTCACACGCTAAGTTTGGTACAAATCTGATGATGTTCACAGAGTTATGGACGATTATTTGCATTAAAACTCACTATTTTGTCATACCTGCAGGGTAAACCACTTATGGGAATATAGTTCTGTGCAAAAGCTAACAATCATAGCTCAAACCTTTTGTGGTTAAACCAAATCACATTGACAACTGCAGAGTTACCAATCTGGTGTAAAATCACGAGGTAGAAATACTCTAATAGAACAATCATCGAGAATTACAAAAAACATTGAACAAAATTGTCCACCACACCCATTCCCCACTCTTCACCACTGAATCACTGCTGTTAGATGATCAGCCCACTTAATTTCTACATTATAAATGAAACTTCTAGTTTACCCTACTGAATGGTAAAAGAATTTCATTGATCTACCAATGGAGAATCTATGTGTATTCCTTAAGTCCTCAAAATGTTACCAAATAGTCAAATAAAGATTGCAATACGATACTACTGTAACTTCTATCTTCATTGTATTAGATAAGAAGAAATTGGGTGGAAACAAGCCCCAATGCCAGTTTATACTTGGCCATGGGATATTTAAAACACAAAAGTGAAATCCATGCAAAACAGCAAAGCCAGGGTGAAAAAGTTCTGAAATCAAAGGTGGCAACCAAGAAATGACTGCAATAAGTTTGTGCTATTAATAGCTGTCTGCATTATAAAAACATTAACCATTTCTTATCCACCACCTTTGATTTCACAACTTTTTCCACCCAGGCCACACTCTTCTTTACAGCTTGGCATAGATTATATTAAAGAAGTCTGTTATTGGTACGAGGTAATCAAGCAAACAACTTACTCATTGATGACATGTGAGGCATCAGTTCTGCTGATGCTCTCCTCTCCTTGTTTACAGCAATACCAGAAGCAGCACCAGGTGGATGATGTGGGGTAGGGTCCATCTTAACCAATACTGTATGTTTCATCAGTCCTGGCAGGATAGCCTCTACATGTTCCATCCACCTCTCATAGTGTGTGTCCTCATATTCCTTCATTGTCCTAGCCACTGTGAGGTATTTCTGCCGAGCCTAGTGTGGTATAAACACTGACTAATAATGTACACAGGTATAATGTATATTCTAGATCATTAAACAAACATGTAATAGTTGTACATATATTGTGGATCACATATTTATACTATCACAAATAATACTCCAGCTTACTGATTGTCCCTCAGGACTATCAGTTAGTTCCTTCATGGTCTGGAAACAAACGACATTTTTTTTTAATTCTCTTAAATAGTGACCTAGCTAGACCATCTTATAGCTCAGTGGCCAATAGCTACATAGACCTATAGCGAATCATAAAAATCACTCCAAAACATTGCTTCATAGTTGATCCAGGCCCTCGCAGAAAGCTTTGAAGCACAACAGCACTAAAATGATAATTATTTCTAGAGGCGCTTACCACTCTTCAACACCGTATTGCCATTTTTATTGATTTCAATGGCAAAAGTATGAAGTTTAGCCAGTAGAAAAGGTCCCAGTGTGATACACTATGCATAACTGTTGGTGATTTTATCACTTACACAAATCGTAAATAAATTAGGGGTGTATGCACTTTTTCATAGGGGGTTTCAGCTGAAACCACTACAATCCCCCTGTATCTGCCACTGGTATCCTTGGTAGTATCGGGTAGCAGCTAAGCTGAAGTGATTGTAACGGGTCATGCTCCTTAAACAATCAGAACATGCTACCACACTTCTAATAATCAGTGTTGAGGCCACACTCCTCAAAAATCTAACTATTTAATCAGGGGTGGATCTAGGAGCTGGGGTACAAAAAGTTCAGATTCACACCATTATATAGCTAGCTACAATCTGTTGTTGTTGATGTATACACATAGCAGCAAATAATCACCTTAGGAACATTTCACTATTGAATTGTATAATTTAGGACATCACAGAAGGTTGTGAAGTCTTAATAGATACTACAACTAAAGACCTGCCACATAATTATTTCTAGAGGTGCTTAGTATACACGAAGGTGCTGGGTGACATCAGGTAACTGTGTAGTAAAGAGAGGTAATATGTTTGCATTTTAAGCTAAAAAGTATTTATTTCGCTGATATTGTCCTAATTGTAATTCTTCCTCAAAGGAAAGGGCAGGGGGAGGGGCATGCCCCATCCTGGATCAGCCATTGTTGATGAACAAGGTAATGTATGCCCCCTTGTTGTGTAGTACTGTAGTGAGATACAGCAGTCACAACCAAATGTGTATTTTATAGCTCTAACAAACAAACAAACAAACAAAAAAATTAATTTATAGGGTTCCAGCAATAATAATAATGGTAGCTGAGAGAAATCTCTACTTGGCATTGTAGCAATGTGGGAAAATCCCTAACTTGGCATCCAGCATTGCTACAATTTCAAGTAAGAATTTTCCCTCATACTTACCATCATCTTGTTTCACTGCTTTTTATCACTGGAACCTACACACTTCATTTAAACTAACTGCACTAGTATATACACTAGTATATACACTAAAAATTATTAATTTAAAAATGAAGTACTGTACGCAAGGAAATTTTGACATCAAAAAAATTTGACGAATTTGACGAATCAGTTTAATTCGTCAAATTTAAATTCGTTAAATGTTTATAAGCGTCCTTAAAAGTACAGGTTTTGCCTATATACAATTTCTTGATTTTCGTCAACATTTTATTCGTCAAATCTGCTGAAGTCTGAATTCATCAAATTTTTCTTACGTCAAAATTTCCTTGTGTACGATAGGATCCAAGCAATAAACAATAGTGAAACAAGAGATGCATTACAGCATAGCTTTGTGGAAAAATCCTTACATTGGCATGTTATAACAAAATCATTTTGTTCATATGCTGTAATACCATCATTCATCTATCTTTTTATTGCTCGGATCCCTACTTTATTTTCACAAGTTTTTTTTTGTTGTTGTTATAGCATACAGCTATACAAGTGTGACTGTTCTACTACGATGACTGCTGTATCTTGAGTCAGTATTTCACCTACCAGGGTGCAGTCTCGTGTGGCCAGACCATTTTTTTTCTTTTGTGTGGGTGTACATGTGTGGGTGTCGGAAAAAAAGTCTGGTACACCTATATTAAGAATTCTGTGTAACTTCCAGGATGAATGTTGATTGCTGCTGATTGGCAAAGCCCTAAAGTTCTTAGACCTGTCATGCATGCCCTTCAGCTGCAATACAAGGTTACACTTTTTAACAGGTCTAAGAAGTTTAGGGCTTCCCCAATCAGCAGCAATCAACATTCACCCAGAGACAAATATAATAGTCCATCACCAGACACTTGCCATCCAAATAGCCTGTGTCTGACCATAACTCAGTTTGCTCAGAGATAATGTCAGCTATCAAAAGATTGTACTGCTAATCATAACTACTACTTGGTTGCTAGGAGACACTACATTCTTACAACCCAAGGGGGTAGCCATGAACATACTAGGCCTACTCCCATTCAATGTTACAGTAGGAGTAATGAATGATGTGATACAAGAATTAATAACCATGTACAATCTAACTCTTGGTTGAAATGTCCCACTTTGTTCTACCACGACGATCAAGCCTGCACATGACAGGTCATTATGACCAGTCTGCTGCAAAATATTGTGTTTGTCTGTATTCACCCTGACTGCAGTGGAACATTACACAGAATTCTTAATGTAGGTGTACCGGACCCTTTTTTTCCCGATGCCCACACAAAAGAAAAAAAAAAAGCAGTCTGGCTACACCAGACTACCAGGGTCTGTGTCACTATTTCATTGCTAGACACAAAACATACTGTACGTAATGTTACATGTACGAGACTGATTACTTGTCCAATAATCTGATCCTTTTCATCATCAGCAAACAGAGCAGGTACCATACCACTGGTCAACATGTTGTTGATAAGCTCTAGAAATCCTACAAGTGATAGAAGTGAACTACACAAACCAGCCAGGTTTATACATGTGTACCTTCTTGAGCCACATGACCATCAGTAAATAGGAACACCATCTACAGAACAAAACATGTAACACCTCATTTGTAATGTAATCTCTAACTGCCGAACACACATGTCCACAACTAAATGCATACACCATGTGTTCACCTTTTTGTTTTCTATTCCCAGTTTGTTGGATACAATCAAGTGTTGAAGAGTATCATCAAACAATTTCGTCATACGTGTATATGCATCTTCAACCTACCATGTTCAGATTAGTTAGTGGCACAATGGTTTTCAGTTTATCTCCTTGTCGACCTTCCACAATACCCTCCAGTACCATTGAGATACATTGTGGTACATATTTCTCATATAACTTCATCAATTCTTTACTGTCATTCTCATTAGGAATACTGTTCACCCATTTCTCCCAGAATGGAGCATAGCCAAGGTTCTTGGGGTCCACATACACCATACCACAACGTGATACAGTAGCTGGTGAAGCATACTGTAAGTCTGAAACCTGTATAGGTACATTTGTGTATATCATCAAATAACTATATGTGTGTACTGAATGTGCATATCATATACATTCGTAATTATACACATCTTGCATGTACCTCCACTAGTAGGGCACAGTGCTTCCGCAGTCTGATACGTTCACCATTGGCTAGAGTAAGGAGCTTGTGTGTTAACATTGTCTCATACAACTGAACCACCTTATTCACCTGTATACAACAGAATACATGTGGAATGTATAAACGCAAGTCACTCTAATTTACAAGCATTTACATAGGCTACAAAAAAAAAATTCTAATTAGATGGCAGGGGAGACGAATTTTACTCACTGTCAAATGTTGAAAGTATTGACGAATGCCTGGCTTCGATCAGACCATAGATTAGACAATACTCGGTTTACTGTAGCTTTCTTCTGTTTCTTGCAGGTACTGGTAATGGCTTCAAATTTTTACGCGTGTAAAATGCAAGATCACGTGGATCCAAGCTCTAAATAACGCACCCTTACTGTGGAGCTATTGAATCTAAGATGGTGAAGAAGTCGGCAAGCAGTTAGTTCAAGGTTAGAGTATACACATGGTAGAGGTTCTTCTAGGTTCGTTAATACCATCACCACAGCACCAGTTGAAGATGCAGACGACCTACAGCGAGTGTTTGGGACTAGCGTGGAAGAACTGCAGGAGGGGAAGCTATAGAACGAACTGACCACCAACTTTGCTTATTTTAAGGGCTTCAATGGTATGTAATATAGTTAATATAGTCTCGTGTGGCCAGACCGCTTTTTTCCGTGTATTGGGTGGGGGAAAAGGGTCTGGTGCAACTCCAATAGCTATTTACTTCTAAGTTGTCCGCAGACACTGGGAACACTAACATTTAACATTGGCCACAAAGGAGTGCCTATGACGTCAGTAAACCAATGTTGGTGTGGAAATATTCGTACAGGTTGTGAGTCTTGTTACACGATGAGGATGAACTTTCAAGACACTATAAAAGAGACATCGGAGCAAATTAAGATTCATTTAAAGGATAAACAGATCAAGGCCATCTCGAGTTTACTTACTGACATAATTGGTGCCTCCTTTGCGGCCAGTGGTATTCAACAATTAGTGTCCTATGCAGTGTCTGGAGATGGCTCAGAAGTAAACAGCTATTGGAGTTGCACCAGACCTTTTTTTTCCCACCCAATATACGAAAAAAAGTGGTCTGGCCACGCGAGACTAAGTGAGTCATGTTGACAGCTAAAAGCTGCATGCCACTGAAGCCTCTAGATAGATCTGCAACCATAGTCAAAGTCTTGAGTGGCTGAAATTTCGCTTTGACCCGTGACTAAGAGTTGTTTTCAATCTTTGACCGGTAACTTAATGAAGGTATTTCAGAACTTTTCGATTGTGTGTTGGAAAGTTTTACCCTTGACCGTTGACTTGGCACGGATTTAGTGGCCTTGACCTTTGAATTAGACTTTGACCATGCTTGCAGATCTACCTACAGTGAGTGCCTGTATGTCACCCCCTTGTAGTCTCATATGGCTAGACCACTTTCTCTTTGTAAGAGAAACATACAGTCTGGCAACTTGAGGCTAACCTCTATAGGGAGTGTCACACTGTAGATAGATCTGCTTCTATGGTCAAGTATTGACTGGCTGAAATTTCACATTGAACTGGAAGTCACAAAACCATATACGTAATTAATGACTTCCTTGTTTAGGCAATAATTTTTAAAAAAAAGTGATCTTTGAAAAAGTGATCACTGTTTATATGTCATATACTTGTAGTACTTAATGGAAGGAATTCAATTGGATTGAACTGCTAAAGTAGCTGAACTGATGTTAGGACAGTTAGACCAGCGACTAGCAGAGATCAGAACTTGTCAGGATCCTACCCATCAGTGTTAGTGACCTGTATACTAGTCTGTATACTACTCTGTATATTAGTATACTAGTCTGTATACTACCTTGTGTACTAGTATACTAGTCTGTATACTACCCAGTTTTAGTATTATGTAATGTCTATACAGTATGGGTGAATATAGGTTGGGATGACCTTCATTCTCTGATAGGACAGAAAGGATTTGTTTTGGGACATTCTGTAATATCAAAGAACAAAATAGGACAAAGGGATTTGTCTGGGCAATCCTAGACATTTATGCACACTGTTACTTCTACAGATATTCAGTTACTATTGACCAGTCACACAACAAACTGGCAACAGAACATCTTACAACACTGGCTGGACCACTGCAATATGGGATATACGTACTGATGAAACCCGGAACGGAATGGAATCAATCGGGGGCCCGCCAAGTTTTAAACAGATCGTGCACTGTTTCCAACTGTCACACAATAACTAGAATTGTGTTAGAATTAGTTTGCTTCTGTTTATAGGCATGCTAGTAATCGTTTGCTCGAAAGTTCTATTAAATACCCGCCACGTGGCAAGTTGTGTGAATAAAATCCATCCAGTTTAGGTTAATCCTGATGTAGAAGTACTTCCTTACCATTCTAAAAGGTAAACTACTGTAGTATTTTCATGTTGTAGCAGTATTCAAGCCTTTTAAGTACAATTGTCGCTGGTTTCTGAAGCGACTATAATTCTACCATTATTGGCAGTGATTTACGAGAGTTAGCAAACTGCAGTATGTTATATTAACAGTGCTTACAAAAAAATAGTTTAGCAGCTTAGCTAAATGATCGTTGTTCAGCTTAGACGATTGTACAACACATTCTTGCAGTGGGCATTAAATAGAACCTTCAAGCAAATGACTTCTAGCATGTCTATAGCAGAAACAAACCAATTCTAGCACAATTCTAGGCATTGTGGAAAAGTTGGAAACAGTGCACAATCTGTTTTGGCGTGCACCCAGATTGATTCCGTTCCGTTCCATTCCGGCTTTCATCAGTACCCTGGAATACAGTGGGTGCTCATTTTCCTTGACTTTCGTTTGTGAGACTTGGTAGTGGGCTACTAGTCTTTCTAAAAGTGAATTTGTCTACTAAACACATAGTTTAGCTGTACATGTGTGGTTTTCCCTGAACAGTAATGTTTGCTGACCTCATGCCTACTTAGGCTTTGCTTTTGTGTGTGTGTGTGTGTGTGTGTGTATGTACTCCCCTCCCTCAAGCTCATGTTATATTACTGTGTCCCATGTCTACATGTATGTGTGTCTGACTGTGTCACTTGAACAGCATATTTTAGTGATGGTGTACAAGGGGATATCAACAATTGGATATCAACAATTGGTTGGCCAGTTGTGAAAGCAGTAGACACCTAAAGGCTATTCATGCATTTGGTTGTGATGGCTTAATTGTATATGTGTTATCTGTAGTGTAAAGATGATCAGTGTTGTGTGTTTGTCAAAACCTGTTTGACCTTATTATACTAACTCAACATGCTGTGTGTGCATTATTCAGGATAATAAATTTTTTAATGTGGTGCACACATCTCCTGCATACAAGCGCAGCCAATGTATGTAGAAGTATTCACCAATGGTTTGTTTACTATTGGAGTACTTCCAATCTTACTTTCCAGTTCAATTGTCATTTCATTTGTTCCTTAGAAAACTAATAACACAGGTGTGGGGGTATAAGTGCAAATCATAATTTTAGTGAGTATAAAGGTATTCAAAATATTTTCTTATCCCATCTTTCAAAACTACAATACCACTCATCTCTAACACTAGTTATTTTAGGATGTGACCAGCTTGTGAATGACCTGGTTAGTTTATTGTGTGTCTGTGTATACACGTATTTACAAATTTATTGTGCATTTGTGTTTGTTTTCGTTCAGGAGGCAAAGGTGGATTGGTTGAAATTGTGTTTTAAGTGAGCTAAATTCTTCAACACAAACTACTTCACTATATTTCTTGTTCATAGGATCTTCAGTCATCTTGTGGATGTCATGCCAACCAATCCAGTGGATACTAAGCCAACCAAGAGGTTACATGACTAGTAATTGATTGTTACTATATTTAGTACCTAATTTCCATATTTGGTAATGTAGTTACAGAAAATTGAAACAGATAATGTGAACTTGTCTTTTCGCCTGTAGCTGTCGTTCAACTGATGATGTTGCTAATGACAACAAGTAGTAATGGTGTGGGATTTAGAAATGTGTTGTGATATGTGAAAACTTAGTGGGAATTTTGAAGTACATATTATACACTAACTGGTTTGCTATAGTGTGTCATGTAGCCAAGGAAACTTGGAAACTTGAGTTGAGTCAAAATAGGAATTTGTGGTTTAAATTTCCACCCCATCGATCCCTTCCTATTTTGTTACTTTTTATAGCGATTCCTAATTAATTTTTTTATTCCACTACAGTGGCATAGCAGTGGCATAGCCAGACTTTTATGTTGACCAGGGCTACAGGTAAAATTCATCACCATAGGGTACCCTGTTGTATATTGATAGGCACTTAACAGTGTGCAAAGCACACTATGCAAAATGTAAAGCATTTTGCCTTCTAGGGGGGTCTGGGGGCATGCCCCCCAGGGAAATTTTGAAATTTTAGATGCTCTCAGATGCAATTTGCATCAAAAATTGCTCATTTGAAGTGGTATTTTGGATGCAGGAGTTAGTAGATGATTGAGGAAAATTGAGATGTCATAGTGGCTATGTATAGCAGCTAAAAGGAGCCATTAATTTTCATATGCAACTTAGCAACTGTGTGCAGTGCATTTACGCTAGTTTCAAATTATTTCCTGAGTATACAAGTAGCTATACAGCATTAAGCCATTAAGCCTTGATCTATGCATATTTTTTTACAAGCTTAATTAATGCTGCATGTAGTTATTATAGGTATGAATATTTTACTTTTGAGTCCGTCAGAGTAAGATAATCTATAGCTGTACTTAGAGTAGACTATATAATTAGAAGCATGGATTACTGATATACATGTACACTTTAAATGGAAGAAGTTCAGGTGTAGCTAGCTGCAATTGTTGCAGCTGCCAAGCTATCACGACTGGATGGCAGCCCCTTTAAACTAATTCATTGAGCCCTTGCAGTACATCACTGATGTTTATCTTTCTGGCAACCAAGAAGGGTACGCTGGTTGGAATTCCTGTTTTGACATAATTATCGAACTAGTAACTCACGTGATTACGGACTGTTTATAGATTTGATTTCAAGCTTGTGTATAGCGTTGTATACCACAGGATTAGTAAAGGGACTGACTGTGGTAACTATATAGATAGTTTAGTTCATCAACTTAATTGTACAATTATACTATGAATATGATTTAGCTGTAGGGCTTTATCTTCAGTTACCTGGGCTAATTCCTCAATTACCAGGGCTTAGCCCGGGTGTGGCTACGCCTCTGTTCCACTAGTTAACAGAGGTAAACAAAGTAGCTACAAAAATAAACAAATTATTAAGCCAAAACAGAATAGAACAGTGAATATAATGTGGGTTGTTTGGGCCCATGAAACAACCAACTTTTACATGAATAACTTTATTAGATCAACTATTCCTACGATAGTGGGTTCATAATAGGCTGAAACTAATACTGCAAATACTCAACTACTCATTAAGGATTTTGGTACTGGGATAGTAAAATTAGTACTTGTTAAGGTCACATGACACATGACCCAGCTCACATGATGCATTTGCCATCGGAATGACACAGGCAATGAAGGCTACAGTGTTTGATTGGCCCTGCACAATCACTGCAACAGTGTTTGATTCTTGTCAGGAACACTAACATCAATACTTTAATACAGTGTGTGTGTTTATCATTGTTGTTACTTGAAAAATGGATAAAAGTAACAAGATGTGTCATAAGTCCTTGAACTTTTTGATTTTGTTTTCAGATGGAAACACCCCTAACTGGTCAGTTTCTTCTTGTCAAATATGCCATTACACATGCAAAGCCATACAAGATCATATTCAGAGTAGGTTTTCTGCTGTGCGCTGCTTGTTGCTAATAAAATCTGTTCTCTTATTAAACTCAGTATAGGCCAGGAAGCTTCATCTGTGCTGAAGACTTTGTTGCAAGATGGTTTTTCGCTCCATTATTATTGTACATGGGCGGGTTACCCAAGATAATAGAGCAGTCACGTAAATACTTTAATAATGCAGTCAAGTGTATCTGATAACACATTGCACTGAATTTGACAGCTATTAAAAACATTAGTAGTGTAAATTCTAGCTCATATTAGGAGACTCTGTATGTACATTGTAATTTAATCAGTTTCATGTGTGTACTGAAACATTGACTACATTACTATGCATATTCAAAATTACTATCAATAGAACAAATCCATTATTGGATTAATAAAAAGTACACAAACTAGATGAATAAAAAATTGAAAGTTTTAATGGGAGAATTAGAGATTGCCAAAACAAGTCATGAAACAAGAAGGGATCACTGGGTGGTAATGTAAACCATTCAAATTGATGGAGGATGTAACTAAAATCTATGGCAGAGTCAAAATAGGAATTTGTGGTTTACATTACCACCCCAGCGATCCCTTCTTGTTTCATGGCTTTTTTCAGCGATCCATATTCACCTTTTAAAATTTTTTTATTCATCTAGTTTATGTACATAGAGTGGTTAGTTACATGGTGCATGTACATAAATGAAGTGTATTCTGTCCCAGTGGAACCTGACTTGATGTGTCTAAGCAAGTGGTTGATAATTATATAAAGACAGGTTTCACTATACAGGAAGACATTGTCTCAATACTTCATATGTTTGTTTACAATTATTCCACTATAGACCACTCCCAGTCAGGAGCAGTTATTGTCAGCTTGTCATTGTATACTGAGTACCTGATGATTAGTGGGGATCACCAGACTACTACAGCGGATCATGTGATCTCAATATTACATATTATACCAAGTTAGTTTTGTGCTCTTTATAAGCACTACCTGTACCTGAATTGAAGACACTGGGTAAAACACAGTGGGTAGAACCACCAGATCTGAGGACCAGATCATGTGTACTACGAAGCACTAACTAATTGTTGATCACTGTTACTGTTGACTATCATGACTGCCACACATCATCAAGTCGTAATTACTCCATAATGACAGCGTTTTACGAATAGTGTATTGTAAATAGCAAACTAAGTAGAACTGTATTGAGATGCTCCTTACTCTAATTTTTGTACAGAGACTATTCAGCTCACGTTAAATATCTTCAGTACTTGTGTAATATCATTACATGTACACATGGGCTTGTCTTGTTCAAGATGCAAATTTTATAGAAAAAAAATTTAGAAGTTGCAAATTGCTGTTACTTGGTACAAAACTAGTGTTGCACCAATAATCAGTTGGAAAATGTGTAAGCCAATATTAGCTAAGTGTAGGTTATTGCACAAATCCAGGTACAATAATCACCGAGGGCAAAGCCCGAGATTATGTGCCATTCCAAAGGTCTCTAATAGCGAAGATACCGTGGATTTGGGCAATAACCAATTTAGACTATATATGGTTCGTGCTGCTCTGGTCACTGCCAATAATGGCAGCTTCCTGATTGAATTAGTGTTAAAACAACTCACTGGTAGGCTTCCTAGATGAATACGATCATCTCTATTATCCAGTGATGTTTTCTTCACACACTAGCGATGATTTCTGATGGCTGTTGTGACTGGAATCCAGCAAAACATGTGACGCACGTGACAAATAATTTTGTCACAGGTATCTAACCAGTTTAGATACCTACCCCCGGGTATCTATTGGATTTTAAATATCTAATTAACGACCAAACTTCAAAGCATACTATGCGTACCATAGTCTATTGGTAATGAAGGAGAAATACTTACCCGATTAGCCAAAACCGACAATCAATCAGTACGATGGCAATGAACGTGTGACAGTGAACGCAGTGGTATTATGTTGTAATTGTTTTATAACTGTTTAGGCTTGCTTGTCTGCAAAAAAAAGTTGTTGCAAGGCTATAGCAGGCTGTGTATATTTATTTGCCACCCATGCAATTATTCAATTCCCTGTTCAAATAATTATTTAGTATGTGTACAAGTAGTTCTGTATGATAGTGTAGTTGATGTTTCAAATGTGATGTTGATCTTCTGATATTGTAGGACACTCTCATGTACATTATGTGAATGTGGTACTACAAATTTCACCTGATAAACTACCTCAGTGTTCCCTACCAGTATTGTTATCACTTTACAAGTGAGAGTACCATGTGTGTGTGTGTGTGTGTGTGTGCGTGCATGCATGTGTGTGTGCGTGCATCTTCGTGCTCACATGTGTGTTTACAACAAGTATTAAAGTTTTGTTGTATCTATGTGTACCTTTTTGTGTGCAATGTACTATGTGCTCACAACAATCATGTAACTGCAATTGTTAATAGATCACTTGTTACTGTTGATAGTTCACTTGTTACAACACATGACATGTATTTGTACTATTGACCAGTGTAAACATGTTGTAATCATCTTCCTCCATGTTCACAGGTATGTAATAGACAAGACATCAGTTCTCCAGATGGATTATCATTGTAAGAACATTTTAGTGTATGTTCTATTAGAGTATTTTATTGCTACAGGTACTTGTATTGTTGTATTATGTGCAATGTCAAACAATGAGAAAAATCAAACCCTTAGCCTTAGCCATTATCAAGTTATGCTTCTCTGAAGGCATCGGTCACTCAGGCAGTTAGGCAGTCAGTCAGTGAGTAGAAATGCCACCAAATAAATCTTTTTTAAATTGTAACAACAGGTCGTACCAGGAGCTCATCGAGTCCGTAGGACGAGGGAGCATGTAACTCCGCATACTCACAACGTAAACAGCAAAATTCAAACATGGCGGACATTTCTTAACATAGTATATTCCTTATATAGTAGAAGTTGTATCGTAGGGTAAAGAATTACGTAATAATCATGCCACAAATATGCAGCACCTGGATTAATTCGTGAAAGAAAGAGATGGCAAGGAAGGAAACGTCGAGGAAAGGGCTTAACTAACGGAGTGAAATAGTGACAAGATTGGAGATTGCTAGAAAGCATTCTTGCTTACCGCGTGACGTAAGTGGGCCGGCTATCAGTCCACGGCGGCAGCACAGAGTTATCTGCAGTAAATACTGAAGGAATCGAGTTTCATCGCTCACTGCTGGAGCAAGAAGACTACAGTATTGTGCCAGTAGTAACGGGTTTAGCGAGCATGCGCGGTATGTGTTTATCCTTATACGGTTACTGTTTAAATTACTATTAATAAATTGCGACGCCATGTTTGAATTTTGCCGTTTACGGAGTTACATGCTCCCTCGTCCTACGGACTCGATGAGCTCCTGGTCGTACTAAAGGCACTTTTGCACTAGGTTATACCTAACCATGCACAATAAAGGTATTGTAAAGTAGCTGGTTTCCAGTCATTTTTTTAAAATTTTTTTTTGCAAGAAAGTGCAAACCTCCATGATCCTTAATATACAGTTGTTTTTTGAGGGGGTGGTGGCCTCAAACCTGGGATTGATAATCGGAGTCTTAAGCTCCAAGAGAGCATGAAGGCGGAATTTGCCTGCCTCTTCCGAGGGGTGTGGCTTTATTGGAATCTAAGAGAGGCTTCGTGGGTTGTGACTCAGGAATGATGTCGAAGTTAAGGTCCATCAATAACTCTTCCTCCAATGTTATGTCATTGATGTCAAATAATTTGCTAGCTCATCCTACTTTGGGAGTGAAAGTGTAAAGACACTTTGTTCTGGAGGGATGGTAGTGTGTGTGTGTGTGACGATATTGAACTACACAATATATCATATTGAGGTAAATTATGGAGCCACAATAATATCATCTAAACAATATAATCGCTGATATCACCTATATTGCCTAATTACATCTGGCTAGTGGTTGTGTTTCTTGCATTTGCTATATACCTACAAGGAAAGGTAATTTGATTATGGGCAAATTCCAGCTGTTGTCTGGCACCATTTCACATTCTATGATATAATATGATGTTATGTTATGTTACTAGTCTCACTGCTTGACAAATTTAATTATACTTATCAATATTTAATCATATTGTGAATATGAACTTGTCAATATATCAAATAGCATCATTTTCAGTATTGCCCAGGACTAGTGTGTGCATGTGTGTGAATTGAGTGTTTAATTTTTGTGTATTTCAATGTATATTTCTGTGTAAAGATTTAGTGGAAGCTAATTAAAGTCTATGCAAGTACACAGAAAAAATTGGAATTTTCAACTAGAGTAGGGACCATAACACATTGACAAAAAGTATTGAAACAAGCTGGAGTAGTGCACGATATTAAATCACAGTAAAACAATAAGAAGTGTTATATCCCTACTGTGCATTTCCATTATGGTATCTTGAGCACAGTAGGGATATAACACTTCTGTGCACTACTCCAGCTTGTTTCAGTACTTTTCATCAATGTGTTATGGTCCCTACTCTAGTTGAAAATTCCAATTTTTTCTGTGTACTTGTTTGTTAACTTTTTTTGTAAATAAATTATTATGACTGGTGAACCCACGTATACCACATCTGAAATGGCACCGCACGCCCCAATTATCGTCTGAAAAGTGAAGTATCCATTACGCTTCGTTGTCAGCTATGTTCAACCCGTTACGCAGCATTTTGAATCAAGAACTGTTCGAAAAGTACCTCTGTAATCCATGCATACCGAAAGAAAGAAATGGTGCCGCGCGTCCCAGTTATATCAATTATTGACTGAAAAGTGAAGTATCCATTACACTTCGTTGTCGGCTATGTTCAACCAGTTACAAAGCAGTACAAATCAAGAACTGCTTGAAAAGCACCTCTGATATCAAAATAGCCACTATGACAAATACGGACGATTTCCGTTACGAAGGGAAGCCATCACATGTTATCGTCAAATTGACACTTTTTGCTGTCAGCAAAGATGAATGGGATACAAAGGAGGACACTGGTAAGTCCATGAAGAATGCATTGTATGTACGTACTGCGGTATGCCAGAAGGCACCTATTGGGCCGAAGCGATGTCGAACAGTGAAAACATCAAGCCTGTAGCCTTAGCCGTTATCGAGTTACACTTGTCTGAAGGCATCGGTCAGTTACTCAGTCAGTCAGTAGAAAATTCCATTAAATAAATTATTTTTAAAATTTCGTAGCAACTTGTTGAAAGCATTTTGGGTTGATCTGAAAGCTTGTTTGGGCTTAGTTTCACCTAACCAATACTGCCTCATCATTGTCAGGGGAAAATTGAGGCTGTTTTTGGGTGATATTTTGTGGGCCACGCCTACTCCTTTGTGGTACCTGCTATACAGTAACTATCATACTGTATGATGACAGAAGTGGCCATCAAGCTGCTTAGGGAACGTGAGACTGTGACATCGTAAAATTTTGATATAGACATCTAAGGAGAGGGAACTTATGAACTACTGCTCAGATGTGGTGAGAGTTAACAAGGGGAAATTCTTGGGGAATTTTAGTGATGTGGAGACTACTGAAATTGATAATCAGGGCACTGATCCATGGCCCCATTTGAAACAAACTTTAAAATTAGCACACATGGATCCACCTTGATAATCGGGGCACTTGTTCATGGTCCTATATGTATTAGTGTAGACCTCTGAAATCAGAACACGGACAACTTGATAACACTACAGTATTGTTTAATCTCAAGATGTATATTATTCTATATAGTTCCATTGTAGTGCTGTCATGTCCTTGTCAGCACATTGTTTTTTTTTCACTTAACTGTTTACATATGGCAATGTCAGAATTGTTATAAACAATGAGTGCACTATACTTTTCATTAATATAGCTAGACTTATGAGAACTCTTCCTAGTGCTAAAGGAATGCATTGAAACTATGTAACACCAGATGATGATGTGTGACAAGGTTCAGAGATGGAGCAAAACTCAACCTAGACATGTCACTGCCAAGGTATGATATCTTTATATTTAATTAATGGGCCCTTTTAATTAAACCACCTTGTAATAGTGAACATGTTGAGTAGGCTCTACACTTAACCCTAAAACCCGCACGTGCCGATATATCAGTGTTTTTTATAAAGCTTGAAATACGCACAATTATTACTATTGGATGAATGCGTGATGGGTTGTAAACCGGCAGTATATGAAGCTTGTCTAACTACATTAGTCCAAAAACCACTTAGCACTGGAAAATATATATTTATTGGGTTACTTAGACAACGATGAATAGTCGTTGTAACAACATTTACTCACTTGTTACATATGATGCACTGAAGATTGATGTCTGGTTTCCCCTACCTCGTGAACGCATGGTCTGGTAGCCATTTTTAAAAATGTGTGACTCACGTGAGCTTTATATGCCGTGATTCTCCAATGAATGATGAAGCTACTAGTGTTTATTTGATACAGTGAACTGGGACAGAGTTATGGTCCATTTCTGAAGGTATGCAATGGCATGCTTGTTTTAATTGTGTACACGTTGTTTCTTGGCATTCTGGCCTCATGCTTTTATCAAAGGGTAAATCCCTAGGTACCATTTTATTCCTTATTACATCACGAATATAATGGCAAAAATTGTGTAGCAGTATCTTTCTTAATTCAATAGCTACAAGGTTTTGTTTGAGCCGATTTATCGGCGTATGTGTTTTAAGTGCATTGTTCCTAAAAATTACATGCGGGTTTAAGGGTTAACTAAGCATACTTGAATAAGACCACCTCATTGTAGTGCATGACCATGTCAAGTAGACCCCAGAGAGAAAAGAGTACTTCAAGACCTCATTAATAAGGCCACCTGATCATGTCAAGTAGGTCCCAACCTATAGCGGTTTGGTTGTCCGTGACTACGTTGCCAATGGAATTTGAGCAGCAAATATGCATTCTACAAAGAGTCAACTTCATTGGCTATTGCTGCAGATGTGCAATGTAGTTGTGGACAATCATCCTAAAGATCATTTGTGACCAGTTGAATAAAAGTGGTTTTTTTTTGGGAGGTGGGGTTGGCAAAATTCTATTATTACTATTGAAATAAACTGAGTAAAAAAGTATGCATGTCTCATGAAAATTTTGTGCACGATTTAATTGCTTTGAAATGCAGCTGAAATCAAAAAAGTCTGGACTTGCCTGTTCAGGAAGCATAAGAAAATCTGTGTCATGTTCATTCAGTTAGGTATGTGATTATTAGTAAATTACAGGTGCTTAATTAATTGATCATACTGTAACTCATGTCATGGCTGAAACAAGCTATAAGATGGGACTAGGCTCAATCTGTTCATAAACTAGCAAATCCATCAAGGTATATATATAGTGCTTTTTCTATTTTTTTTGTGTACACTAAACATAAGGCTATTCTAACAAAGAAATGACAATGGTAATTTTATTCTACTGCATCATAAATAACCACCCAAACTAACTCCAAGACTATGGCTAAAACTTAGGCTGTCCACTCCTTTGTTACTATCAATAACAGAAGCAGTAAAATGGAATTTGAGGAATGTATGAAAATGATAGACTGATCAGCTGGTCACATTTTAGTGACCATACCACAGACGTACTTCATAAGTTTGGTCCCAAATGTGGTTTCACTACTCATTGTAACAGTGGGTTTATGTACACAACTATATTTCCCAGCTCAGAAGACAAGACACCACCATGAAGTGCTGAGACTCTCCAACTACCAGTTCACTCTTCATTACCTCAACTGGAAGGGACTCTGTGCAATTTTTAGTTTGACACTCTCATTTTTATGCTATAAACTCTTGGTTGTATGCACATGGTATCCATTAATGTACAAAAGAACTATAACACTGTACCACACAGAATTATCATAATCTCATAAACCCTTTTAATATGACACTAATATAATATTTTAATTTGTTTCAAGTTTGAAAGCTTTGGATACTTCAAGTGTTCTTCTCTTGTTGTTGTTATAGCCATTCATTTCATACAGATTCATGTGTGAAAAGTCATGACGTCTCCATTTCACCTGTACACTAATACCTAACCATCAGGAATCCACTGGAACACTAAATTAAGTACAAGGAAAATTATCTACTGCTGACACAAGTTGTGTACATACCTCTTAGGGGTGGGTGATACCTAACAATATAATGCCTCGGTATTGATGTGCTTTAATACTAATATAAGTACCTACAGTACTAGTGTTGTACCGATAACCAGATCGGTTATCGGAAAAACCATATATCGGCTGTGTTTTTTGTATATCGGTATCAGATTGGCACCACGATTTAAAAAGCAACAGATACAGATATATGTATATATTTGGAAATACATGTTCATATGCATCAAATGATGTTTACAAATGCATTGAGTTGCATTTTCAATATTGTTATTACTACTTCTGTGTACTGTCAGCTGTTGTTGTAGCAATGCTACCACTATATAAACAAGCTAAATTGGTCCTTCGCGATCAAACTACTAGTAAAACTTGCTACAAAATAGACATGTTGTGCTATATCGGATCAGCTACATTTATTGGCTTGAAAATATTATCCGATATCGGTTATCGGAATATCGACAAAATCTCATATCGGTGCAACACTAGTACCTATGCTTGCAAGTCAAGCTGTACAAAATGTTTACAAGGTAAAATGAGGCCATGGCAAAGTTTGGCATTAATTTATCTACATTGTCAATTTCAGTTGTATGTTCAGTACTGAATATCACTTATTCCAGGAATATTGGTATTACATGAACCCTTAGTACCTGCTCTGAAAAGTAACTACAATGTATGGCACATTACATATAGTTACCACACAGGGCCGCCCAGAGAAATTGAGGGGTTCAGGGCCCAGGGACAAGGAGGTTTCCATTCTGAATCACAACTTCACACAAGCTGTATAAGTTGAAGACCAAAAAAAAAAAAAAAAGGTCATTACATACTGACAATGACAATAGCTACTTCTCACCAACCATATCTCCTTATTTATAAGCTTGCTACACTGCTCCTCTGAAGAATACTGTGACTGCTCTGTTAGAGTATCTAGATCTGACTGCTCTATTAGAGTATATCGATCTTTTAAACAGGTATTCAAGGGGCCCTTGATGGAGCATCCTGGGGCCCGGAGCAAAATTCCCCAGTTGCCCCCCCTGTGGGCAGCCCTGTTACCACATACAACCATCCTGTGGTAGGCGTAATGGCCACTACAATACAAGTACAGTGAATCAGGTCACTGTATGTTAAGGTCATGCACCTGTCTAAACTGGCCATTGAATATGTCTAAGCCTTTTTGTGTAACCTAATGCAGCCACTTGTTTAGCAAGATCACTAGGTCATCTGTCTAAATTGACCATTGTAATAATGTGTCAGTATACTAAGTGACTTGTTAATGCAGCCACCTGCTTAATAAGGTCAGGAAACTGGCCCAATGGAAACCGAGGTTTTACTGTATCCAATACATCATCACTGTGCCAGCTGGTAAACGGTGAGACATACTTGCATTCTAAATAAAGCATGGATAGGTTGAATGTACAAATCCAGGGGGTTGGACAAGACCACATGCACTACGAAGCACTAACAAAAATGTTTTAATTAAACGTAGTAGTACCACCTGTTGAAAGTAATAGATCACACAACAATGGTTGTATTGTAATCATTGATGATCACTGTTACTATGTGAAAGTTGTGACCGCCACACATTGTCATTACTATAAGTCATACCGGCAGCATTTTTCCAATCATGATTCACACCACTTCAAACAACAAACTAAGTAGAACTAAAATGTGTCGAGCCCCTTCTTCTTTGTACAGAGACTAGTCAGCTCACGTGAAATACTTTTAGTACTTGTGCAATACTACATGATCAAGTGGACTTGTCCTACTGCCCCTACTATAAATCAAACAAGCACCCTTTGCTAGTGTTGTTTAATATTTATGAAAGGATTTTAGGGATAACCAATAATCTGAAGTAACAACACAGAAGTGACGATACAACACATGTGAAAAAATATTGGCCATCTAATGGTATGGTAGCATCGTAATAATAGCAACTCCCAGCCATAACAAAGCCATGGTACTAAATGTTGAGGTGAACATGGCAGTGATTGAAGTAGACTACATAAGGGGCATCACATACCACCAGACTACAAAAATTACGTGGAGTATATATATACTAGCATTTGTAAAATGTTTGTACCTACTATAATTCAAGTAGTTAAGTCCCTCGCTATACCAACTCACAAGTGGACCTGTTTCAAAATTTTGTGATAAAATAGATGACACTTTCATCAGAAAGCAGACTGGCTACAGTCTTACTATTCTAGTATGTAAGTCACTCTACAACTGTAGGTAATGGAAACATGTAATATTTCCAGAACCTGGCTGTACAAATGCTAAAGTTTTTACTACGTGTTTCAATTGAATGCCACAACTGTGATGTCACATGCAATTGCTCTATATATTTCCAAATTTACAGAGCACCGGTGACTATTATGTCAGACTCTTAAACATAATACTAGCAGTATTTGTGTATACCCCTGCACTATAAGCAAGGGGTGTTACACACACTATGTTATAAGCACAGGTGCACATTGGAAAATAGGGCTGGGGCAGTCAAAATTTAAGAAATATTTAAAGTCACAGGTCAAACACTGAAAAAATCTTCAAGTCACAGGTCAAGGTGAAATTTTGTCTGGTCAAGACTTTGACCATGATCACAGATTAACCTACAACAAGTGCCTGAGTAACACCCCCTTATAAGTGTGCTATAATCAATACAGCAGCCTACCAGCAACAGAGATCATAGTCTCGCATGGCCAGACTGCTTTTTCTCCTTTTTTGAGTGATGGTCGGCGGAAAAAAAGGGTTTGGTGAAACTCCAATAGCCGTTTGGTTCTGACTACTCCCCAGTTTTTGGGGATGTTGATTGGTGAAGATGACAAAGAAAGGCGTACTAACGAGGTGCGAATGACGCATTGCAGATCCTGCTACATAGTGTCGTCATCTTCGCGCACATGCTTGTCAGACTAATCAGTAAAGACTGATAGCGCCACGAGGATGTTCAAAGTGATACGAAGATGAGCCTTCAGGAGGTAATAATTTTGATTTACGTTGTCGTTTGTATGATTATTGAACTTTGCTTGTTTGAAAGGCCCAGGCTTTGTTTTTGAAATGCTGCTGTATTCGTGCTTGTGATTTCAGCAAAAGCAAAGGGCAAAACCAAAGGAGAAAGCTTACATCGTGTAATGAAGAGTTCTCTAAGCTTCAAGAATGTTTTCTGGAGATTTGCAACGTGAATATCCATGATTGTAATGAATTTAGGGATGATTCTGTCGTCTGCTATGGATGCTTACAAGTTTTGAAGAAACTGGTGAAAAATGAGAAGGAAACAGCAGAATTGAAACAGCAATTATCAGTTTCATTCCAGAGATTTGTGAGCAATGTTGGAAGCTCCCGTAAACGTACTGTGCCACCAGACTCACAGACTCCTAGACCGAAAAGATTAAGCAGTCGACCTAAACGAATCACAGATCCATCAAAAGTTTCAGTATGTCGAAGCCTTAATAATATTACCTCATATCAATTAATTACAGAAATATTACATTTGTAGTGTACTGTATACTGCAAACTTTTATTGTCTGTTTGTATTTAAATGGCCACAAGGAAGTGAACTATCATTTCTTATTTGTGTTCATGTAGCTGATGTATTGGCTTAAGCATTGCTTTGAATTGTTCTACACAATAGGTGCTGATTGGAGACAAGCGATATGATATGACACCAACTTGACTGTCACCAGTGAAAAGGATCTCAAGACGAAATTATGTTTCCTTCAGTAATACAGTTGTAAAGCTACATTCTGTCAAATTATCAAATCACTCAGCTTGATTATCAGGAGAGAATTTAAAAACTTATGCTCAGATCAACATTCATCCATATTGAGAGGCAATCCCGAGAGCATCAAGACATTTTCTTGGATGCAAATATGGGATGAAATACAAAAACACGTGCCAACTTTAGTATCTCTGTTAACAGCTATTACTCCAGCAAACTGCCAGCCGTTAGTGTGTACAATAGTTTCTATGCTGTTGAAGAGGAGACATCAAAGAATGGGATTGCTGCAAAAAATAATATCATCGTTATTTTATGTGAACGGAGTCCATAAGCAGGTGATTAAATAAGCAATACTGTGGTTTATGAATTATAATTTTTTGTGCAGATATACAAATGCTTGCAACCACTGATGTTATGCCAATCACACAAGGGCACACTTAATGTGATTGATGGCATTGTGAAAGGTTATGACGACCTTCCTAAATTATGGCGCAGTGATTTGATAGAACGAATACAGCCTGAGCAAGCACAGGTACCATTGCAATATCATTTTTGTGTCATTGTAATACTTTTCTGCATAGAATTCAGATATTCATAACTTGCTCTATCCTGGGTTTTTTGAGTCGTCGGATAGTGAAAGTGACACTTATGTCGTTTCGCCTCCATACAGCTCTCTCAGTGAGAGTGACTCATACAGTCTGAGTCAAAGTCAGATTGATTTGTTATTTGATGGTGGTGAGGATGAGCAGGCTGATGAGCCAGCTAACATAGCTCCACCTACCATTGGTGACACAGCAGAACTGCCCAGTTTGGGAGATCTGTCAGCTACAATTGAAGAACTGTCTGTGATTTATGGACATTCCTTCTAGTGTTCCCCAAACAAGTACTGACTTACCTACCATTGGCGAGTTGTCAGCTACTATACAGGAATTGTCTGTTGCTATTTCGCAGATATCTAGTAATGGTGATGCTTTGGCATTCTATCATTCTCAGCCAGTCAGCTTACCTCCAGTTGGCCCACATCCACAACCGGTCCATTTGACTCCAGTCAGCTTACAAGTCAGCTCAGATCCAGTCAACTTACAAGTCAGCTCAGATCCAGTCAACTTACAAGTCAGCTCAGATCCAGTCAACTTACAATCAGCTCAGATCCAGTCAACTTACAAGTCAGCTCAGATCCAGTCAACTTACAAGTCAGCTCAGATCCAGTCAACGTACAAGTCAGCTCAGATCCAGTCAACTTACAAGTCAGTTCAGATCCAGTCAACTTACTAGTCAGCTCAGATCCAGTCAATTCACATCCGGTCAGCCAACAACCTCAGAAGTGGTCAGGATTCAAACTAGTAGGGGACAACATCGACAAAAATTTTCGACGATCGTTTTATCGTCACAATAGGCAAACCATTTCTATGCATGCCTTTCACATGTATGCTGTCAAAGACTGGATAGACCTATCATCACTGTCAGATGTTGCACCTTCTGATGCTAAGGTTGACATCACTAAACTTTTAATCCACCAAACTGATATTGATGGACTTAACAAAGATGTGATAACGCTATTGTCCAGGTAAAATGATTGTATTAGAAAATGTAACTTTACTATGTTGTTCCTTAGTGTGCACAGAATATTATTACAAAACTTTAAGGTTTACTCATCACAAAAGGATGATGTACAGTGGCACATCAATAGTAAATACTCTGAAGAAATGTCTGCAAAATCACAAGTGGTTAGTAATAGCATGTTACAAGTAATAGCATGTTACAACTAATATTATTCTGTTAATCTTAGGTTCCTATTGGAGCTTTTCAACGAAACTAAAATAAACTAGATGAAATGTGTGAAATAATGGAGAAGCTACATGAATCTGTTCCAGCTACAAATGTAAAGGAGTATTATGACCTGTTTGATGATGGGTGTTTAATGGAAGTGGAAGAAGAAACGTTTCACCAAATATTGTTTGGAGGGACCATCACCGTGGCAAGAGCTAGAGGAAGTCGTATCATTCGGTGTGACCATGTCACCAGTACAACCTCCAGAAGGGATCGTTTAGAGGGTTTGTTGCCGGTTGTTGAAGACCGGCATGCATAGCAATGCTTACTTAAGGTAACGGATACTCCATGAAAACATGACACCAATGTTGTATTTTTATAGGCTATATGGAAACATTTTTACAAGAAATCATCTTCATCTAATATGGGCACCTTAGCACAATTGAAGACCATGGAGCATCTTTAGACCCAGACGATAATATGAAAGGCTGTGAAGACTTTTTAACAGTAGTGTTATATGTTCAAGTCAATGCTGCTGCAGAAAAACTGTTGTCGGAAAAGTCTTATGAAAATGTTGAAGATTTGTCCAAGGCCATAGTGCAGAACTACATTTGCTTCGATCCCATGAAGAAGGTTGACAGAGGTGACAAGGTGCACTTATATGCCACTCAACTCATGACCCTTCTACTCTTTTGGCATGCATTTAATGATGCTGTTAAAGAAGGTGACGGTGACAGGGTTATTGATTATTGGAAATTTTTACTGGTAATTTTTCGGGTGAAAGGGCACAGAAATTGTTGTAAGGAGGCTATAATGATGTTATCACAGTACCACCATTTACTGTCTGATCATATGGCAGCTCAATTAAAATGGTCAAGGTTTGTTAACACTCAAGGAAGAACTGGGAAAACGTTTCATGTGATCTACATTTTGAGCATCTCAATAAGCGATTGAAAGGCTTGATTACTGGTTTAAGGTCCAATGCTGCTAGCAAGTCGGAAGACTCAATTTATCCCTGTAATGCTATTAACAGAGCAGCAGGGATGTTGATTGGTGAAGATGACGAAGAAAGGCGTACTAACGAGGTGCGAATGATGCATTGCAGATCCTGCCACATAGTGTCGTCATCTTCGTGCACATGCTTGTCAGACTAGTCAATAAAGACTGATAGCACCATGAGGACGTTCAAAGTGATACGAAGATGAGCCTTCTGAAGATGATAGAAGACGCATCGTGTCAGATTAAACTGTGTTTAAAAGAGAAGCAAGTAGAAGCAATCCAGAGCTTTTTATCAGGACATGACGTCTTCGTATCTCTCCCAACTGGATAGGGGAAATCGGTAATATATGCCATCCTGCCACTGATATTTGGTAGAATTCGAGGTAGGGTTCAAGTGTTGGTAGCAGTGTGAATATAAAAGCCCTACAGGAAAGCAAGGAAGCATAATTGTGTGTATCAGCCCGTTGACTGCCATTATGATGGATCAGCAAACCAAATTTCAGAACATGGGTATTAGTGCTGAGTTCGTAGGAGAAGGACAAAAAGATCCTACAGCATGGAGAAGAGTATTTAATGGAGAAGTTCAGTTGGTGTATATAAGCCCTGAAAACATTCTTTGCAATCCCCATTACCGCCATGTGCTTAGATCAGGGACGTATAAAGAAAATCTGGTTGATGTTGTAGTGGATGAAGCACACTGTGTCAAGACCTGGTAAGTAAATGTGCAATGTTTACTAAATTGTATTATATTTTTATACAGGGGGATCAGTTCCGAACAGCTTATGCCTCCCTGGGTGATCTGTGTAGCATTATACCAAGCGATGTCAATTTTATGGCTCTAACAGCCACTGCCACTCATGCAACATTTGAGATTGTAAAAGAAAGGCTGTCATTACGTAATCCGATTGTTATAGGAGTGTCTCCTAACAGACCTGATATTTTTCTTTCACTTGTATCTTCCATGGAGTTGGATATGCTGGTAGACACTTTGTGCAATGGTTTGAAGGAGGAGAGAATAGATATTCCTAAAACTTTGGTGTTTTGTAGGAGCTGCCCAGATTGTGTTGAATTATACTTAGCTATTACTGACAAGTTAGGCAAAGCCATAACCGAGCCACCAGGTTATCCTAATTTCTTAGAGTTTCGTTTGGTGTCTATGTACACAAGACCATCGAAGTTATCATATAAAGAATTAGTCTTGTCATTGTTCAGGGATACTTGATCAAAACTTCGTATTCTGATAGCTACCACGGCATTTAGCATGGGAATTGATATACCAGATATTCGCCAAGTGTATCATTGGGGAGCTCCAAGTGATTTAGAGCAATACCTACAAGAAATTGGTAGGGCTGGCAGAGACAGGAAAGCGTCTCGGGCTGTTTTAATAAATAGCAAAGGGTATTCTCATGTTTCAAAGCCAATGAAAGAATACTGCGAAAACAAGGACAACTGCAGGCGTAAAGAACTATTAAGCTCTTTTATCATGTATCAACACACAGAAACTGTAAAGTGTACTTGTTGTGATGTTTGTTTATTGTCTTGTACTTGTAAAGAATGTAAAAACTGATAAATCAATCCATGTCAGATACAGGTATGTAAAACAATTTATAGTCTATAAGTAATGATTCGCTCTGTTATCCAATCTTTAAGATGATTAGTGGGGCACTATTGTAATATAGCATTAAAATTGCAAAATTTAGAGTGTCTTCGTGCAGAGAAGTTGTTAAAAACTTTGACTTCTTTCAATACCTCTTATACAATTTCAATGTCCTTTGTAAAACTGGGAGGGTTGTGTACAATGGCTTCTCCTCCGGTTTCACTTTGTTCCTCAAAGTTGCTACAAATGTGATGTAACACACCAATTGACCACAAAAACTGGGGAGTAGTCAGAGCCAAACGGCTATTGGAGTTTCACCAGACCTTTTTTTTCTGCCGACCATCACTCAAAAAAGGAAAAAAAGTGGTCTGGCCATGCGAGACTACAGAGATCATGATAGTATGTAGTCAATGTTTCCAGGGGCTCAAGTGTCCAGTCTTTATGGATTAATACTTGTGTACTTACAATGTAACAAAGTACAGAGAGATTAAATAGTGACTGGTGCTCTGATTGGTGCATTTATTCACGTACTGCAAAGGAGTGACACACAGGCACTCACTGTAGGTAGATCTGCGACTGCAGTCAAAGTCTAAGTCAAAAAAGGTCAAGGCCACCAAATTCGTGCCAAGTAAACGGTCTAGGGTGAAAATTTCCAACCCACAATCGAAAAGTACTGAAACATCGTTGCTAGGTCACCGGTCAAAGATTGAAAAAGGCTCTTAGTCACAGGTCAAAGCGAAATTTCGTTGGGTCAAGACTTTTACTGCAGTAGTAGATCTACCTACAGTGAGTGCCTGTGTGTCACCCCTAGTCTTGCGTAGCCAGACCGCTACTTTTCTGTTTGTGTGGGCGTTTGGAAAAGTAGGGTCTGGTACACCTGCATTAAGAATTCTGTGTAACGGTTCCACTGCAGTCAGGGTGAATGTTGATTGCTGCTGATTGGTGAAGCCCTAAACTTCTTAGACCTGCAAAAGCGTCAGGTGTGCCCATGGCTTTTGCAGGTCTAAGAAGTTTAGGGCTTCGCCAATCTGCAGCAATCAACATTCACCCTGACTGCAGTGGAACGTTACACAGAATTCTTAATGCAGGTGTACCAGACCCTACTATAGTCTCGTCCTCGCAGACCCTTCTCTCCGGGGTGGCGCTTATCGATTAGAGATTATAAGCGCCCCCTTCGAGAGGGTCTGGTGAAATGCCCATACCTTTTTTCTCCAGAGAATCGCCAACTTTGGCGAGTGCTAATTGGTCCGTAATAGTTTCACAGGAGGCGTTGATAATGGAGTGGTATATCGTAGCCACAAAACTATCGTTTTTGGCGGGAGTTGCTGTCTCAGTTGCCTTGTGGACCTCGTGGCCGGAGTACCCTAACTGACTGGAGAGATGGTTACGCCTAGTGGTTGTTGTTTGTGCCGTGCCTGTTTTGATTCACCAGACTTGAAAGGGAAGGGAAAAGAAAAGATATACACCGGGAGAAGTTGTGCCACTGAGAGAAAAATATTAGAGAAGTTTGTTGAGACTTTTGAGTTACCACGGTCTTTGTTGCCAACTGATGGTAAATTGTGCTATTGTTGTTTAATGAATCTGAAGAATTGGAATAAGAAGATGGCAGAGATTGCTATTATACAAGAGGAAGTTAAAGGACACCTTCAACAATCAATGTCACAAAGATCCAACAGAAGCAAGCGGACTTTGTCTGATGTAGATAGGGAGGAATCGGCAGAATTGCTTGAGCCAGCAAACAACACATCAGAAACGTCTTCAGTGATTCAAGCAGCGGACACTTTAGACCCATCAGAGCCAGAAGAGAGTGTGACAAACAACGCTGATGAGTCGTTTGAGGTGGATGTTGATGTAAGCATACTATTGGTTTGTTCTATTCCTTCATTATTACTTTTGTTATAGGTTACCATCAAGTATAAAAGTGGATCACGAACAATAGAGATGACACCATCAAGAAAAGAGCCAGTCAAAAAGATGGCCTACAAGAGCTACCCTTCTCTAGCATCATCATTTGTTGATTCGCACATAGATGAAGCTTTGAAAGCTGTGGGTAAAAGGATACAGGAAGAAATTGCTTTTATTTGTTCAGACAAAACGAATAGCATACTCAAGGGAGATAAAAAGAATATTATGAATTTTTCATGGGATAAAGTATTTGCTGATCTGAAACACCACACGCCATCTTTAGTTAAGCTACTTCAATTGATCAACCCAAAAGCTGCAAACAATCATGCCTTGATATCTGTGTGGATCGCAATGATGGTTAAGTGCCGAAATGATAAACTATCATTAGTTCAGAGAGTCTTTTCTGTGTTTTTATATGGGAATGCCGTTCATAAAGAGGTACAGAATTCTATTATATTGTTGTATTGATCATATTTCCTTAGGTGTACAAATTGTTGCAACCATTCATGTTGTGTATGTGCCACAAGTCAACCCTTAATGTGATTGATGACCTAGTTGAAGATTATGATGCATCACCTCAGACATGGAAGGACAAACTAACCCAACTTCTTCCGGTACAATATTATGTATAATATTATGTATCATTACAAATTTTGAATATATATATATATATTAGGATGATTTTGAAGTAAACCCAGATGATTTGAATAACAGTGGATTGGGCTCTGCTATAATGAGTGTTTTAGGATGGGTGTCACAAGAAAATGAGTTAGCTGAGCATGATGATGATTTAGACGCAGTTGATGATGTGGATGCAGTTGATGATGTAGACACAGTTGATGATGTAGATGCAGGTGACGATGTGGATGAAGCATCTAGTTCTTGGACTATGTATTGTAATGATGAGGATGAAGAAAGTAACAATGATAATGGATCTGACACAGATAGTGAGTATGATTTTAGTTTTCCACCCACTTGTGAAGAAGATATTGCCAGTGCTGGAAATGATAGTTTGCACGATATGTCTTCCTTTCCAGCCGTTGAAAGTCGTTTATCTGCCATGGAAAGTCACACTGGTTCACCCATGAACCCTATTAGTAATGAAGATAGTGTTGTTACCAGTACTGCCCCTACCAGTTCAACTAATGCAAGTCATGTAGGAAATATTGAACCGGAGAGTGTTCAACAGACATCTTCTACACTCCCAAAATGGCATGGATTCAAATTTGTGGGTGACAATATAGATAAAAATGTTCGACCCTCTTTTAGCAGATCAGACAAGAGTACCCAGTCACTTCACTGTTTTCATTATTATGCCGCACTCGACCGGGTAAATTTGTCATCGTTCTCAGATGCTACTCCTAATATGGAAGTTGATGCTGAAAAACTTCTCATAAACCAGGAAGATATTGCTCAGTTACAAAGTGATGCTGTTACTCTGATTTCCAGGTAGAATATTTTTGGTTTTGTTATTATTTATATGATTTCTTTAACAGAATTCTAGTTTGTCATCTTCCACAGTTCTCTTCTCAAGCAAAGGATGTTCAGTCTCACATTAAATGCAAATATGAGAAAGAAATGTCATCCAAGTCCAATGTGGTAGGTTGCAGATTTTTTGTAACAAACTTCACATGTGATATTTATCATCGCACAGGTACCCTTAGGTATAATAGACAAGAATGAGAATAGGATGGATGAAATGTGCCACATTATGGATAAACTTCACACCTTAGTACCTGGAAAGACCACAGTTACTCATTTTTTATTACCTGAGGAAGAAAATGAGGAAATCCTAGGTGAAACATTTCATCAACTGTTAGTGGGCGGTGATCAGGTTACTGCTGCTCGCTGTCGGGGAAGTGCTGCTGCCCGTTGTGACATGGACACAAAGACATCTCGTCTTTATGGTCTTGTACCAGTTTCAGAAGACTGGCATGCCAAATTATGTCTGTGTAAAGTATGTTATTTGTCATCCAAAACACAATGGAACCTCTCTCTAATTAAATCACCCTCTTGTAAAGGAGACCACATTTTGGAAAGTTATCTTTTTACTTTAAGGGCAAAAAGCACAACAACTTTGTGGGTTATTCTCGCATCAGAGGTTCCGTTGTTCACTGCATACTGTATACAGGTGTATATTGCATGGTGATATTTTTCTATTTTTCTATAGGTTATTTATCGGAAACTCTTTCATTCGTCTCTGCTTCGGCAGAAGGGAAGTTTGCCACAACTGAAAGTTCTTGTAAATTTTGCAGCGAAAGTAGACCCTGAAAAATGTATGAAAGGATGTGAAGATTTCTTCTTGATGATTCTACATGCACATGTGGTAGCTGCAGCTAAGGAAATTTTATCAGCAACTCCATACGATTCTGTAGAGAATCTGGCTAAAGAAATTGTACTACAGTTTGTTACCTTTGACCCAGACGTTAAAGTGAGGAAAACTGATAAAGTATTTTTGTATGCTTTGCAAGTGCTGAATCTTGTGCTTCTATGGCATGGATTTGATGACGCAATACGAGAAGGCGATGGTGACAGAATATTGACATACAAGTTTATTTTAAATGTCTTTAAGGCTGGAAGATGCTTCAACTATTGCAAAGAAGTTGTCATTCTTTTGACTCAGTATCACTGCTTATTCTCTGAAAGACAAGCGGCACAATTGAAGTGGTCGAGATGTATTAATACAAAAGGATACCGTGGATGTAATGTATCGTGTGACTTACATTTAGAACACTTAAATCACCGCCTAAAGGGAATGATCAGAGGACTGCATTCTAATGTTACACCAAAGGCTCTCCGTCGTGCTGCACAATCTGTAGGCATTGTTCATCAAGTCTGCGGCAATATAACATCACAGACAGGATTATATCAAGAATCAGGACGACACACAAGGCCAGCGTTTCACAAAGAGTGTGCTAAAATGGTTGAACAACTTCAAGAACGAAGAGTTTTTGCAAGTTTGGGTAGAAAACCAGCTGCATATAAACATATTAAAAGTGTATTGCAGCAGTATTCCAAGAAAGAAATCAAGGCTTGGATAATTGAAAAGTATGGTACTTACAAAATGTAATTTTGTAATTCACAAATCATACACGTTGAAGGCATTTTACAAATTGTGCAATCACACTTTCACACACCACAGCATTTGTAATAATATTATGAGTTGTATTATTATATGGTTGTAATGAATAAGTATGGTGCTTACAAATTGTAATTTTTACAATTCAAAAATCAAAATGAGATTGAAGTACAAATTGTACAATCACAAATCATGTCACATATGTCACAGCATTTACAATGTGGGTCTGTGTTATGAATGTATTGAATAAAATTTCCAAATAGGTTTTTACGTCGGCATTCTGTTTTGCACTCAGCACATATCCTCATGGCTTGTTTAGTAAATCTATTGGCTTTTTCAAACATAAGTATAGCCAAAGATTCCTTTCCATCTCGGCCTGCACGTCCAATTTCTTGAACGTATTGTTCTATATCAGTTGGAGGGCCCCAGTGAATGATCTGACGGATGTCTGGAATGTCTATACCCATACTAAAGGATGTTGTGGCAATGACTATACGAAGAGTGCTGCTTTCTTGTGTAAAAGAGGCCATAATCTTGCTCTTCATCTCGTCAGTAGTAGCACGTGTATACATGGTTATCAAACGATACTTCAACAGGTTAGGATATCCTGCAGGAAAAGTTATATCCTTCCGCAAGGAACATGCCATAGTCAAAAACAGGTTAGTGCAATCTAGGTAGCTGCGGGTGAAAATCACAGTTTTGGGGTATCTTTTTCTCTTGGCTTTAAGCTCCTGGACAATGGTTGCGCCAAACTCCTTTAATGATTTAGACGGCTGCACTAGTAACTTTATGTTTCCTCTGTTTGGTGACACGGCAACAGTTACTGGGTTAAACAGAGACAGTCGCTGTAAAACAACTTGAAATGTTTCAATGGTAGAAGTGGCTGTGAGTGCCATAACATTGACACTGCTGGGTATGAGACATCTTACTTCTCCTATTTGAGCAAATGCAGTACGGAATTTATCTCCCCTGTACAAAAAAATAACAGTTAGCAACACTACGGTACTTTTAGTTTACCAAGTCTTGACACAGTGTGCCTCATCAACAGCAACGCAAACGAGCGACTTCTTGTACTGATCTGTTAGAAGCATGTTCCGATATACCCAATTGCACAACAAATTCTCAGGGCTTATAAATAACAGTTGTACGTTTCCTCTCAAAACCCTTGACTTCACTCTAGGATCAGTTTGATCCTCGCCTACAAACTCAGCAGATATTCCTAAAGCACTGAATCTTGCTGCTTGTTCTTTCATGATTGCTATCAATGGGCTCACACAAACAACAATGCTTCCTGGTTGAGCTGTTATTATGAAGTTTAAAAACATGATTATGAAGTTTAAAAACATGGCAATCATAAAGCAGGTCGACTTACCTCTCATCTTATCAAACAGTAGTGGCAATAAGCCATAAATCATCGATTTGCCAAAGCCAGTTGGCAACGACACAAATACATCATGGCCTTGACAAAACTTTAAAATCGCTTCTACTTGTTGATCCTTAACTGAATATTTAATTCAGAAGACACATCAGATAAGGCTTGTAGTATACAAGAGGTGTCCATCTCGTCCTTCTGCTTCGTATATACTCCCAGTACTCCTGACACGAGGTCGACAAAAAACTCCCGCCAAAAACGTTAGTTTTGTGGCTACGATATACCACTCCATTATCAACGCCTCCTGTGAAACTATTACGGACCAATTAGCACTCGCCAAAGTTGGCGATTCTCTGGAGAAAAAAGGTATGGGCATTTCACCAGACCCTCTCGAAGGGGGCGCTTATAATCTCTAATCGATAAGCGCCACCCCGGAGAGAAGGGTCTGCGAGGACGAGACTAACCCTACTATTCCAAACGCCCACACAAAAGAAAAGTAGCCGTCTGGCTACGCGAGACTATGTCACCCCCTTGTACTGTGTCAGTCTCTGTGTGTGTGAAATCTCACCTTGATGTTATTCACCAGTAACAATCACGTGTTTACGTCTGAGCTGGGCAGGCTAAGTAGCTACAGCAGTCCTAGCAACACCACCGACTCCATAGAGCATGAATAGTTTCGTGCACGTGGCGCAAGTACGCATAAAGTGAAGTTTCCGGTCATTTTGTACTTAAATAGTGATCACGTGATCCGTAGGATTTCTACGCCATTTTTCTTAAATCTTGAGGAACTATCAGTCGAATTAATCACCACATCAAATAACTACCAAGGAGTGACAAGAAGGTGTCGGTGGCAGTTGCCAACGCTTGGGACAGCTCAGCTCAAACTATTTGTATTGTCCTCGGTATTGTCGTGGCAAAGAAGTAGGCCTATGTTGTATCATAGTTGTAAAAGTTTAGTATATCTACGTATGGTTGTTTAGCTAATGAATACTGTATTATTGTGCCTACATACGGGTTAACTTACGACAAGGCCGAAGGGGTGGTATACAATAGTCCTGTAGAACCAGGGATCAAGGTTTTTGATCCACGAAAATATATCTTGATCACTTGATTTCGCCTTAAAAATAGCCTTGATTGTTTGATAATTTACCACATATTTTCGTAAATTATCGTTTTGTTGCTGTTGATCGCTTGATTCTGTGCTAATTTATCTCTTGATCACTTGATTTGATTTTGATCCCGGTCGCAGATGGTTCTACAGGACTATGGACCTTATCCGCAATGACGTCAAATTGTTAAATGGCAGCCGATAGTGTGGACATTTTGTACAGGGGGTATTGGGAGAGATGGCAGTTCGCTATGTTAAGGTGGCGGTTACCTGACAATTTCTGGTTTGAAGGATATTTTTAAAATTCAGCTGTGAGCACATTTGTAGAGCTATGCAAAAGCAAACACCGTTACATCGTAAACCAGCTCTTCTTCTACCTACATGATGATTTGTACGACCATTAGATGCTGAACTATAACGCTATAGAGCCGATTGTAAGAGCATGCAAAAATATTTTCGGCATCAGTTTACGCAAAGCTTGTTGCACATTATGGCGAAGTAAAACGTGTAATCTATTCTTTAGCATCAAAAGCAGGGCGAAATCAACACAACTTCAGCCTATGCCAGGTTGAAACACAGCTATGGGATTTTGAAACCCTATTGGCCACCATGACGGGACCTAAAACCTGCTGTAACATTGACAGGCAGTACAAAAATCTTTTTTTCTCGACATGCAGCCCTGCTACAATAACCAATCGCTTATTTTACGCTAATACAGAGGTCTCCCTCACTAGTATACAAGAAAAACTGACGCAGAAAGTTGTTCTAACACTTTAGCATACCATACAAAACCACAAATGACGTGTGCCGCCTAAATTTCACGCGAACCACCCGAATCCCCGTGAACAAAGCTTCTAAACTACTCTACTTACTTTAGTGAATGTCTTCTTTAACAATACTCACACAATAGTAACAAATTTCTTCTTGTTACAAGGCAATGGGCCTTAGTATGCGCAGCTGCCATTTTAATTATTACATAAACACTAATCACATGATGCAAAATGAATTTTTGTGGCAGGAAGTATGGCTTCGTTTGCAATGGCTTCAAAACCACGACGTCCAGGTAACCGCCACCTTAACATTCACATACTGCAGCAAGGGGCAAGGTGAGGCATACATACTTAATTTTCAAGACAAATTCACATGGTTTTGCATCAATGCCAAAACTTAAGTCTGGTTTCATCTGGGGACTATTTCGCATTGCCATATCACGCCAACTAGCCTCTTACCTTTATTATCCAATAGTTACATGTTGTGAAATCCGCAAACAAAGTTCATTTTAGTGATTACAGATGAAGTGCCCACACTATACACGGCCATTTTGTCAATTATGATGTCATTGCGGATAAGGTCCATTGGAAGTGACTACCCCTTGTACGAATATGAGCAGCTACTAAACCATTTTGTAACAGCATAGAAATAATTATTGTATATGTAGTAGTTGTAACATAAGTATGGATGATTTGCCTGAAATATCACTAAGTGCTTGTGGTATTGTAGACTTTGAACTATATAGAGACAATAATCTGTAAGTATGTAGACTAATGTTCATGAATAAAATTAGCTATTTTTAGTTTCTTGTACTTGATATTTTAGTAACTTTTAATTTCCTTTGTAGTTCTAGAACATTCTCTTAGTGTGACTATATAAATGTGTGCTGTTTGTAATACTTTCAGAGTGTGAATTAAAGTGAATTATAATCTTATTGATGTGAACTTAGCTTTAGTAAATTAGCTACTACTAAGATATCACAGTGCTCATATTACAACTAATATATTCCACTTGGGTGACTCACCTGCAAGTTTAGGATGTATTTATATGGGACTGTGTGAATAATGTGACCATGAATAAATTAAAGTAGTGAATATGTTAACACTAATGGCCAAATCAACTAAGCACTATGGTAGTGTCTGAACATCTCCACGTGACTAGAATGCAATAAAAACTAACTTGTGACCTTCGTTCGGTAAAACAATGACTATCTTCTTTCCCAAGTCCATGATCTATGCTTGGGCTTACTTTACAAAACTAAAACCCACCATTGATCCTGTGAAGTGTCATTATTAAAGCAGAGGAGATCACACAGTTCCATCAAAGAAATTGGATGATTTCTGAGAATGCTTGGAATGCATTAATGAGAATAAAAGGTAGTATATACAAGTTCAGAAGAAGTTGGACACTTTCACGTGAATTGTATCCTTAATTGCATTCCTTGATTTGGTATTTCACGTAGTCACAATACAAAACTGAAAAATGGTGGGGATCACTGTGGATCGTTAGATATTCAGATCATCCTTTTTGTAAGCCTCAAGGCAATGTACTTTGTTTTGTAATCAGTGCTTGAATTCCGGGTGAAATTAATAAGTTGCAGTTTGGCATACACTACTTCACCAGTCTTCATGTATGTATTCTATTAACGAAAAATGAGATGATTCAATGAGTTATTCTGAGATTGCGATGTACTATCCTCCACAACAAAACGATTTTGTGTAATTTGTTTTAGTGACGCTTAAAGAGCGTCCAACCTCCTCTGTGTGATAGATAGTTCGAAGTACTAGGTTCCGTTATGAACGATTTGGTATGGACTACTCCACTCACGAACTACAATGAGCCGTTACACGTGTTCTCACTTATCATGAAGTGCACTAACAAGAACATACATGCACGTGATGTACAACATTACATAATAACTAACAATAATAATTATGTCATAGTTACTAGTTCTCGACATCCTCCGGGGGGCCACAGAGTGTTTGTGTCCATTCTCTTACTTGTTGTCTCTCCCGAATTGCCGCTTTGCGAGCAGGTCTTCTCTCCACTTCTGTTTGTAGTGTCTGGTCACCATCATCTGATGAATTTGACTTGTCCTGATGCTGTTTAAATAGGGGATCTTCTGCGGTTACTTCCAGAGGGTAGAGTTTGGCGATCGGGCGATTCGTTCTACCAGTAGAAGTCCTGATGTTGGCTGCTCTGACCAAACCATCTTCTCCGGCAATGGTGTCTTCCACAACAGCAAGACGCCAATTGATACACAGAGTATCATCATGCGCTAATACCACGGCTCCAGGTTTCACAGTTTGGACATTAGGAGCATTAGATTGATGAAATTCTCTTAGTCAAATTTTTCCTTCTCCATCTTGTCCAAAAGCGTTGAATCAGGGCTACTTGTTTCTTGGCTCTTGACTGAACTTCTGTCCCTCCAAAATCAGGGTCACACTGGTTGTGCTGTAGGGTCATGTGATACGGTACACAAACTATCTTCCTACCATATAGCAGGTGGGCTGGGGTGATTGGGTCTGGATCACTGATGTCTGTAGGGACATATGTAAGGGGGCGGTCATTGAGAATGGCCTCAATCTCAACGATAATGGTTTGGAGGCTGTTAAGGGTTATAAATGCCCTACCCAAGACCTTCTTCAAGGTCAGCTTAGTCAACCCAATAAGCCTCTCCCAAAACCTCCCAAACCAGGGAGCGCGTTTTGGGATGAACCTCCATTCTGTACCAGACTTGGAGAGGGCACTTGTGAGTGAGGGTGAGGAGAACAAGGCCTTAAGTTCATTAGCAGCAGATAGAAATGTTGACCCATTGTCTAAAACGACAAGACGGGGCAGGGATTTTCTGCTGCTGAAATGCCTAAAGGCTTGTAAGAAGCATTCGACAGTGAGGTCTGTCATAATCTCTAGGTGTACAGTGCGCGTGACAGCACAAGTAAATAAACAAATGTACACCTTACATTCTCCTTCACCTCTCACATACAAGGCACCAGTGAAGTCAACAACTGTGACTTCGATAGGCATGGACTGCTCTACACGGGCCTTCACAAGTGGTGGAGGATCTGGTGCAGTGTATGGTCGTCCAGCTAATTTCCTACAGGTCACACACTTCCTCAACAAAGCTCTGATTCTTTGCCTTGCACGAGGCACCCAATACATTTGACGGAGAGCAGTCAGTGTCATGCTGACCCCTGCATGGTGCTGTTGCTTGTGAGCGTGCCATATGAGGAGTGAAGTGAAGGGGTCCTTCGGTGGCAGAAGGAAGGGAAACTTAGCGGACTCTGAAAGTGGTGTATTGTGGATCCTACCGCCACAACGGATCAGGCCAGTGTGGTCAAGATACAGTCTAAGTTGTCTCACCAATGGTGGCTTTGAGGAGTGAGTTTTCGAACGTAGACTGTTTATTTCCTCTGGAAAGCATTGAAGTTGAGCACTGGATACCCACTGAATATTGGCAATGGATAGTTCAGAGGGTGTTAAAGGTCCCTTAAGCTTGAATAACTTTTGCCTGGTGTTATGGGCGAAGCGAAGGACATAAGCAGTTACGTCTAGTAACTTGGAGTAACTACTGTAAGTAGAAGGATCAATTAAAGTGTGTATACCATTGGTAGGTGGTGATATGGTTGTGCTGTGGACGCTAGCAGATGACAGAGATTCTTCAACACTGTTAACCTGCACAAGGAAGGCTTCTGAAGGGCCCCAGGTGGGCCATTCAGTAGGAAACGATAGCCATGGAGGGCCATGTTTCCACAGTGTTGAGTTAACCAATTGCTCAGCTGGCAGTCCACGGGTCAAGAGATCTGCTGGATTACAAGCAGTTGGGCAGTATTTCCAAATTGATGAGATAGCTAGAATTTCTTTCACCCTATGTTCAATGAATGGTTTCGGCTTTTTCTTGCTTTGGAGCCAGCAAAGAACTATCTGGCTATCAGACCAATAGTGAATGACGGTGTTGTGGGTGAGCGAGTTCACTACAAAGGAACCTAGGCGAGCTGTTATGATTGCGGCCATGAGCTCCAGCCTGGGTAGAGTGGGTTGTTTTAGTGGAGCTACACGAGATTTTGACATTACAAGTGATGAATGGTTGCCATATTGAATGTAAACAGCAGCGCCATATGCCTTTGGGCTGGCATCAGCAAAGATAGTAGGAGAAGGATCTCCCATTTGGAGCATAGGAATATACTATCGTGGGAAATGCTGTTGTAAGGCAACTGAGATGTCCGCTACAATGGAAGCCCATTTGAGCTGGTAGGTTTCGTTCAATTCAGTGTCCCAAGCTACATTGTCTTGCCAAAGATCTTGAAGTAGTAGCTTGGCTGTTATAGTCACCGGAGTTATTAGGCCTAGAGGGTCAAAGATTGATGAGGTGTAGCAGAGAATATCATGCTTTGTTACTGGAGTGGTGGTAGTAGTCTCAGGTTTGGAGCAAAGAGATAGTTGATCGAGTTTGACATTCCAGCACAATCCAAGAACTTTAACAATCTCTTTCTCATCAGCAACATTGTGCTGTTTAGCTAAGTCCCTCAAAGATTCACTGTTAGAAGCCCAAGTACATAGATTAAATTTAGATATGTTCATCAGTGATCGGGACTCTAGGAAGAATTGCAGGGCCTCTTTCTCGGTGTCACAGCCTGAGACAACATTATCAACATATAGGCTCCTCAAGATGCTGGTGGACACTGGTGATGGATGCTGCTGTAGGTGAAATGTGATTGCTGCATTGAGCATGAATGGTGAACAGCTAGCACCAAATAAGACAACCTTGAAATGGTAAGGCTGGAAAGGGCTACTCAGATCTTGTGGGTTAGAAAGCCAAAGGAAGCGAGTGCAATCTCTGTCAGATTCATTGAGCTGAACATGGAGAAATGCTTTCTCAATATCAGCAGAGAAAGCATGCAAAAACAGACGAATGTGCAGGAGTATGGCACATAGATGGTTAAGGAAAGGTGGGCCAATGTGAAGGCAATCGTTTAAACTATGATGCTGGGATGACTGTTTGCAACTGCAGTCGTAAACGATTCTGATAGGTGTGGTATCTGAATCTTTCCTAATCAGTCTATGAGGTATGTAGTGTGCCAGGTGAGTTTTGAAGTCATTCACCTTTTCAATAAACCATTTCTTCTCCTGGTCAGAAAGAATTTTTCCATACAAGTGCAGTAATTCTGGGGTTTTGGCTAACTGCAGATGGAGAAGTTCGAGGGCAGAGGAGGATGATCCTCTTTCCAAGGGAACTTAAGCGATAAGGCTCCATCAGGCTGACGTTTGATACTGCTCTGCATGTAGGCCTTCATGAAGGAATCATCGGTATCCATTGTGCTGGAGGAGATTCCACTTGCTTCAGTCGTCCAGAAAGCGTCCAGGTCCTGGTTGTCCATAGCAGTAAAGTTGACATGAACAAGGGATACCGCTGCAGATGAATGTAACAGAGGGCCAGAGAGTAAGTAACTCAAGCGAGACTGGACTGCAGTAGGGCCATTGCCACGAATGATGTGGTCTTGGACGAATGTCCAATAGTAGTCAGTCCCTAAAAGAATATTGATCTCAAAGTTGTCATCCTCAGTAACAGGGTGGGCTAGTTTCAGGTTAGGGCTGCACCAATTCCACTTTTTACCAATACTTCAAATACCAAGTACTCAGCTGGGAAGTATCTGCAAGTACAAGTACTGATACCAAGTACCTTAAAGTAGCTACTTCAAAGTGCACACATATATTATATAGTGCGTATTCTTGTACACGTTTTCAGTATGGTTCATGTTTATAATGAAGTAGCCAATCAAGATTCAAGTCACTGAAATGCAAACCAGTAGATATTCCAGTATTCTTCTGGAGAAGTGTAGATATTATCATAATGGTGCTTATTATAATACTGAAACAGGCACTTCTACCTGATTGCTCTATTAGAGTTATTGACTGTTCTATTAGAGTATATCGATCTTTTTCTCAGTAAAGCGTTTTCACATGTAGGTTTTAGCATAGATCAGTAATTTTGCTGGTAGTTAGCTGTTAGTGTTATACTTGATGCTTTTAGGCGTCCACTGTGCTAGTAAAATAAGCAAGTAAACAAAAGTTATTTTATTCTCCGTGCACGTGATAAGAATCGGTATCTGCAACAATATAATGGCCGATTCCGATACTTCATGAAAACAGCAGTATCGGCCCGATACCGATACCGATACTAGAATCAGTGCAGCCCTATTTCAGGTCTTTCAAGTAAGGCACGTTCCTTATTTCCATACGTATAGAGTTCTGCAGTGGGGCTGCAAGTTTGGAAGACTGACATTGGTATGGCACTCTGGTCTTGTATGTGCACTGAAATACTGGCTACTTGTAAGGATCTAGTAGCAGATACGGTGTTTCCGAAGGAGGACAGGGAGATCCATTCTGTATGGGTTGCCTTTAGGCAAAGTCTGTCTGCCAGGTCCTGAGAGATGAAGGAGCGTTGTGCACCTTCATCGAAGAGAATATTTCCTTCAAAACTGATTGGACCTGCCGAGACAGTAGCAATGGCTGTCTTCAGGAGACAGGCATTGCGAACAAGGGGGGAGAATTAGCCACTGCAGTGAATGCTGGCACTTGTGCACTGTTGGTTGCTGGAGGAGGGGGCGGCTGTGTACTGTTGGTTGGTTGAACACTGTTGTTCGTTTGAGAAGGTGGTAAAGGAGGCTTAGCATCTGTAGGAGGGCACAAGCTCGTATGGTGCTTTTGGTTATACCGTTTGCAACGTCTATGAGAGGTGCACTGTGAGACCCTATGGTGTGCTAAACAGTTACAACATAAGCCTGCTTCTTTAACGATAGACACGTGTTGCTGGTGGCCCTTGATAACAGTGCACTGATTGGCAGTGTGTGTACCCTTACAGTAAGTACAGGCTGGTTCCTTCTTCTCCCGCTGGGCTATGGGTTTTCTGGCTGTCGTATGAAAGGATGCAGTAGTGGTGTAAAGCTCTTTAGAAAAGCTGTTGGAATAATGCCCTACTTCAAGGACTCTTATTTCCTTAAGAATGGAAGTCAGTACTTCCCGAATAGTCCATTCTCCACTATTGTGGTCCCGAGCTAATTGTTTCTTGAGCTCTATGGGAAGCTTTCCCAGGACCATTGGTGTTAGCATTGTAGAGTAGGTGTCAGGAGACTTTCCCAGGGACCGTAAGGCTCTCATGTGGCTCTCTAGTTTATCATGGAACCCTTAAAGACTGGCCAGGTTATTGACAGGCTTGGGAAGGTTCATTAACGCATCCATGTGTGCATTGACTAACTTGTACGGCTGCCTAAACCTGTCCTTCAGCAAAGTCACAGAGTGAAGGTAATTCATGTCAGTCAAAGGGAAGTTGTCAATGACCTGTGCTGCATCACCCAACAATTGTGCCCTTAAATAATGAAATTTCTGTATCCCAGTCAACCCCTCATTGTTATGTACAGCTGCTTCAAACGAGTCCCAAAATGTTTGAAACTGAAGGGGGTCCCCGCTAAAGGTAGGAAGAGTTAGCTTGGGTAACCGAGTCACAAATTGACCCACATTACGTACAACATGTGTGTGTGGTACTACAGGTACATCATGACTCACTAGGGTTGGAGTGGTGACACCATCATCAGGTTCTGTGTGCCCTTCAGTCTCTGGATTATTCTGCAGTACTACTTGCTGTTCACTGGTATCGGTGTTTCCAGCAATTTGCTCCTCTTGGTGTAGTTCCTGTTTATGGTGGGCTGAGAGGCTAGGTGTAGTCTTCTTGGCTACAAAGGCAGTGGAGAACTTCTGTAGAGAGGTGATTTGCTCAGTTAGATGAAAGTGGTACATCTCTACTTCTGTAACTTCATCCTCAAGATCTTTTTCTGTTGTAGTCGCCACAAGGATAGTTTCGTCTAGTTCCTCCAATTGGCGCTTCTTAGTTGACAACTGGTTCAGTATAAGATCGATAGTCTCTCTATCTGGTTCGGAGATCGTCTGAGGAGTGGCTTCATCAGCGTCAGTGATTGCTTGGGCCTTGCTTAGTAGCTTCGTAACAAATGAACGGCTGCCGCGTCTGGAAGCTCGAGCGCGTTGAAGGGCATCCATCCAAATACCTGGTCCAATGCAGCACCAAAATGTGATAGACAGTTCGAAGTACTAGGTTCCGTTATGAACAATTTGGTATGGACTACTCCACTCGCGAACTACAATGAGCCGTTACACGTGTTCTCACTTATCATGAAGTGCACTAACAAGAACATACATACACGTGATGTACAACATTACATAATAACTAACAATAATAATTATGTCATAATTACTAGTTCTCGACACTCTGATACAAGTTATATCCCTCCTAGGAGGTAAATAATTTATATATACTACCTCCATTTCTCGTTAATACATTCCTGACTACTTAAAGCAGTGCTATTATACCACTTATACACCCTCCTTCCTCATACATGCAATAAACCCCCAACATTTCAATCCTGGGCTTGTGTAGCTGCCAATCGCGGCTACCTGTTCATGTTATACTTGACAACCACACACTAGGATTTCAAAGAGCGTGGTTAGCAATAATGAGCCTGTAAACAGTGCACAACAATTGGTGGAACCCTAGTAAAATGTAACAATTATGATGGTATATGACAATCAATACATAGCTGAAACTGATTAAAATTACATGAATCAATTACATACTCCCTAGCACAAGTTACCCAAATCACAGTCCCAAATTTTTGGTGACTGAAAGCCGCTTCTCCAGTGTATCTTTAACATACCCATCCTTCGCGTTTTCAGATTTCCAGCGACCGTGACGCTTAAAGATCCTATCGGGGATACCAGCTCCTGCTGCAGCTGTTGCTCCTCCCGATCTGAGGCTGTGTGGACTAAATTCAGCTGGTGGGAATCCTAAGTCCCTTAACTTCTGTTTTAGGAGCTCAGAGAACCTTGTGTAAGAGAGGTTGCCGGTTGGTCTTAGTGTTTGCACCTTTCCACTTGTAATTCCCCGAAACAAGAAACCTTCACCGCCCGGAATGATTCCTGCCTTCCCCATGTACATCTCTAACATGGCCACTGGACGATGTGAAGCACCTGTTCTAGCGATGACCAACTCGTCGCCTTGTCTAAGCTGGTCCGTTTTGCTCACTGTAATCCTTATCTTCAGATGGCTAGGGTTCAGCTCTATATCGGACAGGCGTATGTTACCCAACTCGCTGTATCGGAGGAAACCAGCAAAACCAATTAAACACATGGTGGCTAGTCGAATGCTGGCTAAGGATTTATCTGTTAGGGCATCCTCTGTAATAGTTTTCAGCATCTCTGCCGTACTCCGACTGGTGAGAGCCACCCCAGTGCTCGGACTGGTAAAAACCACCCCAGTACTCAGACTGGTGAGAGCCACCCCAGTGCTCGGACTGGTAAACAACCACCCCAGTACTCAGACTGGTGAGAGCCACCCCAGTGCTCGGACTGGTAAAAACCACCCCAGTGCTCAGACTGGTGAGAGCCACCCCAGTGCTCGGACTGGTAAAAACCACCCCAGTGCTCGGACTGGTGAGAGCCACCCCAGTACTCGGACTGGTAAAAACCACCCCAGTACTCAGACTGGTAAAAGCCACCCCAGTATACAGACTGGTAAAATTCTTCCCCAGTGCTCAGACTGGTAAAAGCCACCCCAGTACTCGGACTGGTAAAGCACACTCCAGCATTCTGGCTGGTAAAAGGTACCCCAGTACTCGGGTCTGACATAAGCCTACTCCAGTACCATTTGGTATTTCATCATTTGATGTTCTGACTAGTAAAATTGCTTGGATTAGTGAAGCAAACCACAACAATGAGGTTGATACAACCATTCTAGTAAACTAGACTAGTAAGTGTACGCCTGACTAGATCACCATAGAAGTAATTGTTAAATTTGAGTAAATGCAACTAATGAGGCTCCCCACGTACAACTGCAAGTGTTTGGCATGAGGTCAGTGTCTGGCACCCAATCTGATTGCCAGTAAATCTGTATTTGGGATACCTTTAAATAAGTTGTTACCTGACCTACCAGGGATGAGTAAACATTCGGATTTGTCTATCACAACCACCTTTGATATGAATGGGGCAGGGTGATGGCCATCTGGGAACAGCATAGGCCAAAATGGGGCTGATAGCCACCGGGGGACTATCAGGGTACTTATTGCACCTGTTTGGATAACATATTTTATAGTCCTGGGTAGCAAGTAGGGAGGCGGGCAAAGCCAATTGCATTCGTTTGACCAGTCACATGTGAAGGCATCGACTGCCTCTGAACCTGGGTTCCAGTAACGCGAGTTAAAGCGTGGAAGCTTGGTATTATAGAAGCTGGCAAATCGATCTATGGAGTGTGGGCCCCAAAGGGAATCAAGTCTGGCAAAGAGCAAAGGGTCTACCCCCCAATCGTCGTAGTCAATTATACGACTGAGTGCATCTGCTTCCTCATTTTGAGTCCTCGGGATCCATTCAGGTTCAATTCGAATTTGACCACCTAAGGCAGTTGAGAATATTGCCAGGACCTCTGTTTGCAAGTCTGGTTTTCGGCTGCCTGTTTGGAGGATCCGCACCACATTTTGGTTGTCTGAAAACCACCTTATCCGTTCATTTTTTAACTTGGGTGCAAGTGACTCCAATACCATGCGGACTGCTCTCAACTCTCGCCAGGTAGAGCTGCGCGCTGCCTCCTCAGCTGTCCATGGGCCATGAGCTATATAGCAGCCATGCTCTACAGTGTAACCGCCGTAGCCTGTAGAGCTAGCATCAGCATACACTATCCTAACTGCTGACGGGGTGTGCCATATGCCTTGTCCGTTAAAGGTGTCTAACTGTTGGACCCAAAAGGATATTTCCTCCTGTACCAAATTAGTTATAGGGAGGTATTGGCACCAGAACTGCTGTGTATTCAGCAGTGCGTACATACTTCTGGTCATCAGGCGCGTTACTGGTCCCATGGCAATGGACATAGATATTAATTTACCTGTAATACTGGCAAGGGACTTGGCTTTAATTTGGGTGCTATTTGCGGCTACTTGCAGCTGAGTTTTAAGTGCACACAGTTTGTCTTCTGGAACAGAAATCTGGCCCTTATCTAGGTCTAGGTTGAAGCCTAGCCACTTTAGGCTTAGTGTTGGGCTCCATGTGCATTTGTCTGAATGTTCAACTAAGCCAGCTTTGGCTAAGTCGTCTCTAACTTGTTGGCTAGCCAATTTTGCAGCATCCTCACCTGCTACAGCAACGATTCCATCGTCCAGGTACAATAGAGCCCGTAAACCTTTCCCTCGCCAATATTTTATAAGAGGTCGCAATAATTTGGTGAATGTATAGCATGCGGTAGACAGACCAAATGGCAGCACATTAAATAGGTAAAAGGTTTGTTTATCCCCAACTGCCCACTGGAACCCTAAGAACTCCCTATGGGGTTGGTAAATATCTACGTGATGGTAGCCCGACTTCAAGTCACAGGCAAACATGAAGTCACCTTTCTGGAACATAAGCATAGCTAAGCGAAGGTCTTCATATTTAAATTTGTCCTGCCACAAAAATTGGTTTAGGTAACGGAGGTTGATAACTAGGCGTAGTTTTCCCCGGCCATTATCCACTACTGAAAGGGGGCTGCAAATATGGGGCTTGTGGTCCACCCGCTGGATACACCGGTTGCGTTCCAGCTCTGCTAAGGCCTCACTGACAAAGCCGGCATTGGATAATGCAGATTGCTGGTTGAGTTTGCAAAATTGGCTGGGTACTGAACGGAGGGGCAGTTTATAACCTTCCCTGATACAGCTTAAAATCCAGGGGGCTGGGTCTAGTTCTTTTTCCCAAAAAGAAAGGCAGGATTTTAACCTACCTTGGACATCTTGTATTTGACCCGTGCCCTCTTCTACTTCCCAGCATCTGGACAGAAGTGGGTCCCACTCTCTTCCCTCCTGTGAGGGGGGGTCGCCTTTGGGGCTTCCGTCAACAATGTCTTCGAAAATTATATTGTCCAGCCCTTGGTCAAACTCATTGACACAATTAGTGTTGACTACCCCACCAAGACTGCTTAAACCATTGCAGTGACCTTCTGACCTCACACTTACAGTGTTAACATCCCTTTGGCTACCACTAACACACACATGAGTCATGCAATCTTTCACACCATCAACACAACTATGGTTCAAAGGATACTGTTTGGCTGGTGGGCACCGATTTGGGCAATTTGCCCTGATGTGTCCAGGCAAGCCACACTGGTAGCAGAGTCTCTGTTGCCTGTGGTATGGCATCATCCTGAAATTGTTGGGCTGGGTATACCCTTGAAACTCTGGGTATTCCTGGTGGTACCTCTGGGGTGGCCCGTACTCCTCGTGCCTCCTCTGTGGGTACTCCTTATGGCCTGGGAACCTCTTGGCCTTCAAATAGCCTGTAGCTGCCTTCCGCCTCTTCTTTACCCCAGCCGATCTGTCTGACGAGTCCAGCTTTCTATCGTCCTCCTCGTCGTCCGCGAAGCTGTACCCAACGTACTCGGCCACCGCGTCCCAGCCGTTTTCTGCCTGATCGGCGAAGCGGATGTGCCTCTGCCTCTCCGCTAGGGATGACGCACCTTCATTTAGCTCCCTGATGGCCTTCTCCACTATGGACTTTTCCTTCTCTGGTGGGGCTAGCTTCTCCAGCTGTCTGGATACTGCGGCCACGTGGTCTCGGATATCTGCGTTAAAGCGATACTGTTCTTCATGGCCCTTCCTCTGGAACTGTATTGGGCGATCCCTCTTAATACGCGTAAGGGCTTGTTCCGTAGCCTCCTCCTGACTATCCTTCGTTGACTCCAGCTCCGCTTCAAACTTCTGGAGTTTCTCTTCCAGCGTCTGCTGGGACTTCATCTGCAAGTCTTTGAATGAGTTGAATGAAGCTAGGAGAGCGTCGAGCTTCTGGTCGGTTGACAGAGACATTTTGTTGTAGGTTGACGCACAAGAAAGGTAGCCTACACTTAGAAATGACAGCATAGAATTGAGAACACGTGTTGACACACACCACTTATATATACCCCTTGCACGTGCCCAGCACGTGCGCTTGCATTATGTATTCCGGAAAGAGGTTATTTTCTGTCTAATTCGCGATGTTCAACCGACAGAAAATACACTTCTCTTCCCATTGAAGTGAGGCGTGAAGGTGGTATGTGGTTTTATAGACACTTTCTGTGAGTGTTGGTGTAAATAGATTGCAGAATGTTTTAGAACTTATTTGTATGACTTCACTGATATAAATAGCTTGAATTATTTTTGTACTGCCTGTCTGGTCTGGTCATTGCTGTTGAACTGTTGTTGTGTTATTGTGATTATTAAACCATTGCTGCTATCCATTAAATTGTATATTGAACTGGAGGAGTTTCTACAATTTGACATTTTGCTCAACTCAGTAGCCAAAAACATGTCATCTTCAGTCAGTAAGAATACTTTTTAAGGTACTGTTGGTGAGTCATCCACAACTGCTTCACCTTCTACTCCTGCTTCCTCTGCAGCCAATGGTTTGATTCCTTTGTCATTGCCCACTGCAGCTAACTGCAATCATTCTGTTTCAAATCTGGATGACTGTCCTGTGTGCAGTAAACCTTTTTCTTCTTATTCACAACTTTGGCAACATATTAATTCCATTCATATATCAAGGTTCATTTTTCCACCTGTTTCCTTCTTTAACTCTTGTAATCGTTTGGTTTGCTCACAGCCTGGGTTTTTCATTTTGGTTATCACAATTGTGTCTTGAGTACAGGAAAGTGTTGTGCTCTTGTACATGCTAATACTGTGTCGAACATTCCTGTTTCTCAATTGTGTATCCCGTGTGGCTCTGCTTCCCCTATAGATAAGCCTTCTTCCATGCCAACTGGTCCTTTACAAATTGGCTTAAACTCTGTAGAATGACCTTTTCAAGGTCCAGCTGCTATGGAATCTGAGGTACTTGCCTTTATGATGGACCATATTATGGTTGTCCTGTGAATACTGTTGCCCATGTTCCCCATAGTGTTCGTGCTCTAGTATTGAGGATTGAACTCCATAAGGCTTGCTCATCTGTTGTGGGTTTTGTTCACTTAACCAGAGGCAGTTTTGTGTACTCCTTCCACTAGTCATAGCCTACGTCACCATTTTGTCATGAGCTCCATTCTACCTGATTTATTACATCTTTGGAATCAATCCAGTGCATGTATTCATAGTATTTGGTCTTTTCTACAGGATGACCTTAAAGGTCAACTGAAATGGAAAATTCATGTATGATTTTATTGTATGGATGTATTGTTTGTATCAAGCAATGCACAAAAACATCATTTTAATAATTCAATTATGCTGATATTGCGAGATATTAACCCATAAAGTGTGGTAGTTTTGTGACATCATAAATCGTCACAAGAAGAGTTCCGGTACGCGTATTGCATAAAACGGCATAGCTATAACTATCAAAATCTAGTTTAAAATTCAAGTTCACTTTAACGCCTGACGATATTAGAAGGGAAGACGCTATGCCAAGATGTTGTGTAGTTGCTGGTTGTCACACTGAAGGAGGTATGGGCTACAGCTTACACGGATTTCCTAGCGATGCAGCTGTTCGCTTGAAGTGGGTAAGGGCTGTGCATCAACAGCGTAAGGATTGGAAAGGACCAACAACTGCTTCCTTAATTTGCTCGAAGCATTTCGAACCTGAATGCTTTAACACAGAAGGGCGACTTTATCATGAAGAAATGGGCATTCCAGCCAAGAAGCCGTGCCTCAAGCCAGACACAATTCCAACTATTTTCCCCAAGCCTATTCGCAGTGGTAGCAACAGCTGCCAAGTGTCAACACAATCTCGTAGACCAGCTTCAGAACGAAGAAAGCAAAAAGCAGTATGTTGGAAAAAACAACATAGCTAATAATTATATGTATTAAAACATTATTAATACAGATTGTTGAAGAGCTACAAGACACTAGCTCAACCATGCAATCAAGTGCGGATGATCAAAGGAGTAGGTCCCCAGTTGAAGACATAGGCAGCTCTCTGTTGTTGGCATCTACTTCAACAGGTATGATTCCTATGGAAATACAGTCAGGAACACCTACGGAAATACAGTCAGGAGCAGATAACAAAGGTTAGCACCAAAACAAACTACAGTATGGAAATAGCTACTATACTCTGTATCCAATGGATAGGCCCAATGACTACTATGCTTTCCAAAGGCCAAGCAAGGAGAATGTACTCCTAAAATTGTTCCAGTACCACCAACATATCGTAAGTAACAAGGACAGTAACAATATTATTAATCATGTGCATTTACTAGACTACGCTGAGGAACTAATCAGTAAGGCTACACACTACATTACACACCCAGAGGAAAGACCTACAGTACCAAAGGGACCACCAAAATTAGCTAGTCAATATAAACATCCAGATAAAGACACAATACCACAATTTTCACGTTATAATAATTAATAATAATTGTATGTGTTGATACATGAAAATTACTTAAGGTGTAGTTGGTGGATGCTGATGACCTGTATATTCATCTGATGGAAATTCCTGTCTTATCCTTGATACTACACAGGAGGGCAGTACTACACGCCTGTGCCTGCCCAAGTAGTGCCATCCCCACCAAGTCATCTGTCGGTACGCCAAGTATCGAAATTTTCTGAAAATATGCACACATCATACAACACTGGCAGATTGAAAGACCATAAGCACCTGTTTTCATCAACTGGTTCATCAGCACTCCCATAATGGTATCGATGGCCATGCAGTGTTACCACTAGGACTGCTCTACACAGGCACACATTAGAAAAATCTGCATGCTCTGAAATACACACTGGACGAACAGCTAAGCCATCACCTTCCAAAAGACTATTAATTTGTTCAATCTCCTTACAGCATATTGATTCTTTGTGTAGCCATTACTATGCAATGGCCACATCTGCACCTAGATAACAATATGGATCAACTAAATCATAGAACAGTAATGGGCAATGAGGCTTAGCCAAAAAAGGTATGCCATAGGCTATAGCTACATAGCCATGGGTAGCTAGCTTATGTCATTTCGCTATATAGCTATAATGCAATCCTGCACCATATACAGTTTGTATCATTTACGCAACTTAGTGTATGTAGCTTACCAATCAATATTTCCTACGTGATCAGCCTCTGTTTCCTCTCTTTCGACCGCCAATAGACCGAAAGATTCCTCTCTTTCTTCGAGCCTGCTCTCGTACACTGGTTCAAAGCGATACAGCATCACTTCTGATGGTCCAGTCAACAACAGTTCTTCACCAGCCACAGAAGACAAAGATGTTGTCGATTGGGAATCATCAGAATCACTATCATCAACCAAAGAGTCGCTGCAGCTATCACTTTCCACCATTCTAACACATACAACAACGCGCTTCCGTTCTTTCAGTGACATCATGAAAATAATTATACGTGACGTAATAAGAATTTGTGGGTTAATATCTCATAATATTAGCATAATTGAATTATTAAAATGGTGTTTTTGTGCATTGCTTGATACAAGCAATACATTCATACATACATGAGTTTTCCATTTCAGTTGACCTTTAAAGTGTCTAAAGGGTCTTCTCTTGATTCTTCTTGCAAAACTTTGTTTCGGGCTAGGGAGGGTAGGCATAGCAATGCCCTTCAGGCTCTATCATCTCAGGGTGTTGCTGGCCATGATGATGACTCTGCTTACCAGAATTTGCTCAATCGTCATCCTTCTTCGCCATTCCCAGACACTAACAAAGTGTCTTCTAATTCTTTTATTGTAGATGAACTAATTATTTTGAGCTGTTTATGAGCTTTTCCAAAAGGCACTAGTCCTGGAGCCTCAAAACTTCGTACTCAACATTTATTGGATGCAATTGCTGGGTCCACCGTTCCTTCTGCTTGTGATTTTGTCTCTTGTCTCTTACCCACCTGATGAACCACTTGCATTCTGGCAAAGCCCCTTCATGCCTTGCTCCTTGGGGTTCCCATTGACAGCATTGCTTAAAAAGGGAGGGGCCGGGGCGTCTGCACAAATGTTGTGGGTAAAGTACATACTAAGGCACTTGGCTAGTTGTTTGTGCTTATTCGCTGTTTGCCTATCTCTTTCAGGAGTATTCCTTCCCTATGGTCAGGTCAGGGTAGGTATCCTTGGGGGCTTAGCGGCTGCTATTCATGTTACACATCATCACATCTCCCAAAATGCTTCTGACTCCACTTAAGAATTGTTAAATATTGACATGAAAAATGCCTTAGTTGTGCAGCTTTTTTCACTTGTATTGCTGATGATTTCCTGGAGATTTCTTGTTGGGTTAAATGGTGCTATTCACAACCCACTGAACTACGTTATGGCTCATGGTGCATCCTTGCCTCTTCTGGGATGCAACAAGGTGACCCTTTAGTTCCTTTGCTGTCTCTTCAGTGTTAATGCAGTTCATTGATTTTGTCAAGCTTCATAACCTTGTCAAGTTAAATGTTTGGTATTTAGTTGATGAGACTTTCATAGGTTCAAGATCTTCCTTGCGGTAGCTTTTGGATACTTTCACTACTAATGGTCCTCAGTTTGGCCTTCACTTAAATCTATCCAAGTGTGAGTTACTTTAGCCATCAGGTGACTCTTTTCCTGATATCCCAACCAACATAAAATGTGTGATCAAGGGTTTAGAGATCTTAGGATATCCAATTTGGGGAACAACTGAGTTTTTTGATGAGTTTTTGTCTTCTTGCCTAACAAAAGTTGTGGCTGCCCAAGATAGCGTTTCCCTCTTGGAAGACCCCCAGGTTGAGCTCCGTCTTCTATGAAGTTGTTTAGGTAGATGTAAAATTGTCCATCTTCTTCAAACAGTTCCATTTGCTATTTTGCACTCTTTTCTTGAACAGTTTGATCTTATAATCTTAAAACCTGTATTCTACAGTGTAGCCTTTCATGTGGTTCATGGTCCCAAGCTACTTTACCATTTTGTTTAAGTGGTCTAGGTTTGCATTCTTACCATTCTGCTACAGCAGCTTTCTTAGATTCAGGTAATAATATTCACCTACTGGCTTCCCAACTTTTGTCACTAGAATTTCATGAGTTAACCTTTCCTGATGGAGATGTTGCTGCAATTGCTTTTGAGAAGTTTTATTCCAATCTTTCCATCTCTGTTGCTTCTCAGCATGACTTGCAGGTTGTTTTAGATCAACATCAATATGACTAGCTTTTTGCTTCATTAAACATTCAAGAACAAGCCCATCTCACAGCTTTGTCTCACTCATCTGGCACTAGTAGTACGTGGCTTAAGGCTATTCCTCAAGTATCACTTGGCCTTTCTATTCCTGGTTCTGAATTTGTAGTCAGTCTGTGCTTATGGCTGGTAATTTCCTTATTTCCACTCTCACCACTTTGTGTGTGCCTGGCATTGACTACTGTGGTGATCATCTTTTCTGGAATGTGCGCATGGGACTATGTGCATCCGTCAATATAATACCACACTAGTTGACATTGTTTACCATGCTTTGTCTCAGAGTCATCCTGGGAGCAGAGAGTTTCACTCCTACCCTGGTGATGTTTATCATCCAGATTTCCATCATGGCCATCCTACATATTTTGACATCTCAGTTTGTAGTACTACTCAGGCTTCACCTATTTCATCCTCCTCTTCTTGTGCCGGAGTAGCTGCTGCAGCTGAGGAGTTAGCAAAGGATGAAAGACATCAAGATGTTGTAGAGGAAACAGGGTGTCACTTTTTACCCTTGTTGTTGGAATGTTTGGCGTGTGGTCTCCATTCGCTCTTCGGGCTCTGTACTCCACTGCTGATCGCACCACAGCTAGAAGTGGTGCTTCTACTCAACTGGCTCGTAAGAACACTCTTCAGCAGCTTTCAGTGCTCACCTTGGTTGAATAATGCAAGAATGATCTTAAAATGCTGGGCTTTACAGTGTGGAGATACTCACTTTCCTTTTGTTGATGTCTAGTTTTGTAGTTATTGTTTTTAGTGTAGTTATAAGTTAGTTTGTAGCTTAATTTAGTAGTTAATTGTTATTTTGTAGCTAATTTATGTTTTTGGTGGTAACTTTCGTATGCTCATGTCGTGTAGCCAAAACAACGGAACGACTCTGATGGTTTGGGGGTGCAGCAATATAATTATTTTGACTGCTTTTTGTGCTGGGACATGGCACAAAAGGGGAAAAAATGGTCTGTTGTCCTGCTGCTGAAGGAGTGGGCCAACCCTAGTCTATGCTGATCACTTTTAAATTTTGTGTGGGGGAGGAGAATACAAGGATCTGGTCGAGTCTGGTGGATCTCCAATAAGTATTTTTGTGCGGCCAGATCGGGCTCTAAGTTTAGGGGATTATTAATTATACTAGGAAAATAATAAGATTTCTTGTACCAGGACATATGACTGAAATACGAACAACATACCAAATGTACTTTATATAATGGTGGGATTTCCTTTTCAAGGACTCATAATATGAAGAGGTTTGCTACATGGCAAGGACATATTCACAGAAACACTGTAATTTTCACAAACTAACCTGTGGAACTAATTCACAATGCTTTTGTTTCATTGTAACACTAATGTAGTGGATGTCAAGACGTCAAAATGGTTTCAGAGTGTTCCCTTCGAAAGATCCTTTAATTCGCCATAGAAAAAGTAAGTGATTTTCAACCTTAAAAATGATATTTCCTCTGATTTCCTACTACTATAGCTAATTTTAATGACTATTCTCTGCTCTTTCCAAATCTGGTCTGTTATTGTACCACTTATTACATGCTCACAAAACACCCAATACAATATAATGTATGGAGAAATTTGCTATACTAGTTTAGGTCATTTTGATGTACAAATGTTTCCATGAATTGGAGCATCATTGTACTCTCACAGAGAGTTACTCTATATGTGTCTCTCCCGGAGAGTTACTAAACAGACTTGGAGTAGGCAGTACACAATAATTAATTTAATTTTTAATTGAAATGTATTGGACATGTCTAGTATAGCAAATAACCACAAACTTCTTGATATGGATGGAAATTTCCTTTGAATTTCTTGGTGCAGGAAAGAGCTGAATTTACTATAGCGTTTTCTTTACATGTTGTTCACTAAACAGGTACAACATTTTGGAAACATTTCCAGTAAGCCCACCACAAGATGTGAACTGCAAGAGTAAACATGGACTGTCATGCATAACAAAATTTCAGGTTTACTTTTGAGAACTTTTGTAATTTCCTTGTACAATGTAATTCAAATTTCCTTTACAGTATATGTATACAGTAAGTGACATAACATACACAAAAACAAATACGTGTCTCCAGATAGTCTCTACACTTTTCTAGCACCCCTGAACATTATTAATTGTCATGATGTGGCAATTGAACCAGTGTTGCAACCCCTATCTGGTGAATCTTTTCACTATGCCATGGCTAATGTGGAGGATGAGGCACGCCTGGATGTCAGTGTACAAGGAATTTGCGGAAACTGTCTTCAAAGGGCTTTCTTTGACGTAAGAGTTTTTAATCCCACTGCTCAGATTTGAGCGTGACAAACAGCGTAAGTATGAGCAGCATGTAAGATGTTGAAATAGGCTCTTTCACCCCATTGGTGTCCTACTTTTGGGGGAATACGTAGGTGGTACGGCCACTACTGCTTAAAAGAGGGTGGCATCTCTGCTTGCCGCTAAGAGAGACCAGAGCTATGGTAGTATGGTGTCCTGGATTAGATGCTCCATTTTTCTTTACTGAGGTCAGCTGTAACCTGCCTGCGTGGAGCCAGGTCTCATTGTGACTATCGGAGCACTTGACATTGCAGTATCTGAAGGTCAGGTGCTTCCATCACATTGACTGTTGTTGTTTATTGTTCTCACTAGTACTCTTGTTTATTATTTTAAAATAATGGATTAATAGCACGTTATAGTTAGAAAATAAGAAGAAAAAAAAACAAAAACAAAGAAACTAAGCCAATTTTTGAAGTCACATATCTTGGGAATGCTTGAAGCAATTTTGTTCAAATTTGGTTTGTGGACTACTGATGGTGGAGGGCATGTCCACAGCAAAATTGTTCATTTTGTAAAGGCAGCACGGAGCTACGAATGCATGAAAATTGTGATTTCTTTCTTCTTGTCGATATACTCATGGTGTTGCGTGCCGGCTCCTTGGGCCATGTGTCTTGATTGGGCCGTGTGTCTTGATTAAATTCATCAGAAAATAATTGGTCTAGATGCTGTAGCAGCTTGTCCTGGGAAGCAATCAATACTTGAACAATAATTCTGTTGAATGCTGAATGTGTTATGCAGAGAATGCTATTGAAAAGAAGATATGCATGTGAACTAATCACCACTTACACTTAGAGGAGACACACTTATTGACATACATTCCACACTACCAATCAATGGCAATAATCACATTAGTAAAAACCACTAACCTGAAACTTTAAAAGTTTTCATGTGATTAACTCATTCTTTGTCTTGTATCTCATTCCTAAAAAAATCAATGCAAAGGAGTACGTGCAATATACAACTTACCTCAAGCATAATCCTCGAAGTCATTCGCCTTACACCACACCACGTTAACTCCTATATAGTTCATAGATCTCACAATCCGTGTTGCTACACTAAAACAAACAAACAAACACAGGTAAATTAATGCTTGCCTTGTACTTGAGTGTCAAAAGGTGGTACAGCAATACTAAGAACATCAGGAAACAGAGTACAAGGCGATGGCACCACAATAGTTGGGAGGCCACAGTAGGATTTCAGGTCGGTAAACTGCATCTTTCTCCCCCATCTGTGTGCACCACCATCACGCCAGTTCTCAACTCTGTACCTCAACATCTAACTGCTGTAGCTGTATCACACATCACCGTCAGCCACTTCTTTGTTCTAAGTTACAACTTCTATGAACTATCATTTCAAAAAAGCATTAGCGCAATGACGGTGAGGATACTCTGTGATGGCGATAACGACTTCAACTAGACTACCTGGTGATTTGACAGACAATAGGAAATATATGTAAATCCGATCTGTTTTTGTGGTGGCTGTTCAACCCCAAGGTATAGTTTTAGCCCTGTAGTCTCATATGAAGGCAGTATAGTTGAAGAAATGACGACAATCTTGTTTAGGTCTAAATAAAGTCATACCGATGGGGCAACAAAGATTTGAGTCTTGCTTCTTTGAGTAGTTAATGAATTTTTGTTTTTCTCAATATGCATGCTTGTGAAAACAAGGTGAGTTTTTACTGAGATGGTCACATAATATATATATATATATATAGACAAATTAAAAATAAGAAATAGGGATCGCTGAAAAAAGCCACGAAACAAGAAGGGATTGCTGGGGTGGTAATGTAAATCACAAATCCCTATTTTGACTCTTTATACTCAAATGGAGCATTTATAGAGAGGCAAAATAGTGATTTGTGCTTTACATTACCACCCCAGCGATCCCTTCTTGTTTTATGGCTTTTTTCAGCAATCCTTATTTTTAATTTTTAATATGTCTAGTTTGTGTACTTTTTCCAAATTCATTTATGGATTGTAAGTTAATTGGCACATTAGTGTAGCAAGCTAACAGAGATTCCTTAGTTTAAAAGATTAACTCATTAACTAGATATCTTACAGGTTTTTACAATTGAATTCGTCACCTTTGCGATTGACTTCGTCTCGTTTGCAATTGAATTCATCGGTTTTACAATTGAATTCGTCCTGTTTGCAATTAAATTCATCGGTTTTGCAATTGAATTTGTTGCGCTTGCATTACAATTTGTCGTAAACAAAACGGCTCCAAGAAACCAACCGTTCATTAAGAGATGAATTATTTATGCCATGGTTAGTTACACTTGAGACACTAGAAGGTAATTGGGGCTGGTAATATGCAAAGCTGATAGCTGTCTGACAAGTTCATTAGCTTGCTCGCGAGTGACTACAGCCATCGCGAATGGCGTAGTAGAATTTGGAATGTTGCTGGATAGGCTGTAGAGGAAGAATTATTGCCTTATAAAGAGTTGTTTACCACTGTTGTACTTGAACAAGTTCTTGTAGCAGCTGCTACACCATGTTTTCGTGTTTTCTCCAGCTGCCATTCTTGTTACGGACGAATTTAACTGCAAAAACGATGAATTCTATTGCAAAAGTGACGAATTCTATTGCAAAAGTGACGAATTCAATTGCAAACGGGACGAATTCAGTTGCAAAGTTGCCGAATTCAATTGCAAAAACCTGTAACGCATTATTAATTTTGTATTTATAAAGAGTCAAAATAGGTATTTGTGGTTTACATTACCATCCCAGCGATGCCTTCTTGTTTTGTGGCTTTTTTCAGCGATCCCTATTTCTTATTTTAAATTTTTAACATGTCTAGTTTGTGTACTTTTTCCAAATCCATTTATGATTATAAGTTAATTGACACATTAGTGTAGTAAGCTGACAGAGATTCCTCAGTTTAAAAGGTTAATTCATTAACTAGGTGTCTTAATGCAATATTAATTTTGTAATCTATGATAAAGACTGTAATTTCATCCACATTAATTCCTAGTCTACTCAGTGCATGTTTCAGCCATCATCGTCACACTTGGTGCCATTGCTGAAAACACACTGCTATAACCTGTCAGAAGAATCACTGATTGTGCACCTATCACACAGGAGACAGTGTTGATGACGGCACGGGAGACTTGTGTTTATTCTAACAGAAGGACAATAATGAAACTTTATGATACAAGTTATAAGAATGGTAACTGTTAGTGTTATAATTCCTGTGGAGCCCAATTTTTTTTCAAAAGAGAAGATAAATTTTCACGTGATGTAACGATGCATACATCAAGCGTGTGCATTATAGGTGTAGAGTTGTCTAGCAGAATAGGTAGTGAAGAGATAGCTATACATTGTAGCTGTAGTACTATTATTGTAGTGATGACTCTTTACAACACCTTTGTATAAATGCACGTATGAACAAGGCTGCATGCAGCAGCAACCGTGTGAGTTGGTGTTAATCAAGCTAAATAGGAGGAGATGGCTAGGCTTGGCCAAAAAGTCTTCCTATGCCGGTGTCTGCATGTACAATTCACAATGTCACTACTGGCGGCCAGTGGCGTAGCCAGTCTTACATGATTATCAGGGATTTGGCAGTCATTACCCATGCAGGAGTACTTTAAACTGGCATATTGAGTTCCAATTGCCAGGACGTAGACTGGGCTCTAGCCCCAGGTGTAGCCTGCTAGCAACAGTGTGTCATAAAGTGGAACACCATAGGTATAGTCAGCAAAATCTGGTTAGCATGTGGTCATAAATGCTTGCAACTGTCAATGTCACTAGCTGATCGGAGAATGTGCTAGAGTAAGTACACAGTAGCTAGTTACAGTGACATAAGCACAGTAGCACACAATCCTCCCATATAAGACTGTCAGACACCCTGTAAGTTGTTTATGATATGGATACCATATGGGAGGGTTGTTGATGATATGTGGTTAGACCGCAAAATATTTTTAAATAGTAGGGTTGTAATAAACATCCCACCCAACCTTTTTTGTGTGTGAAAAGCAGCCATGGTATCAGCGCTACCATTTCTCTTCCCCCTATAATGGACAAACAAAGCACTCACTGTGATGGCTAGGAAGAATGAATTGGATGCCTTGCATGCACACTTGAATGGCTTCTCGTAACAAACATGGATAGCTCACTAGATACCCTATTATGGTGATCTTGTAAGGTAAAAGACTGCTGCACAACTTCAATCTGCCATCTATTAACGTTATAAATACTATAGTCGAACAATACGCATCCCTGAGCACACAAGATCCCGTAATTTTGTTCTTCTATGGCTTCTTCTGTATACGGAACAGCAGGCAATGGCAAATAAGAACTTTGAAATTTATCGAGGTGGAGGCCGGTTAGCGATCTGTGGAGTACGGGTTAATTAATGGGTCATTGACATGCGGAAGGACTCAGTGAGTAAGGCTGTGTAGTTTTTGTCGCGAAAAATGGAAGCCTTGGGCTGTACACGAGTGAAACAAAATAATAATATTATGAATAATAATATGAACAATTCGCATAAAATTTGCAATTTTTGAATGTTTCCAAATTTCATCTAGACCATTTTTACTGCTATATCACCATTTGTCTGAGTTCAGTGTTTGATAATAAGCCTACTGAGTGTTGTTTTATGCTCGTGTCTGCTTTCTAAGGCTGGTTTTAGGTGACTGCTCTATTAGGATTTTCAAAAATTCTTCTGCAATCCCTATTATGAACCCACTATTGTGGTTCATGATATACACCAGTGGACATTAAATTCTGCTTCAGTAATGGCGTATAGACAATTTCATAGAATTTTGAACTTCAAATATTATAAATATGCCAATGACACAATTATTGTAAAGAAAACTTGTCTGTATGATGTATATAGTCAGATTCAGTGTTGCTAAAATTACTAATTTAAAGGATTTCAAGCAATAAAAAGTAATGAAACAAGAGATGAATGATGATATTACAGCATAGCTTTGTGGGAAGATCCTGCTTTGGCATTGAACAAAATAATCACTATGACATGCATAGAGCTACGCTGTAATACCATCACTCATCTCTTTTTTCACTACTTTTATTGCTTTGATCCTTACTTCATTTTTAAATTAATAACTTTATATTTTGTATATATAGGTAGTAGAGTTGTATTACCATGGCATCTGGATCAGACAATCAAGATGATGACTTTGATAAGTGGTGGGGTATGTTCAAAATCAGACCTCTTGTGCTTATGATAGTAGCTATATGGCAGTCCTTAGATAATATGAATGTTGCATGAGTATTGTTGCTTTTCTACTCCTAATTTCTGTTCCAATTGTTTAATTGATTACACCAAATGGCCTATTTTCTTGGTAAAGTGTATTTTTCAACACAGATTGGAGTTGTGGGCTGGACTCGTGGACTAGTCATGAGCTTTGAACAGATTCTTAATTTATATAATTATATAATTATCCCTTTGTTACTGGAATTATGTTTTATAAAACCACAAAAACCGCAAGAGACAAAACAATAACAACTTGTGTGAGCTGTGCATGAAATGTGTGAAAGCCTTCTTTCAGTTAATGCTAAACAGTATGTGCCATTCAAAGACCTCTCTTTACCCTACTCGGTCGTCTAAAAAGTTTTACAGTAACACACAGAACTCACGCACTGTGAAGCAAAGGAATTTGGTCTGCTCGGACTGTTCCTTCTCTGTCACGTGAAAATAAGAACCGAGCCAACATCTTGTTGTGTGTGATGTTGTCATACTGTATACCAATTGACTTGCCATCGCAACTTTATTCCAGTGGCATACTATCACCAAGACAAAAGTTATGGCCAATTTTTCACAGGTATGTAAACAGTACACGTGTTTTATACTTCTTGTGTGTATTCCAAGTGATATCGGTTTCCCTGGCTGCTTTTCTTGGCTTCACATGACATACCGTTTAAAATGTCTGGGCTTCCTGAATAAAATGACAGTGGTTTCAGCTCTGTAGCCCCGGGATTGAAGATGCTATGGATGGATTTCAATGGGTGCACATTTAAATCCGCTTGAGGGGCAATGAACTAGGTATCATACAGTACGGTAGTACTGTATATTAGAGATCATGGTGACTTGGCCAAAGAAATCACTCTAAAACCAGCTTCACAACTCCATCCTGGCACCTTGGCAGTATTGGTTAGGTATAACTGTAACAGAACAACTCAATAAACATCAATCTTGTAATTAGTAATGTACTATATAAAACGTTTTTGTAGGGTAGGCATAAATAAGAGTTAGCATGTGAGTACTAGAGGCTCCTCGTGTGTTTTTGTGTGCGAAATTGTATTAAGTCTGATTGTTCCCGGGTTACATTTGGGGGCTTGTCCGGGGAGGAGAAGAGTGAGATTTGGAGGCGACGCGGAGATTCGACGGGAAGAATCTGCTCTCGAGGTTGAGTCGAGCTTAGCGGTAGAGCAAGTAACCGCAGAAGACCAGTATTTAAACCTGTACCGACGAAGGTACCCCGAAAGCTAAGTCACTCCCATCTGTGGAACATTTATTTTGTACCGTTTTCTTTCAGTCGCAAGCAAAGTCACCCAAGGTGTGAAGTAGCCATTTTTTAGTACTACCGCGAGCCAACATGAGTAACGTCGAAGCACTGAGACTGCAAATAGATAATCTCCAGCTAGAACTCCAACAACTAAAAGTAGAAAACACCAAGCTTCGTGCAGAAAATACAACTGTAGCGTCCGAAATAGACGCTGAGAATAGACTCCATGCCGAAGTTGAGAGTGCCAATAAGGAAGTCATGGAACTTCGCCAGAGGTTGCACAAAGCTCAGGAGGGGCAAGCTCTTTGTGAGGATAAACTTGCTTCACTAAGTACAGAGTATAAACAGTGTTGTGAGAATAATCATGAATTAGAGGAACACATCTTGAGACTAGATGACAAACTACTTTGTGCCAACCAAGTGTGGGAGGGAAAGATTAAGCAAACGCAGATGGAAGCAGAGCTGCAGAGATATCGTAGTCTAGAGGAACAGCGGAAGAATCATGAGTTAAAAGAATCGCATTTAGTCGAACTATTGGGAGCTCTCCGTGGCAACACACAACAGTTGGGATCTGCCAGTAGTAACCACAGCATAGAGCCTCAGGCAACCGTTTCCAGCAGTCATGTGGAGCCAGGGAGGAGTCTGTCCTCTAATGAAAGGGAGACTTCGTTAACCAGTGTGAATTTGGGCCGTGTCTCTTCAAGATCTAGTGTAGTGGTAGTATCTCCAACCAGTGTGGGTGTAGACGGTGTCTCTTCAGGATCTAGTAGAACAGTAGTATCTTTGTCCCAGCAGAGAGTGTCAAATGCTGTTAACAGCTCAGGCTCAGCCTGCTATACACAGAGTGGAATGAATCTGTCTGCAATCCCCTACACACCTCCAGTTACCTGGTTGTCTAGTGCTACCCCTGTGCTGACCCATGGGTTGCCAAGTGCTCCTGCTGTTAGTCTGCCACAAGTCAGTCCCACTGTGGTATCCAGTGGTTCTCAAGCACAGCAAAACAGTTTGCCGCAACAGCCACCATCAGCATTAGTCACACATCAACTACCGCCAATAAATAAATTTAATGGAGAGGAGCTTGATAAGGAAGGAGAGACTTTTCAGGATTGGATTGAGCAGTTCGAGATGATTGCACAAATGTGTGGCTGGGACAATCAAGCCCGGCTGGTGAACCTTACAACCCGTCTTCGTGGCCAGGCATACTCCTTCTATAGGACCTGTTCACCTCATCAGAGGTCTGACTATGCCCTTCTGAAGTCACAACTAAAGGAGCGGTTTACCCCAGTAAGAATCCAGGCTGTACACTCCAGCCTATTCCACCAACGTAAACAAGGGTCTAAGGAGACTGTAGACCAGTATGCTCAAGAGCTGCGAAGACTGTTTTATCAGGCTTACCCAAGAGAGAACCAAGGAAGTGGAGAAGCGGAAGGTTTTGGTCGATCTGTGTTAGCACACCAATTTGTCGCTGGCCTATTACCTGTCTTGAGGTCAAAAGTAGCAGGAAATGAAGGTGATCTTGACCACCTACTGATTAAGGCTAGGTTTGAAGAGGCTAAGATACGGGACCTGGCTTCCCCAAATGATGGACTACCAAGTGGGGTTATCCCCCGACACCAAGGGCTGCCACCTAATAATAGGTTCAATGCCAGCAGTAGAATATCACGACAAGAAGCAATGGACCGTTGTTATACCTGTAACCAGCCAGGGCACTTCGCTAGGAATTGTCCTTTAAAGGGCCGAGGAGCTCCACCAGAGTCCAGAGGAAGAACTATACCACATGGGGATACAACTGCTGCCAACCTCTATGAAGAAACAGCCCTGACCTCACTTCCAACTGTTCAGGATGAAATTGCTGAGTTACGCCGCAAACTTCAATTGGCAGAAGTCCGTGAAGCACTTGCTAAGGTTTCTGCTACAAATCATGCTCTGCACAAGGATGCAGCTGAACTAGATGAGGACACAAATAACCCTACTCTTGGCCCAACACTGACTGCCGAAGTACATCTAGAAGGACAACCAATCCAGGCACTGCTGGACACAGGATCACCCGTATCAATTGTGTCAATGGACTTTCTAATAGGAGCCCTTGTAGAGGTAAATAAAGAGACATTATCAAAAGAAGAAAGGGTAAGGTCTGCTGAAAGTAAGTTGAGACCTCCAACTATCAAAATTCGGAATTTTGGAGGAGGCACTGTCAATGTACTGAGTCAGGCAACTGTTGGCATCCGTCGAGGTGACTACCAATGTGAAGCGACTGTACTCGTTCAGAAGGGCTCAGCTTTGGAGTTTTTATTAGGTACCGATTTGTTGGCCACACTTGGTTTTGACCTGGTACAGACCAAGCAAGATGGGGGAGCAATCAGCCTTCTCGAACGTTATGAAATTCCTAAACCCCATACTATAGTATCTCCATCACCTACCCAAAATGAGAACAATGATCAGCAGTTGGAAATTAATAACTATCATGTGACTGTAAGACTCCTACAGGCTGTGAAAATACCTGCCCGCCACAGTCAGTTGGTCCGTGTAAAGGCTGATAAGAGTGACTGTGGCCACCTTATGTTGTTTGAGGAGCAGAAGGGTAGGAGTGTAAATGTCTGTGTAGTTACTTGTGCTGCTGAATTAGATGAGAGTGACAGTATGGTTCTGACAGTGGAGAATCACAGCTTGCAGCCAGTGGTGTTGGAGAAAGGTCTAGAAATTGGCTGTTTGGAGCCAGTACAGCTTGTTCCAGCCGATTATGAGGGTTTAGCAGTAACCAACATAGAGGAGGTAGAAACTTCACAAGATAATGAAGAAGCAGAGGTTTGGGACAGGAAGGAAAAGTTGCTGAGTGAGCTTGATGTAGAAGAGAGTTTGACAAAGGTTGAAAGCAGTAAGTTGAATAGTCTCATTACTAAATTCCATGATGTGTTTGCATTAGACGCAACAGAGCTAGGACATACTAATGCTGTACAGCATATTATTGATACCGGTATACACCAGCCAATTCGGCAACAGCCACATAGGATCCCCTTTGCCCTACGGAAACGAGCTGAAGAACTAATTGAAACAATGTTGAAAGAGGGAATAGTTACACACTCAAATAGCCCTTGGGCTAGTCCTATTGTGCTTGTTGCTAAAAAGGATGGAAGTACTAGGTTCTGCGTGGATTATCGCAAGTTAAATGCTGTTACCAAGCTAGATTCATTTCCACTGCCCAGGGTGGATGATTCCCTTGACTTGCTGGCTAACACGTCACACTTTAGCAGTCTTGACTTGGCTTCAGGCTACTGGCAAGTTGGCATGGCCCCAGAATCTCAGCAGAAAACAGCCTTTTGCTCTCACTCGGGTCATTATGAGTTTACTGTTATGCCTTTCGGACTCTGTAACGCGCCAGCCACTTTCCAGAGGTTGATGGAAACAGTGCTAGCAGGCTTGGCACGAGAGAAGTGCATTGTGTATCTCGATGATATACTGGTGATTGGAGGATCCTTTGAAGATCATATGAAGAACTTGTGCGAAGTGTTTGGGCGATTAAGAGAATTTGGCCTATGCCTAAAACCTAGTAAGTGCCATTTGGGTAAGCGTCAAGTAACATACCTGGGTTATAATGTGTCAGTAAATGGTATATCAGCAGATCCCAGCAAGGTGGAAGCAGTGAGAGACTTCCCACCCCCAAGGGATGTTAGTGCTGTGAGATCCTTTTTAGGGTTGACATCTTACTACCGCCGGTTTGTTTCTGGTTTTTCTAAGATTGCAGAGCCACTTTTTTTCCCTGACAAGAAAGGGTATCCCATTTCAGTGGAATGACAAATGTAGTGATGCATTTCAGAAGTTAAAGGAGTTATTGACCAATGCACCACTGTTGATTTTTCCTAAGTTTGATAGAGAGTTTTATCTTGAGACAGATGCCTCAATTCTTGGACTGGGGGCCATACTGGCACAGAAAAATGAAGCTGACCTCCTCGCCCCAATAGCCTTTGCTAGTCGAAGTCTTCAGAAACACGAAAAGAATTACTGTTCTACTGAATTGGAAGCATTAGCAGTTGTGTGGGCAGTGCGACACTTCAGGCCCTACTTGTATGGCCATACTTGTCATCTCTTTACTGATCACATGGCACTAAAGTCATTGTTGAACACCCCTCACCCATCAGGAAAATTAGCAAGATGGGGACTTACCATTCAAGAGCTTGACCTCCACATTCATTATCGACCTGGAAAGACAAACAAAGCAGCAGATGCCTTATCACGAAATCCATGTCAGGCTTTGCACAACAGTACAATGTTGCACACTAATCAGGTAGTACCTCTTACAGAGGATGGGGAGGGGATGGTCAATCAAGTGTGTGGGGAGAAAGATGTACCAGTAACAACAGATCAATCTGTACCTGCACCAAAGGATGGGGAAGAACTAATCTGCCAGTTACCACAAGAGAATAGTCTCCCAAGAGGAATTGCCAACTGTGTGACGCCAGAAGATAAAATCACCTCAGTAGCTCCATTAGTAAATAGTGAAGACGGGAAGGAGGATGTAGCAACTAGTTCCCCAGAACCTCTAGCAGAATACCAAGACGTTGATCCTGAACTAAAGCAGTGGAAAGATTATCTCTTGAGCGGAAAACTGCCAGAGGATGAAAAGAAAGCCAGGGAGCTTGTACTGGGAAAATCACAGTTTGAAGTCAAGGATGGAGTTCTGTATCATGTAGAGAAGGACAAAATGTTAAGAGTCATTCCACCATCAACTAGTAGAAAAGATTTATTTGATGATGTTCACAACGGAGTCTTCGGAGCACACCTCAGAAGTGCCAAAATTCACAGTCAGCTCGCTCAGCACTACTGGTGGCCATCAATGAGAGCAAACATTGATAATTGGGTCAGGGCCTGTATGGTTTGCGCATCCAGACACATTGGGAAACCACTTCACCCCCCCCTAACGCCGTTGCCTGTAGGAGGACCATTTGACCGAGTAGGAGTGGATGTAGTTCAGCTGCCAACAAGCCGTAAAGGAAATAAATACGCGATCGTGTTTGTGGACTATTTGACTAAATGGCCTGAGGTCTTTCCAGCCAGAGACCAGAGCTCACTAACTATTGCCAAGGTATTAGTTGAGCGAATTATTCCTACCCACGGAGTCCCTTCACAGTTGCTGTCAGACCGAGGAGCTGCATTCCTATCTAAGCTCATGTACGAATTGTATAATCTACTGGGTATCAAGAAAATCAGTACTACTGCCTACCACCCCCAGACGGATGGACTGGTGGAAAGGTTTAATCGCACCTTAATAGACATGTTATCCAAGAGAGTCCACCCACTCGGAAAAGACTGGGACACACAGCTTCCATATGTTCTATTTGCCTACCGTTCTAGCTGTCAAGAGTCAACCAAGGCCAGCCCCTTTTCCTTGTTGTATGGCAGAAACCCTGTGCTCCCTACAGCATCTGTTCTTCAACCACCTGTCGAACGAGACAATGTAGACTTAGTGAACTATCAGGCTGAAGTTTCTACTCGATTATCTTCTGCGTGGGAGTCAGCCAGGACTGCAATTAATAGAGCTCAAAAGAAACAGAAACATTATCACGATAGACAAGCCAAAGATCCTAAGGTTTCTGTGGGAGAGCACGTGTTTGTCTATTTTCCAGCCAAGAGGTCAGGCAAGATGTACAAATTCGCAAGACCATTTCAAGGACCATATTTTGTACAGGAAGTATTCGACAATGGCGTGCAGTTGAAGAAAGTTGGCCACCCTAGAGCCAAGTCCCTTCGAGTTGCACTGAACAGGGTGAGGAAGTGTCCCAAGGAGCTAGTTGGTGGAGGCAACAGTGATGGAACTGTATCAGAATCACCAGTAGCTACCCCGGAACAAATAGATGATCAAGAAAGCAATTACTCCACAGAAGGATTGGAATATGAAGACCTATCTGAGGACCAGGGATCAGAGACATTATTGAGCCCAGATGTTGAAGACAATTTAGAACAAGAATCTGAAGATCCCCCAGACCAGGATATTGTATGGAGTGGACGACTTAGAAACAGACAGCGTGTGGAACCGCAGTCTTAGGGATGGGGATATGTAACAGAACAACTCAATAAACATCAATCTTGTAATTAGTAATGTACTATATAAAACGTTTTTGTAGGGTAGGCATAAATAAGAGTTAGCATGTGAGCACTAGAGGCTCCTCGTGTGTTTTTGTGTGCGAAATTGTATTAAGTCTGATTGTTCCCGGGTTACATAACCAAGCCCAAAAGTGCCTTCAGTACAATCCTAAAAGCTTCCAATAATTGTTACAAAATTTAATAAAAAATTATTAAATGGAATTTTCTACTGCCTGCCTGCCTGCCTGCCTGCCTGCCTGCCTGCCTGCCTGCCTGCCTGCCTGCCTGCCTGCCTGCCTGCCTGCCTGCCTGCCTGCCTGCCTGCCTGCCTGCCTGCCTGCCTGCCTGCCTGCCTGCCTGCCTGCCTGCCTGCCTGCCTGCCTGCCTGCCTGCCTGCCTGCCTGCCTGCCTGCCTGATGCCTTCAGGCAAGCATAACTTGATAACAGCTAAGGCTATGGGCTTGATTTTTTCACTGTTTGATGTTGCTTTGTCTCGAGACGTACCTTTTGGCATACCGCAGTACATGCAATGCATGCATCATGGACTTACCTATGTCCTCCTTTGTGTCCCATTTCTTTTTGCAGACAGCCCAAGGTGTCGATTCGTGGTAGCACAATGCATGGATTCCCTACACTATAAGTTTATAAATGGGAATCGTCCATATTTTCCGTTGTGACTGGATTGATTGCAGAGATGAGTTTAACACTGTTCTTCATTTGTAATGCTGTGTAACGGGTTGAACGTATAGCTGAAAGTGAAGCGTAATGGCCGCTGTACTTTCGAGGTGGTGATTGATAGTTGGGGGTACACAAATCGTTGTGTTTTCATGGTGACTGGATTGTTGCAGAGGCACTTCTTCTACTGTTTTTCATCTGTAGCACTGTGTAACGGGCTGAGCATAGCTGAAAGCCAAGAGTAAGGGCCACTGCACTTTCGAAGCAGTATTTGATAGCTGGGACACTCGTTCATACGAAAACATTAATTCTGACGCCAGCCTTTCTGTTGATGCGGTATGCATGGGTTCACTAGTCATAATAATGTTACAAAAAAAAGTAAACAAACAAGTCTAAGGAAAAATTAGGGATTTTAAGAAAAACGAGAGAGGTCGCCTACACCTGCAGATATACTAGTGAACATTTAATACCTAATTCAGTCTTGGTCTTGGGGTGTAGACTGAAATAGAGATTAAATGTTCACTAGTATAACTGCAGGTGTAGGCGACCTCTCTTGTTTTCTTACTTTTTTTCTATGATCTTAAAATTCCTAATTTTCCTAAAACTTGTTATTTAGCTCCTGTATACCACTTCTGCTTCCTTATAGATCAAGAAGGTTGTGTGGCAGTAGCTATCAGAATATTTAATAAAATGTGTGCCAATAGTTATTCCACAAAATACTCAAATATCCTGTAATACGTATAACATTGTGGGATGGTACATGGCTATGCCCTACCATTAATAGTGAATACAGCTATTTATTATTGAACAGGTGGGTAGTGTGAGAGAGATTGGTTAAACATGTTGGATTACTTTTCCATCATTGGATCCTAAAGGTCCATAGAGCAATCTACAAGCTAAACTTCTGAATGTATATTCCTTGCCATTGTTTTTCTAACAAATTACTGCATACATATGCCGAGTTTGTGATCTATAAGGAAGAGCTGTATCGGCAATTGTAGCTCACACAAAACTAGACAATACCTGGATAAGTGTTATGTTTCTGTTTCAAGTCTACTTCATGAGCCCAGTTTGTGAGTCCAGTTTGCTTTTTTCATTCAATCAACTATTAATGGATGCTCCTATTCATGGTTTCAGTGGGTGCTAACCTAACTAATATCTATGGATACACCATTTTATTGTGGGGCATATATTAGGATGGTAAAAGTAATGAGAATACTGTAAATACTGGCAGAAGAGGAAGTGGACAATGAGGAACACAAACTTTGCACATTTTACAAAAGACATAGAGATATACTAATAGAACAGTCATCATTATTAACAGTCATTAACAGTCACGTGTCTAATAGGTTCACCAAGAGGGTTCTGTTACCTGACAACTATGTTGTCATTACCTGCATGTCTCTCACAACATGCCTTAAATATCTAACATCACAGACCATGACCACATAGGTAACATAGTCCTTTCATAAAACATGTTTATGCCTACCTGCAGTACATTCCTAGATATGAAAATGCCACAGACTTGGGTAGAAAATGTATAATGACATTATGGAGGGATTCCACGGATGATGTGGTATTTTGGGGACAGTTTAACCATGTCGTTGCAAAGGTTGGTATTTGTCAATAGTGCACCCAACTTCTCGCTTGCTTTGGTATCTACAGCAAATGCATTGTAAGCGAAAAAAGCTGTTTACTCACGTCTCTTAAACCATTTTTTTCTATCACGCCACCTTAACTTACCATGTTCACATTTATAGTTCCATTGTTTCCACTTTGCCCTTATGACTTCTTTGTTCCCATCTGCTGTTGAAGAGACATGCCAGTATAAATGACTAATCATGCTCTTCAGCCACTCTCCTACTAGCTCCTTCTGCTTAGCTAGCTTTTCCAACTTCTTATGCAAATCTGTGTGATTGTACAGGTATCTGTCAACTTTGCTTGCTAGTTATATATAGAACATGATTACCTTTGGCTACAAGCCAAACATTGTAACGCCGTTTTACAGGTGGATATGTTTCAAGAAGCCATTTGTTTATTTGCTTGTGGCAATCTGCGATTAATGTATTCACCTGCAAACCATTGGCTGATATTTATCATTAATTTCATCTTCAGTAGTGGTAGTGTCTGTCTCATAGAACTCATGATTGGCTGTGGAGTTGAGTACTGGTAGAAAAGATGAGGTTGGCATCGGAAACAATAAGTCACACTGTACACCAAAGTCTTGAACTGTAGGTTTAGCTTCAGTTTCTAGATGTATATAAACCATATGAAAGATAGCTATAGGCACGGGTGCTTTACCTCTAAATATCATCTCTGGCAACACTTGTATTCCTGAATAATTGGTATATTTTGGCACTGCCTCAATGTCAGCCTCAATGGCATTACCGCTGCTGCTACCCAACTGTGAATCACTAGTCTCAGGCTGTGTGCCTGATAATACAGCTGTTTGTAGATCAGTAGATTCTGCCTGGGTGCATTATGACATCAGAGCTTTCCCCTGTGAATCCCTAAATTCTGGCTGGGTGCCTGATGATGCAGCTGTCTGCAGTACTTCCTTGACAGTCTGTGTTTATATGATCAGTTAATACCATCTATGACGTATATAGCTAAGTTTATACTATAGCTATAGGTAGTTACATAGCTATTGACATGATATACAGCACTTACACGAGATCTCTCTAAAGCCTGTCTTTTCTTTGGTGGCTTGTTCCCTTCATTGTGCAAAGCAACAGCTCGTTTCAGTGATGAGGAACAATCTTGTGATGAATGGGATGGGGTAGAGGAGGAAGTGTCTGGTCTTTTAAAAACCATAGGAATCACTCCATGTACTAGTCTCAGTTGTTTCTTAATTCCAAAACTAGCTGCTATATAGCAGTGTCCTTTTGAAGCAGTCTTTTGTGAAGTGCTCGCTGCATAAAACAGAATTCTGAGTTGGACCCTTCCAGTTTGCCCTGGTACTTTAAACTTGTTTTGTCTATTCTGCTTGCAATGCAAGATCTGCAGGGAACTGGAATAGGCTTTTTCCTTTGCCGGGTACATTAGAACATCCAAAATCCACACATCGCTTCTCTATTGTCTTTACAAATGCCAATGTACAACTAACATGTATACCATTCCAACGATTAAAGCTTATACGCTTCCACTCTTGACATCATGAGCGCAAAAGGGAAGAAGCCATGAAATGGTCTAGTAGTCCCATTGTTTTGTCCACCTTTTCACCAGTAAAACATTATTATTTTCAAAAACAAATTATACAAACATTAAACACATAACATACACTATATACTGATATAAAAAAATATGCACACCAAAATTTCATGCAATCTTCCCTTTAAAGTTTTAGTTACCACCATTAATATATGTGACCGGATCTGCGAAAAAGGGACATAATCGCACAAGCCTAAATTTACAGTATAAAGCATTGAATACATTGAGTGAAATACTTGTGTATCATTGAAAAAATTCCGTACATTTTTTTAACCTTTCTTAGTGAAGGAAAGGGCTAACAATAAAAACCTGAATATCATCTTATTCGCCTGCGCAAGAGGAGTTGGAAAATCTTTGTTTCGTTGCAGTAGAACCATGGATACGTAAGTTATGAGCGTTTGTTTACATCATGTCAAAGCGATCGTACGTGGTCGATTTTTCTTCACAAATTTTGCCATTGTATGCAGTGAAGAAGAGTGAGTAAAGGACAAACTTACCCAGTAATTGATTCCCCTATTCATGGCGAACACGATGGTGAAACGTTTAGCCCCATACCTCAACCCGTTGGTAAGTTACAATGGATTTTGTAAGCGCCTGTAATTTGTTTTCCCTATACTTGCTGTACAATCGATTTTTCTGTTGGTGCTACTTTGTAGGGCTGTAACTCCCGAAGTTATTGGCAAATAAAACCGAAACGTTGCCAGAGGGTACACTTGGCTAAGTAGATTGTAAATATTTAATAAACAGGAATTCCAAAAAAATGCGATTATGTCCTGTTTTCGCAGATCCGGTCACATATTTTAGTTATAGCTTTAATAATACTAGGCGTTTACACTAGGCGTTTACACTAGGGGCAATTAGAAACCACACTTGTATAAACCATGACAGAACTTTTATGGGTGCATGTTTACATTAATTTTATTCAAGCGTGACCAACCACGCGTGCCAACAACGAAGGGATATAGCAGTACTGCAGTTTTCTTCATCATTAAAGAGGAAAAGAAACCAGAACTCAACACACCCATCGCCTATATCATAGCCAGCACAGCCAGAGCTACACTTTCAACATTACTACATGCTGAAAGAGACATCTGGACTTTACCAAGGTAATATCTAATGTAAACTTGTTAATATGTATGGCTTTCTATAACATCTATGAATACACACTGGCTTGAGAATTTTAGAATGAGTAAGCAGACGTTCCCTTACCTTTGTAGTAGAGTACTACCATCCATTGAGAAGAGAAGTACATGTCTGCGCCAACCCATATCAGTGGAAAAACAAGTTGCTATTACATTGTGGTATTTGGCAACACCAATGGAATACCGAAGTATTGGACATATATTTGGAGTAGCACGTACAGCATTTGTTTTTGTACATGAAATGTGTACAGCAATTGTAGATGTATTACTCAAGGCATATATTAGCTTTCCAAAGAGTGACAAAGTAAAGCAAGTGGTTGATGGATTTCAGAGAACATAGGGGATGCCACAATGCTGTGGAGCAATAGATGGCTGTCACATACCAATATCAGCTCCTGCAATGAACCATACCAATTATTATAATTGGAAAGGATTTTATTCAGTGGTTACTCTGGCTGTAGTGGATTTCCAGTACAGGTTCTAGACGTGTACATAGGGTGGCCTGCAGCTGGTAGTGTGCATGATACACGCATGTTGCACATTCCTCCTTGTACAAACTGGGTGTAAACAGCAGGCTACTTTTAGATACCGAACAGTCAATTGGAGGCACAGAAGTGCCACTGTATCTCATCGGAGACTCTGCCTATCCTATACTTACATGACTAATGAAACCATTTCCTCATAATAGTAGTTTGTCTGCAGAACAAAGAACATTCAACTACCATATCTGCAGAGCTCGCATTGTAGTGGAGAATGTTTTTGGCCGACTGAAGGCTAGATGGCGTCGTATATCCAAACGTCTGGATGCTGATATTGATAACATTCCTACAATAATTACAGCATGCTGCATACTTCATAATATGTGTGAAGTATATGGAGAGGCATTTGTTGACAACTGGTTGGATGAAGTTAGGAGAAATGATCAACCACATTTTCACTGTATGATTCAACTGCTAGAACTATGTCCACATCTGATGCAAGATCAGTTGGAAATGCACTAGTACAGCACCTATCAGGATGATAATCAGTGTACAACATACTGTATGTACTATGTATAATATACTCACATGATCAGTTCACAACAACATATGTGTCATATTAATTAATTTTTTCATGACATGTATTCAATGTTGATTGCACATATATATATATATATATATATGGTACATGAATGTACATCATCACAACAGCATTGTATAAAATCATGAATATGTTACAACTGTTCAGTGCTCACCATGTAATCATTGGTTACTGTTGATATCCTGTTGGCGGATGAGAATAATGGGAATAAGATCCTGACAGCATCATCTTAAACACACGCATCTGGAATTTTTGATCATCGCGGTGCATTTGTGCCTCCCGTTCCTGTTGTGCTTCTTCCATTTTCATCCTCTTTTCTGCTGATTTTAAAAACTTCTTATCTGGTTCCTTTTGTGCCTCAACAACCTGCTTGATCATTCCTTTCATCGCATCTTGATTTCTATTTCTCATTTTCTTTTCTTCTTACTTGAAGACTAGTTCTCACCATTTTCCAACTTGTAGAACGGCAAGGATACCAAAATGCCTTCATTTGACTGCTGCTTCTGGCAACACTTCAATTTGTGGTAATCATCACGTGAGCATTGATTTATTCCCACGATCGATTTCGATCAGAGTTTGTATAAAACAGAGGGTGGTACCACTACCTCATCCACATCAAGGCCATACTTGCTTTGATGAAAGTGGCTTGCTCTTTTAGAAGTGCAACCACTTTCCCGGGATACATTTCAACATACACCAGGATACATTTCAATGTACAACAGGATACATTTCGATGTACACCTGTGTACATTTAGATGTCTCCCTGTGTTGAGGTGTACATAGCAAATATATCCACTAGAATTCCTTTGATCTGAGGTATGAAAGTGTTACATTTATTTGTTGTATTTTCTTTTTTATGTGACATCTGTTGACTACATACTGATCATTGTGATGTGGATATTCAGAACGTGAGTCATGTTATAATGCTAGATGCTAGAATGTAACTGTCTTGAAATAAATTGTCTGTTGTAAAATTCAACCAAGTAGTGAACAATTATGTGTTGTATTTTCTTTTATGTGACATCTGTTGACTACATGCTGATCATTGTGATGTGGATATTAAGTTGGTGAGTCATGTTATAATGCTAGATGCTAGAATGTAACTGTCTTGAAATAGATTGTCTGTTGTAAAATTCAACCAAGTAGTGTACAATTATTTGTTGTATTTTCTTTTATGTGATATCTGTTGACTACATGCTGATCATTGTGATGTGGATATTCAGACGGTGAGTCATGTTATAATGCTAGATGCTAGAATGTAACTGTCTTGAAATAAATTGTCTGTTGTAAAATTCAACCAAGTAGTGTACAATTATTTGTTGTATTTTCTTTTATGTGACATCTGTTGACTACATGCTGATCATTGTGATGTGGATATTCAGACCGTGAGTCATGTTATAATGCTAGATGCTAGAATGTAACTGTCTTGAAATAAATTGTCTGTTGTAAAATTCAACCAAGTAGTGTACAATTATTTGTTGTATTTTCTTTTATGTGACATCTGTTGACTACATGCTGATCATTGTGATGTGGATATTCAGAGAGTGAGTCATGTTATAATGCTAGATGCTAGAATGTAACTGTCTTGAAATAAATTGTCTGTTGTAAAATTTAACCAAGTAGTGTACAATTATTTGTTGTATTTTCTTTTATGTGACATCTGTTGACTACATGCTGCTCATTGTGGTGTGGATATTCAGAACGTGAGTCATGTTATAATGCTAGATGCTAGAATGTAACTGTCTTGAAATAAATTGTCTGTTGTAAAATTCAACCAAGTAGTGTACAATTATTTGTTGTATTTTCTTTTATGTGACATCTGTTGACTACATGCTGATCATTGTGATGTGGATATTCAGGGAGTGAGTCATGTTATAATGCTAGATGCTAGAATGTAACTGTCTTGAAATAAATTGTCTGTTGTAAAATTCAACCAAGTAGTGTACAATTATTTGTTGTATTTTCTTTTATGTGACATCTGTTGACTACATGCTGATCATTGTGATGTGGATATTCAGAATGTGAGTCATGTTATAATGCTAGATGCTAGAATGTAACTGTCTTGAAATAAATTGTCTGTTGTAAAATTCAACCAAGTAGTGTACAATTATTTGTTGTATTTTCTTTTATGTGACATCTGTTGACTACATGCTGATCATTGTGATGTGGATATTCAGACCGTGAGTCATGTTATAATGCTAGATGCTAGAATGTAACTGTCTTGAAATAAATTGTCTGTTGTAAAATTTAACCAAGTAGTGTACAATTATTTGTTGTATTTTCTTTTATGTGACATCTGTTGACTACATGCTGATCATTGTGATGTGGATATTCAGTTGGTGAGTCATGTTATAATGCTAGATGCTAGAATGTAACTGTCTTGAAATAAATTGTCTGTTGTAAAATTCAACCAAGTAGTGTACAATTATTTGTTGTATTTTCTTTTATGTGACATCTGTTGACTACATGCTGCTCATTGTGGTGTGGATATTCAGTTGGTGAGTCATGTTATAATGCTAGATGCTAGAATGTAACTGTCTTGAAATAAATTGTCTGTTGTAAAATTCAACCAAGTAGTGTACAATTATTTGTTGTATTTTCTTTTATGTGACATCTGTTGACTACATGCTGCTCATTGTGGTGTGGATATTCAGTTGGTGAGTCATGTTATAATGCTAGATGCTAGAATGTAACTGTCTTGAAATAAATTGTCTGTTGTAAAATTCAACCAAGTAGTGTACAATTATTTGTTGTATTTTGTTTTATGTGACATCTGTTGACTACATGCTGATCATTGTGATGTGGATATTCAGACCGTGAGTCATGTTATAATGCTAGATGCTAGAATGTAACTGTCTTGAAATAAATTGTCTGTTGTAAAATTCAACCAAGTAGTGTACAATTATTTGTTGTATTTTCTTTTATGTGACATCTGTTGACTACATGCTGATCATTGTGATGTGGATATTCAGTTGGTGAGTCATGTTATAATGCTAGATGCTAGAATGTAACTGTCTTGAAATAAATTGTCTGTTGTAAAATTTAACCAAGTAGTGTACAATTATTTGTTGTATTTTCTTTTATGTGACATCTGTTGACTACATGCTGATCATTGTGATGTGGATATTCAGACGGTGAGTCATGTTATAATGCTAGATGCTAGAATGTAACTGTCTTGAAATAAATTGTCTGTTGTAAAATTCAACCAAGTAGTGTACAATTATTTGTTGTATTTTCTTTTATGTGACATCTGTTGACTACATGCTGATCATTGTGATGTGGATATTCAGAACGTGAGTCATGTTATAATGCTAGATGCTAGAATGTAACTGTCTTGAAATAGATTGTCTGTTGTAAAATTCAACCAAGTAGTGTACAATTTATAGTTGTAATATGGGCACAAGTGATTTGCCAGAATTGTATGCCCAAAGTCTGAGTACGTAGCGTCTGAAGCAAGTGGCCTGGCTGACTTCCCAATAAACAGCAGTGGAAGCTTAACTATACCAGTTACATTTTTGCATGCACAGATTGTCACTTTATCGTTACATTTTCACTCCCTTTTAGCTATTTTCTCTAACAAGCTAACAATGATGATAAGCAATACTGAAGGCCTCACAATCAAATAACTGCTCTGTAGAATACTCAGCCAACACCGTTCAAAATCATATTTAATCTCGCAGGCAACGACAATATCCGCTGTTCCCTGTTCGCCTTACATGGTTATAGTTAGAAGATAATGGTGTTTACAAAATCACCATTTAAAACCACTGCTTTTACAAAAAGGAGTAGAAGTGTCTGGACACAATCGCTCGACTCTTGGCCTTTTCTTGGAACAAACTACTGTTTACAGACACATCCTCGCATTTCTGTCTAAACCAAATATACAATGCCTTGTAAAGTGTTTGAAAATCTCCAATCTTCATTAATTATCACCCTTTTCATATGGCCACCCAAGATGGGTTCAACCTGGCAGAATAACCCACATTCAACCCAGGTTCAACCCAGTTTCTGTTCACAAGCAATCATCACATGATGGTATTCGTTGAATGATAATTGTCTCCTATGCATGTGATGTATTCATTAAAAACCGCAACCTTCTTTTGAAGCCATAAACTGAGTTCAACCCTACTGCTTTGTAGCTCGGTTATGATTTTTAAAGTGACCATATGAAAAGGGTATTAGTTGTCATCTCCCTCACACCCATTTCCTTTTGTAGTTTAGCTTTACCATTCTTTATATCTACAAGTACACAGGAATTTTCAACTAGAGTAGGGACCATAGCACATATATAAAATGTACTGAAACAAGCTGGAGTAGTGCACGATATTAAATCACAGTAAAACAATAAGAAGTGTTATGTGCCGCACACCCCGGTTATACAATTATTGTCTGAAAAGTAAAGTATCCATTACACTTCTTTGTCGGTTATGTTCAACCCATTACACAGCAGTACGAATCAAGAACTGTTTGAACAGTACCTCTGCTATCAAAATAGCCACTATGAAGAATACGAATGATTTCCGTTACGAAGGGAAGCCATCACGTGCTACCGCCAAATTGGCACTTTTCGCTGTCAGCAAAGATGAATGGGATACAAAGGAGGACACCATGAAGAATGCACTGTACGTAATGCAGTATGCCAAAAGGCACCTGTCGGGCCGAAGCGATGTCAAACAGTGAAAAAATCAAGCCCATAGCGTTAGCCGTTATCAAGTTACACTTGTCTCAAGGCATCGGTCAGTCAGTCAGTAGAAATTTCCATTAAATAAGTTGTTTTTCTACGTGTCATAAGTAATACTCTAGTTTAGTTAATTAATGGTATGCTTCAATATACTCAACACAAAAAACTGACTTACCCTGCCAAAGATATTTTGGGTGGTCAGGCCATTGATGGACTACAATGGAGGTCATCGTCATGCACACTATACTTTTATTGATCTGATGTGATATTTATTATGTAGCTATCTCTTTCATGTGATACTCAACTACATATACTAAGCATGTCAAGCTAGGGAGTAGGGAAGCTTGAAAATATATGCTTTGAAATGGCATGTGGGGCTATTTTTTTTAATTGTAACTGCTAATGCCTGATATGCATGATCAATTAGCTCAATGTAATGCCATGCAGTTGTCTCACTAGAATTCAGTTTGAAAAGTAATTTAAAGACAATTAACATATATAATGTAAATGATTTAGACCAAGCACTGTAATGGGAGCACTGGCTATAATCTGTATTGAATGCTCTATTAGAGTATATTACGATGACTGCTCTATTAGAGTATCTTAATCTTTTCATGCAAACTGAAAAGTGGTCCAACCAATGCTGGACTGTGTTACCATGGGCTCTGGCCCTGCTTACTACAGCCATAGACTCTATTATGTGTGGTACAGTAATGCTGTCTAGTAGTAATGTTTGAGTAGAAAATTCAGTGTGCCAAAACTCAGACCTGCTCAGCCTGAATTATTGAGCATTTTTTTTACCAAGGAAGCTGCCTCGGTTGCCTTAATGGTAGCTACGCCACTGAGCTGGACTAGGCCAATACACTTCCACTAATTGATCCATTTCACTTATGATCCAATCATGCCAGATATTCTATAACCTGGTTTCAATTCTGATATCGACCCGGGAGATGTGTACAGTAGCCAGCCTACTGATACTAGCTACTGATACTAGCTAATGATCGAGCTAGAGTACTGTCTTACTGATGCAAATAATGACTGATCATGACTACTGAATCACAACCTTGACATTTCAGCACAAGAAGGATGGTGAAGACCAAAATAGAAGCTCTTTTATGTGACCGTTTAAAATACTGTAGTATCAATGTCTGTGAATGATTGATTAGTAATCAGCTCTACAGTACATAGGTGGCTCCAATGATTGGCAGACATCCAAGTTGGTAAAAACACAGGAAAGGAGAAACAACAAAAGTTTAAAGATTTGTGACTGGATCTGCAAAAAAGGGACATAATCGAACTAGCCTAAATTTACAGTATAAAGCATTGAATACATAGGGTGAAATGCTTGCGTATCATTGAAAACATTCCGTAAAATTGTTTAACCTTTCTTAGTGAAGCAAAGGACTAACAATAAAAACCTGGATATCATCTTATTTGCCTGCTCAAGAGGAGTTGGAAAATCTTTGTTTCCTTTCAGTAGATCCAAGGATACGTAAGTTATGAGCGTTTGTTTACATCATGTCAAAGCGATCGTACGAGATTGATTTTTCTTCACGAATTTTGCCTTTGTATGCAGTGAAGAAGAGTGAGTAAAGGAAAAACTTACCCAGTAATTGATTCCCCTGTTCGTGGCAAACACGATGGTGAAAACTTTAGCCCGTACCTCAACCCGTTGGTAAGTTACAGCAGTTTTTGTAAGCGCCTGTAATTTATTTTCCCTATACTTGCTGTACAAATTGATTTTTCTGTTGTTGCTACTTTGTAGGGCTGTAACTCCCAAAGTTATTAGCAAATGAAGCTGAAACTTTGCCAGAGGGTACACTTGGCTAAGTAGATTATAAATATTTAATAAACAGGAATTCGAAAAAATGCGATTGTGTCCTGTTTTCGCAGATCTGGTCACATTTGGTAAAATTGTTTGATTCCATTCAACTTTCACAATGTTCTGACAGTATGTTAGTATATGTATGTCTGAAAAGTTATTCCACACACTGGAATTTTAAGTTGGATTGGGAATCAAAAATGGAAAGTAGTGACACAAAGAATTGCTAAAAAATGGTGAAACAAAGAAGGTTGCCTATACCTCCTGCAGATATACTAAGACTAGTGGACGTTTATTTCCCAATAGTTATTGATTGAAAGAGGGATTTAATGTCCACTAGTATATCTGCAGGTATAGGCAATCATCCTTGTTTCACCACTTTTTAGTATTCCCTTGTTTTACTACTTTATGCTTTGTTTCCTTATCAACTTAAAATTCTTATTTTTTCTTCTACTTGTAAGGTAGAAATTAAGTTAGCTGAACAGGTGAAAAGAATGGTTCAATAGTGTTAAAGGTTTAACCTTGGGAGTTGGGAGTTAGGTCCCTGGTTCGAACTGTCGACAGTTTTTGTGCACTTTTTTGCTACTTTGTGACTGTTCTATTAGAGTATTTTGACCCAAGCAATGTTACATTATGTTACTTTTTCCTGTAACTCTGTAATTCTTACTTAAGATTTTATTTAAACCACAAAAGGTTTGAACTCTGATGGTTACCTGTACACAGACTGATTTTCAAGTCATCTCTTTGGCGGTATCCAACAAAATGACTTTGTAATATTTCAACAAAAGGTGTTAACCAAAAAGTCCAGAAGATGTAAAAAAATGTTGGGAGCAACATCGTGAAGGCTATGCAAGATGTTTCCTTGGCACACTTCGGTTGTTTAGCTCACTCACTACAGCTGGTTGGGTTATTGTCTCAAAGAGCTATAGCTGACATAACAATTATTTGTAGGAGTATAGTGGGTCACTTTCACCAACTCCCTCATCATACTATTACCCTTACAACCAACCACAACACAGCACCACATTGGGTTGTGCGCCGCCAAGCATGGGCTACTGTTAATGACTTTAACACACACTAGGGTATCAAAGAAAGCGTTACAGTAATACTTCAATTTATAAGCCCAATTGCTTGGTGACAGACAATCTACTCTCCTCAGAATTAGTATATCACTGAGCAACTGGCTTCTATCAGCCACCTATGATTTGTTACACCTGTGTTAGATGGTTTATCTCCCATTTTGCTGAAGATTACGTTTTGTTGCCTGGCCAGCAGGGCATAAAACATAGCGTGAGTTGCTGTGTATAATCTCATCAGATCTTACGAAACCTGCAGAATACTAAACAAGCAAGCAATTCAAGCAACTTAACTATGTATAAATCCAAAAAAAGAACCACATCTCCCATTGTCTTGTACTGTAACTGCCACCTGGCTTCTATGTGGTTGTAAATAACCGGATATTTCTTTACTGCATTACAGGACCATAAATAACTATAGTGGCTGCATGTGCCTTTATCACTACATAACAATTATAACAAAAATATGGAGTAATCAACATGTTGGCTTACTGACACCTCCTTTCCAAAGCCCTCTTGGCATTCAGGTTGTAAGCCTCAAAGTGAGATCCTTTGTCATAGGTAATGACACCATAACCACTTCCTCAGCTCCAGGCTGTGACCATTCCATCTTTGAAACTAGGGGGGTCTGGGGGCATGCCCCCCCAGGAAATTGTTTGAAAATAGACACTAAAAGGTTGAATTTAGTGGCATTTCACTCAACAATTTTTAGGTAAGCTGAAGACCAGCTATTTGGATGACATCTGGGAAATATCTCTCTACTGCTACTGTAATTATACCATCTGTGATTATACCATCTGTGATTATACCATCTGTGATTATACCATCTGTGATTATACCATCTGTGTCTAATATATTGGAATGTCACAGTGAATAAGAATGGGAAAGATTGAGCGTTCTGTTGGATCATGCATTGAAGCATGGATGCTATTTATGGGCTCTGCATGGGAGGGGCTTGCCCACCAAAAATTTTATATTATGAAAGTTCTAGTTTAGTCAACAAATATGGCTTTGTAAATAATTTAAGTAGTTACATACAGATTTTAAAAGAAAATGTAATTGTGACTGTTCTATTAGAGTGATTGTTTTATTAGAGTGATTGTTCTATTAGGGTGGTTGACTGCTCTAATAGAGTATCTCGATCTTGCATTGGATTACAAGCACTGAATGAGCCAGCTACTCGGAGCACTTAATTTAGCTTCTTATTAGTGGTATCTAGTAAACTGTAGCTAGTGGACTTTTGCTACTGAAAATTTGGACTTGTATACTAAAATTGTGGACCTTTTTGCTAAAATTGTGGACCTTTTAACTGAAATTGTGGACCTTTTTCCCAAGAGGGCGGTTCTTCCAAACCCCTCCCCCCTGGCTACGGGCCTGCTTTGGTCATATATACCAGCACTCCAGGCTGTGACCATTCTATGTTTGTTCTAACATACCAGCAGTCCAGGCTGAGACCATTCCATCTTTGGTCATACATACCAGCCCTCCAGGCCATGACCATTCCATCTTTGGTCATATTTACCAGCACTCCAGGCTGGGACCATTCCATCTTTGGTCATATAATACCAGCACTCCAGGCTGAGACCATTCCATCTTTGGTCTTACATACCAGCACTCCAGGCTAAGACCATTCCATCTTTGGTCATATATACCAGTGCTCCAGGCTGTGACCATTCCATCTTTGGTCATATTATTATCTAATCCAAAACAGCCAAGCTGTAAATAAAGTGTGTGGCCCTCTGAAAGGCTATGGTGAAAAAAGATGTGAAATCCAAGGTGGCGGCCAAGAAATGGCTGTGATGGTAGGTTAATGGTAAAAATTTTAATAACGACAATTCAGGTGAATTAAGTGGCACAAAATTCACCTGAATTGTCATTATTAAAATTTTTACCATTAACCTACCATCACAGCCATTTCTTGGCCGCCACCTTGGATTTCACATCTTTTTTCACCATAGCCTTTCAGAGGGCCGCACACTTTTTTTACAGCTTGGCTGTTTTGGATTAGATTTCATTTCTTTTTGTATTTGTATACCCCAAAGCCGGCCTATGGCCAGCTTTGGGACTTTTTTAACCTATGTTTTTTTTCTTTACTACAGGAAGAAGAAAAGATGAAGTAGATGTACTTTAAATATTTTATCAGTAAATGTACAAATTATATATATAATACATATGTGATCGGATTTGCGAAAAGGGGTCTTCCACACACATCCAATTTGCCAACTTTGACAATTGATAACTTCAGATTGGAAAGAGCTATTGCCTTGAAATTTGGGCAGTGGTGATTTCTTTGCAGCTGAACTCTCTACAAGGTAATTTCTTCTAGCTGATCTCTCTACAGGGAGATTTTTTTGTAGCTGAACTATCTACAAGGTAACTTCTTCTAGCTGATCTCTCTACAGGGTGATTTGTTTGTAGCTGAATTCTGTATAGGTGATTTGTTTGCAGCTGAGCTCTTTACAGAATGGTTTCTTTGTAGCTGAACTCTCTACAAAGTAACTTCTTCTAACTGATCTTTCTACAGGGTGATTTGTTTGTAGCTGAACTATCTACAAGGTAATTTCTTCTAGCTGATCTCTCTACAGGGTGATTTGTTTGTAGATGAATTCTTTACAGGTGATTTGTTTGCAGCTGAGCTCTTTACAGAATAGTTTCTTTGTAGCTGAACTCTCTACAAAGTAACTTCTTCTAACTGATCTTTCTACAGGGTGATTTGTTTGTAGCTGAACTATCTATAAGGTAACTTCTTCTAGCTGATCTCTCTACAGGGAGATTTGTTTGTAGCTGAACTCTCTACAGGTGATTTGTTTGTAGCTGAATTCTGTACAGGTGATTTGTTTGCAGCTGAGCTCTTTACAGAATGGTTTCTTTGTAGCTGAACTCTCTAAAAGGTAACTTCTTCTAACTGATCTTCCTACAGGGCAATTTGTTTCTGGCAGAATTTTCTACAGGGTGATTTCTTTGCAGCTGAACTCTCTACATGATGGTTTCTTTGTATCTGAACTCTCTACAAGGTAATTTCTTCTAGCTGATCTCTCTACAGGGAGATTTGTTTGTAGCTGAATTCTTTACAGGTGATTTGTTTGCAGCTGAGCTCTTTACAGAATGGTTTCTTTGTAGCTGAACTCTCTACAAGGTAATTTCTTCTAGCTGATCTCTCTACAGGGAGATTTGTTTGTAGCTGAACTATCTACAAGGTAACTTCTTCTAGCTGATCTCTCTACAGGATGATTTGTTCGTAGCTGAATTCTGTACAGGTGATTTGTTTGCAGCTGAGCTCTTTACAGAATGGTTTCTTTGTAGCTGAACTCTCTACAAGGTAACTTTTCTAGCTGATGTCTCTACAAGGTAGCTAGTTTGTAGCTGAACTCTCTACATGGTGGTTTCTTTGTAACTGAACTTTCTACAAGGTGACTTCTTCTAGCTGATCTTTCAATAGGGTAATTTGTTTGTAGCTTCACTCTCTACAAGGTAACTTCTTCTAGCTGATCTCTCTACAGGGAGATTTGTTTGTAGCTGAACTTTCTAAATGATGGTTTCTTTTTAGCTGAACTCTCTACAAGTTAACTTCTTCTAGCTGATCTCTCTGCAGGGTGATTTGTTTGTAGCTGAATTCTGTACAGGTGATTTGTTTGCAGCTGAGCTCATTACAGAATGGTTTCTTTGTAGCTGAACTCTCTACAAGGTAACTTCTTTAAACTGATCTTTCTACGGGCCAATTTGTTTCTGGCAGAATTTTCTACAGGGTGATTTCTTTGCAGCTGAACTCTCTACATGGTGGTTTCTTTGTAGCTGAACTCTCTACAAGGTAATTTCTTCTAGCTGATCTCTCTACAGGGAGATTTGTTTGTAGCTGAACTATCTACAAGGTAACTTCTTCTAGCTGATCTCTCTACAGGGAGATTTGTTTGTAGCTGAACTCTCTACAGGTGATTTGTTTGAAGCTGAACTCTCTAAATGATGGTTTCTTTGTAGCTGAACTCTCTCAAGGTAACTTCTTCTAGCTGATGTCTTTACAGGGTCACTAGTTTGTAGCTGAATTCTCTACATGGTGGTTTCTTTGTAACTGAACTCTCTACAAGGTAACTTTTTCTAGCTCATCTTTCTACAGGGTGATTAATTTGTAGCTGAATTCTGTACAGGTGGTTTGTTTGCAGCTGAGCTCTTTAAAGAATGGTTTCTTTGTAGCTGAACTCTCTACAAGGTAACTTCTTCTAGCTGATGTCTCTACAAGGTCACTAGTTTGTAGCTGAGCTCTCTACATGGTGGTTTTTTTTGTAACTGAACTCTTTACAAGGTGACCTCTTCTAGCTCATCTTTCTACAGGGTGATTTGTTTGAAGCTGAACTCTCTACAAGGTAACTTCTTCTAGCTGATCTCTCTACAGGGAAATTTGTTTGTAGCTGAACTCTCTACATGATGGTTTCTTTGTAGCTGAACTCTCTGCAAGGTAACTTCTTCTATTGATCTCTCCACAGGGCGATTTATTTGTAGCTGAACTCTCTACATGGTGGTTTCTTTGTAGATGAACTCTACAAGGTGATTTTTTCTAGCTGAACTATCTCTTTCCATAGTTGCATGAACTCCCTACAAGGTAACTTCTTCTAGCTGATCTCTCTACAGGGTGACTTGTGTGTAGCTGATCTCTATACAGGTTTCTTGTTTCTAGCTGATTTCTTGAATTCTTTTCAGGGTGACTGCTCTATTAGGATGACTGCTCTATTAGAGTATCTCGATCTCGCATTTGCTGCACCAAGTTGGATTTCGTGTTATAACTCCGTGGCTTTAAGTCTGATTCTTCTACACCATTGATGAGCCTTTCTAAGATGATTACTCCATCTGTACAACGATTTTCAAAGCATTACCCCAAGCAGTTTATCTGGTAGGCGTGGCAAGCAGTCGTTTTTTTATTAGCTGATCTCGATTGCATAATTGTTACACACTGTTGGTTTTTTCGTTGTATCTTCCTGGTTTTAGCTCGATTTCTTTCAAACCACAAAAGGTTTGAGGTTCAATAGTTAACCTATTCACCCACCGATTTTCAGCTTCTTCCCATACGCGGTTTACCCTGTAGGCGTGACAACATATTGGTGTTATTTTTCGTGAATAATCGCTCATAACTCTTTGCCTGTTTATCGTATTCCAGCCAAAGTTGGTACCGAGATGCGCCTTTATATCCCCCTTCTGTGTGCCAAATTTCAAGGCAATCGGATATGGCGTTCGAGTTTTATAGCAGTTTTTGTAAGTGTGCGACAAGAAAAAGAAAAATAAGAAGAAAAAAAAAAACGAAGAAACTGAGCTAATTTTTGAAGTCGCATATCTCGGGAACGCTTGAAGCGATTTCGCTCAAATTTGGAATGTGGAGTGCTGCAGTTGGAGGGCATGTCCACAGAAAAAATCGTCTTGTTTCATCAAGGAAGCACAGAGCTACGGAGGTGCGAAAATTGTGTTTTCTTTCTTCAAGTTCCTGTCAATATACTCACGGGTGTTACGCATCGGCTTCTTGGGCCGCACGACACACTACCGTGTGTCTTGATACCAGCACTCCACACAGACTATGACCAATCCATCTGTGGACAGATCATGACTATTCCAACATTGGTTGTACATACAGACAACCCTCTTAGGCTGTGGCCATTCTGTCTTTGGTCACACATACATGTATCGTCTCTATAGGTTGCCTTGGCAATAAGTACTGGTCCTCTAATACCATTCCACCAATGATAATGCATACTATAGCCCTCTGGACTGTGACCATTTAGTCTTTGGTCAATTTTTAAAACTCCATATCTATTTGTCAGAAGCCATGAGTTTAAGAAAACTATGCAATATGTATAAGGCTACAAATTAAAGCAGCACATCTAACATTTCTCATTATTTACGTCCATGCAGATCCCTTTGAGCCTGCTTCTACCCCAATGATAGTATCCCAAACTTGAGGTCAAATTTACTGGTAATCAAGTCAGTACCACGTGTGATTGGAACTTCTTTTTAATTTAATTTGTTCATTTTCGCAAATGCTGATGTTATCAATTCCATCCTCTTACCTGTTGACAGCCCTGACTTGTCAACTGCATTGCCAGACTAGTTGGACTTCCTAATTAAACATTCGACTGTAGCTATAATTTGTTGCTACCATTTTATCAAACACAATGACCAAGTTGGGGAGGGGGTTATTTTTATGCATACATACTTCCACTTTATTTTAAATCTATTTATTTTAGAACTTTTTATTTTATTTTTATAGCTATACCAATAATAATTTGAGCCCTTTAGCCATGCATGCATATGCCTACTATCAGAACATGGACAATAGGTGATTGAGCCGTACTGCTATTCAACATATAGCTGGATGCACCCTTTGCTCAATCATGAACAATAGATGGTTGAGACCTTCGCTCAATACTACTATCAACACATGAGTATAATAGATGGTTGAGCCCTTTGCTTCGTACTGCTGTCAACACATGAACAATATAGCCCTTTGCTCGGTCATGAACAACAGATGGTTGAGCCTTTGCTCAATACTATATACTATCAATATATGGTTGAGCCCTCCGTTCAGTATTGCTATCAACACATGAACAACATAGTTGGTTGAGTCCTTCATTCAGTCATGAACCATTGCTGGTTAAGCCCTTTGATTAGTACTGCTATCAACACATTAACAGTATAGCTGGTTGAGCCCTTTACTCAGTACTATTTATTAACACATTAACATAGATGGTTGATCCATTTGTACAATAGATGGTTGAACTCTTTGCTCAGTACTACTATCAACATGTGAACTTAACCTTTGCCACCAAGAACAAGTAATACCAGTGAATATCACATACAGTATAGTAAAAAGCACACTCATAACATGATAACTGGTTGTAAATTTGACTGTGTATATAACCGTCTTAAGTTGGTCCGTAGATTGTGGTGTTCCTATACGCCGGTTCCTTTGGACCATTAGCCAAAATGTGGTGAATAATCCATTGGAGAATTGCACCTCCAGTGTAACTATAGAGGATCCTTGAGTTGTGGTTTATAATGGTGAATTGAATTCTTAGAAATGCTATGCGGCTACAAACTTACTATATTAAACTCTCTAACAGCATTCTCTCAAGTTTGACCGAATTTGTTCCTATGGTGCTTCTCAAGCCAGATGCACCTTCTTGTCTTCTTCTCCAATATAGTGCATACATTACACATGCACTTTTATATTTGATAACAGCTAACAGCACTATAAATTGAGGTACTACCCTGGGATTGCTCTGTATGAACAAAAGCTGATGGTACACAGATTATTCTATTTACTATTCGAATCTGTGTTGAATTAACCATTCATTGAATTTTGTAGGCATACATTTAGTGTTAGGAAAAAATGTCTTCCTCCTACTTGAGAACAGCAACAGGTCAACTTAACTACCAAAAATTCATTTCCTTTATTTGTTATAGAATTCTGTATCAAACCACATATGTGACCGGGCCTGCGAAAACAGGGCATGTGGGCACAAACTACACCCCATCACTCTACAGGTCATATCTCAGTACTGGAAAAGTATATTTCCATTCTGTAACTTGCATCATGATGCCAATGAAATGCTTACTATGAGCGGAACATTGTAATGCCATAGCATAATGGTACAAAAAGTTATGAGTGATGAAATTGTGAAAAGGTAGGCAAAAATCATGTGCCCACATGCCCTATTATCGCAGGCCCGGTCACATATAAGGATGCTCTAGACACTTTCTGGTACATGGACATTTACAGGGGCAGTTCCAAGAATTTCCAGAAACCATATTTTTCTTTTTACATTTTTAATTATTTTTTAAATTTTTTTAAAATCCACAACCACATGTTCTAATAGACGGAATAGCTATAGCAATCTGAGCGCAAACTTTTGATTAGACAGTAGCATTGGACAATGTTAAGTTACTTTTAAAGAACAAATGAAATTGGTCGTGGAACTTCCTATAACTTCTAAACATAATATAATTTCTTATAACTAGGGAAAGAACTCTATTATAAACAATGTGCTTCGGAGTGGAACCCCTGGTTTTAATTGTCTGAATAACTATTCTATAAGAAGGGTTCACCATGGCTATATAACACAAAGCAGCTGCTCTTCTACTTTGGAATTCACAATAGTAGTGGTACAATTGAAATCAGTAGAACTGTAATTCATTTCAAGGCATCGGAATGTCATGATTGAGCCTTTAACTCGATACTAGCTGCCAACACGTGGACTTATGATTGAGCCCTTTACTCACTACTATCAACACATTAGCAACATTTCCTTAGTGATATCATCAATGTGACATTAACTGAACATTGTGATTGAGCCCTTTACTCCTAGTACAATACTATCAGGTAGTACTGCCAACACAAGCTCTGCTCAGTACTACATATCAACACATGAGATTAATTTGCTTGCTCAATCAACACATCTATTGAGCACCTTGTTTGTTCCATCAGCACGTGGTATTATTTATAATATTACCGGTATCAGCATGAAGGATACGGTTGCTAGAACTTCGTGCTGCCAGCATACTTTCCCCTTCACATTTTTCTTGCTGTTCACCGAGCTGCCTCAGCCAAGCGCTTCCTCTATATCCCCTCAATGTGTCTAAGCAGTAAGCACCTTCTTTACGGCATCTTCGGGATCAAAAGTCCACCTCTCTGCTGGTCAGTGTCTCAGTTTTCGCTGCCGTTAAAGCTCACCATCCTGGCGGCCACGTTCTCCATTGCCATTACTCGTAGTCTAACTTGCTGTAGAAGACGCATTAACGCACTCATAGCCCACTCGTACAAACACGTGGCGTGGAATGGATTGTAACACTTTACCTTACCTTTTATACCTACTGTCATGTGAGAGAGGCTCACGTGACAACCATATAGTATTCATGCGGGAGCTTATTTTCTGTATTACATTCAACCGACAGAAAATACACTTGTCTACTGCATCACATAGCCTCACAAGAATCCAAAAGAACCTCAATAGTAGGGTCTGTTATGGCAAAATTTAGCCAAAATCAGATTAAAGCACCAAATTTGGTTCAGTGATTCCTTAGGATGTATAAATGATTTCAGAAGGGATGCCACTATGAACTCCCCCTGGACCCCTTTGTACGACAGTTAATTTTGACAACCCTCGCAAAATTAGAACCAACTAAATTTTCAATGCTGAATAGCCCTTTTCTCAAACACATTCCCGAGGTTAATAGTTACTATTAGTGAGAGAGTAGTCCATAACATACCATAATAAAATATTATGACTCTGTATCAAAGATACACAGCTTAAAACAAAATTGTACATTTAGCAAAAATTTTAATCGCCACAGCTTTTTATTAAGGTATTCACAGTATCAGATTGTTCTATCAAAACTATGCCCGTGTTTGTAGTACACTGACTATATGTACTGTGCTCAGAACATAGTCAGTATTGTACTGTACTGTGCATCACTGGATATAGGTTGTAAACAGGCTCAACCGTACATATAGCCAGAATTACACTACACAGCTAATGTGTACAATTCTATTTCCTAATTGCTGTTCTGTTATTCAAATTCCAAAGAGATGGCAAAATCAGATAAAGGTAAGAGACCATTGTCATGTTCAATTGTAACTTTAAACTAATGGTTTTAAGTCCACTCAGATTCTCAGATTTCAATAATCCCTCCAGAGCAGTATAACCTGCAGCTGGTATAATTATATTGGTGACAATGATAATTGCTCGTTCTCTAGCAGTTTCTGTATGCTGGGCTAAAAAGTATTGCTATTATCAAATATTGGCATGGAACAGTCTTCATTAAGGAGCACACTATGATCTGAAAATATAATAAGCGACCATTAAACCTACACATACGGAATTGGTATTTCCTGAATGTATAGCTATAGTGCCAATAGAAAACTAGCCTTAAGGTGGCGCTGAAGTAAAAATGCGAAGCCGTACAATGCCCATTTGTCACAATTAAAACTAGCCCACGCACTTAATTAGCTATTTTAGGGTGGTGGAGAATTCCGCTTGTGAACCATGTAGTCTACGTTTAAAGGGTTCTTATGATAGCCTGTAATGTTGTAGCCTAGCATGCCAAGTTTCATGAAATCAACTGCTTTAATTTCGTGGTTATTAAACTCAGAACTTACGAGCCAATTTTTAAAATAACAACGTGGAAACTGGTTAAAACGCAAACCTGCATTTTTCAACATGTGATATCACGCCTGTCAACAGCGAATCACGAAAAATCGTTCCATAGCTCTGTAAAGAACTGCTTCACCAGTGCCTCTGCCAAATTTTGAGGGTCTATGGTACATAAATATGGAGTTATTTCATGAATTGTGAGGCAGTGTAACTGGCCAGGGTGCGCTCCGTAAAGCAGTAATCACACGATGACAGCTGGTGTTGTTCGCTGTGAAGTTACCAGAGTTTTGACAAGGTGATGAAGTTAGTACGTGAATATAGTTACTTGTATCAGCAATAGTAGCCTGACAGTCTGATAGAGCTGATTCTTTCAATATTTCAAAGCGCTTCGCTTTGTTCTACTAATTTTCCACATATTTTTGTGCATGGTCACCTACATGATGTCCCATTGGCCTTGTAAGGCTTCATTTGATTACTTCAGCGCCACCTTAAGTTTAGCACTGACTATGATCAGCTACTGTACATAGAGATATGCATATAGAAAAAAGACAGCATTAAACAGATAGGTAATATAATCTGGCAATGATTAAAGCTGAAGATTTTTCCTTTCACCACTCTCCAAGAGGTGATCAAAGTCAACTTGAAGCCTTGTTAATTCTGGCTATAAGGTTGAGCCTATTTGCAACACCGGCAAGTGTGAAGTATCCGGTAACCAGGTGTTCTGTGCACAGTACTTAGTCAGTATGTGCAAACATGGACATGGTTTTGATAGAAAATAAGTAACAATTGTAAAAAATCCAATCCTGCATAGCCGTGTTTAAATTTTAGTGATTTTAATTTTTTGCTAAACTTGTAGTTTTGTTTAAGCTGTGTACCTTTGATACAGAGTCATAATATTTTATTATGGTATGTTTTATGGACTACTCTCTCACTAATAGTAACTATTAACCTTGGGAATGTGTTTGAGAAAAGGGCTTTACAGTATAGAAAATGTAGTGGGTTTTAATTTCATGAGTTGTCATAATTAGCTGTCGTACAAAAGGGTGCAGGAGAGTTCATGGTCGCACCCCTTCTGAAATCACTTTATAGACCCTAAGGATTGTAAGGAATCACTGAACCAAATTTGTTGCTTTAATCTGCCATGTCAGAATCAATTCCATAAGGAACCAGACTACAGTACAACTTGCCACAGCACAAGTTGAAACAAGACATAAATAAGTACCAGGTGGAATTCCACGCTGTATATGTTCCAATCAGTCGTAGAACAAAAAATGGCTATAGCTGCTTGCTGTGCTAAAAATGACAATATTCAGCAGCTGTCTACTTACCAGTTAGGATTGGTGATAAAATATGTTGACATACTAAGTCCCACTGAAGACGTAACCCACTCTATTTCTGCAAGACTTACTTCTATATCAATTGTGATACCTTACATTCATGTATTAATTAGAAATTTAGAAAAGAATGAGGCAACAGTGGGATATGCACCATGAAGTCACAGATTCTTCATTCTCTTAGGACACGTTTTACTGGAGTTGAATATAGGAAGGAGCTTGCACTGGCAACACTTGATCCTAGGTTTGAGGATAGATTTTTGGGGGGGGGGGGGGGGGGGGGATATTATAAAGGCTACTGTAAAGGAATTGTTGTTAGATGAAATGATAAAGGTTGCCACTAAAGCAGAGCCACAAGAGTCTGCTGCCCCCAAAAGGATGTGTCCTTTGAATAACCCTGTACTGTTAGATGTTTTCACAGAAATTATAATTGACTCCAGTGATCAAAACCCAAATTCCAGTACAGCCAGTGGACTTGAGAAATACCTTAATGATTCACTAATTAATTACAAGACTGGGGACCCATACAATTGATGGGGACAGCACAATAAGGAATTTCCTACACTATCAATTCTGGCCAGGCATTTCTTGAGTGCTCCAGCCACTTCAGTCCCAACCACTCCAGCCACTCCAGCCACTCCAGCCACTTCAGTCTGAACAATTATTTTCAGCTGCTGGTGACCTATATGATGAGGAGAGAAATAGGTTACTACCTCACCTTTCTGAGGAGTTATTATTTATACAGAACAACTTCTGCTTGGTTAGGCAAACATATGAATTTAAATAATGCATAAAAATTTACCAGTGACTGACAGTAATCAATAATACTATTCCTTGTAACTTAGTATGTGTATCTGTGTGTATACAAGATTATTTTTCTAGATAACAATTTGGGATTATATCGGATCAGTTTAAATTATCAGTTTGATTTAGTATGCGGTTATCGGAATATCGGCAAATTCCCATATCGGTGCAACACTATACTTTGTTTTCAGCTATGTTATGCCCGCTATGCAGTGTGACAAACACAGAACAGTAATAGAAGTGCCTCTGTAATCAATGGATGATTTTTCCATGATAGCACAAGAAGCCTTTGATGCATTACCCATTGAAATTTCATATATAGCAACTTATTGGAAGCATTTTGGGTTGTATTGAAACTTTTGGGCTTGATTGTACCTAACCAATACTGCCATGTGCCCATGAAGGTATTGTAAGTCTGATTTCTGGTCAATATTTGTTGTGTGAGAAAGTGAGTGAGGCAAAGCAGTGTATCATGAACCATGATAGTGGTACATAATAGGGATCGGGGCAAAAATTTTCAAAAACTCTAATAGAACACACGCCAAAAGCAGCCTTCCAGGCTTTGGATATGTTTCAAAAACCTTCCAGACCTTCCTCTAGTGTTGTGAAGACTGACCTGGAAGTATAAAACACAAGGGAAGTGGTTTTGGGAGTTTTTAAAAATTTACAAAATCGTCCCAAATCTCTATCTTCTTATTCCTATTTCATGCGTCTACAGCCCACAGGAAGTAGATATCAGCACTAAAAATGTATGGTGTATTTTAAAATTATTCCTACCCAGGTCTGTGTGGTATTAAAATCTTTGCTTTCTAAGGTGATTGCGAGATATAGAGCAAGAGTCATGGCTTTGAGATGTCATTCACTCACGATCCATAAAAGCAAAAGTACAGCAGTTTAAAAAATGCCATTTGAAGCAACGCATGGGACTAAAACGCATCAAGATGTATTAAACTAAACATTACACATAAATGCTACTCACTGAAATTTGTTTTTGAATGTTTTAGAGTTCTTCAACTCGCGTCAGTGAAGCGGATGTGGCCCATAGCCCATCACTGAAACCGCATTCCAGGCACTTTCCTAAGGGCTGCTACAGCCATTTATCAGTCAAGAATTGACGTAACAAGCCTCGTAAGCTATCAGAAATTGTGTAACCCTTCGAATCTAAAAGGGTGTGTGTCTCCTTTGTACGCAATCGAAAATTAAGGGCAGCTCTGAGGCTATGGGGGAAAGAATTTGCGTAAGAAAACAGTATAAGGCTATGGTGAAAAAAGGTGTGAAATCCAAGGTGGTGGCCAAGAAATGGCTGTGATGGTGGGTTAATGGTAAAAATTTTACTAACGACAATTCAGGTGAATTTTGTGCCAAGACTACTTTTTTTACAGCTTGGCTGTTTTGGATTAGATTTCACTTCTTTTTGTATTTGTATACCCCAAATAGGCCGGCTTTGAGGCTTTTTAACCTATCTTTTTTTCTTTACCACAGGAAGAAGAAAAGATGAAGCAAATGTTAAATACTTTAAATATTTCTGATTTTATCAGTAAATATACAAATTATATATGTAATACATATATTTATTACAGAACTCTCCCATGGTGGTTTCTTTGTAACTGAACACTCTACAAGGTGACTTCTTCTAGCTGATCTCTCTACAGGGTGAATTGTTTGTAGTTGAACTCTCTATAGAGTGATTTGTTTGTAGCTGATCTCTATACAGGTTACTTGTTTCTAGCTGATCTCTTGAATTCTTTTCAGGGTGACTGTTCTATTAAGATGACTGCTCTATTAGAGTATCTCGATCTCGCACTTGCTACACCAAGTTGGATTTCGTGTTATAACTCCGGCTTTAAGTCTGATTCTTCTACACCATTGAAGAGCCTTTCTAAGATGATTATTCCATCTGTACAGCGATTTTCAAAGCATTACCCCAAGCGGTTTATCTGGTAGGCGTGGCAAGTAGTCATTTTTATTAGCTAATCTCGATTGCATGATTGTTACACACTGTTGGTTTTTTCGTTGTATCTTAGCTTGATTTCTTTTAAATCACAAAAAGTTTGAGGTTCAGTAGTTAACCTATTTACCTACCGATTTTTAGCTTCTTCCCATACGTGGTTTACCCTATAGGCGTGACAACATATTGGTGTTATTTTTCGTGAATAATCGCTCATAACTCTTTGCCTGTTTATCGTGTTCCAGCCAAAGTTGGTACCAAGATGCGCCTTTATACCCCCCTTCTCTGTGCCAAATGTCAAGGCAATCGGATATGGTGTTCGCGTTTTATAGCAGTTTTTGTAAGTGTGCAAGAAAAATAATAAGAAAAAAAATGAAAAAACTAAGCCAATATTTGAAGTCGCATATCTCGGGAACGCCTGAAGCGATTTCGCTCAAATTTGGTATGTGGAGTACTGAAGTTGAAGGGTATGTCCACAGCAAAAATCGTTTTGTTTCATCAAGGCAGCACAGAGCTACAGAGGTGCGAAAATTGCTTTTTCGTTCTTCCTGTCAATACACTCATGGTGTAGTGCGCCAGCTTCTTGGGCTGCACGACACACTACCGTGTGTCTTGATTATCTTTTATATTAAACAAAAAAACTCCCATCATAAAAAACAGAATTAAAAAGAGGGTGTGTCTCCTTTGTACATGATCGAAATATTGAGAGCACTTGCCTTAAGGATCTGCACGAGAGAAGACTAAATAGTGGCTACAGATAGTTATTACTTTTTTCAGATTGTTAGGGTTTTCCAGCTACTGTATAGTAAAAAATTTTGGAGAATAGCATTCAATTTGCCAAAAAAATTTTCACCAATTATTTTAGATGATCACACGAGCACATTGAGTAACTAGAACTTGAGATAAAGGTCAGCTCGTACCACCAAGCAATAAAGATCGAGCTGACTTTGGAGATCTTCCTAGGAATGTATCCCACAGTTGTAAGCACTCCTTGGGATAGCATTTCCAACTGGCTTCCCGTGCGCACGTCAGCTAGTTCATCATCTCACAATGGATTTGGCCAAATACTTTGATATATATGATAATCTCTACTACTAGAGTTCACTGAAAAAGTAAATACGGTCACTCTTGGCATCGCAGGAGATAGCAAAGCACACCTTAGCTAGCACGTTGTTAGATCAGTAGCTACAAAAGTACTGCTACAACAACACTAGCTACCTATACACTTACTACACTACTTAACTGATGAGCTGACACCTTGTCGTAATATCCTTACGTACCGTACTGTAAAAACTTTGGTGGTAAAAACTTTGGCGAATATTATTTCAATCACCAAAGTTTTTTCTGCCAATTTTTTCAACAGAGGGGTTTCGTCACACTTTTTTATCACCAAAATTTTTTTACTATACGGTATATACTTTCAATGCCATCAATGCCTTTATTGTTATGGATCAAAGCATTTAACATACAGCCTGTTGCATGATCATGCCATTTCAGAGTCTATAGTTATTCCATAAGACTGATCATGAGTACACACTCTACCTGTAGCTAGTAGACAGATGCTTGAACATCATGGAGCAAGCCTTCATATCAAGACACACGGTAGTGTGTCGTGCGGCCCAAGAAGCCGGCGCGCAACCCCGTGAGTATATTGACAGGAAGAAAACGCAATTTTCGCACCTCCGTAGCTCTGTGCTGCCTTGATGAAACAAGACAAATTTTGCTGTGTACATTCCCTCCAACTTCAGTACTCCACATTCCAAATTTGAGCGAAATCGCTTCAGGCATTCCTGAGATATGCGACTTCAAAAATTGGCTTAGTTTCTTCGTTTTTTTTTCTTCTTATTTTTCTTCCTCTTTTCGCACACTTACAAAAACTGCTATAAAACGCGAGCGCGTAATCCGATTGCCTTGAAATTTGGCACACAGAAGGGGGGTATAAAGGCGCATCTCGGTACCAACTTTGGCTGGAATACCATATACAGGCAAAGAGTTATGAGCGATTATGCACGAAAAATAACACCAATATGTTGTCACGCCTACAGGGTAAACCGCGTATGGGAAGAAGCTGAAAATCGGTGGGTGAATAGGTTAACTATTGAACCTCAAACCTTTTGTGGTTTGAAAGAAATCGAGCTAAAAACCAGGAAGATACAGCGAAAAAATCAACAGTGTGTAACAATTACGCAATCGAGATTAGCTAATTTTAATTTATTTTATTTTATTATTATTATTATTATGCTTGCCACGCCTACCAGATAAACCACTTGGGGTAATGCTTTGAAAATCGCTGTACAGATGGAGTTATCATCTTAGAAAGGCTCTTCAATGATGTAGAAGAATCAGACTTAAAGCCACGGAGTTATAACACGAAATCCAACTTGGTGTAGCAAGTGCGAGATCGAGATACTCTAATAGTGCAGTCATCCTAATAGAGCAGTCACCCTGAACAGAATTCAAGAGATCAGTTAGAAATAAGTAACCTGTATAGAGATCAGCTACAAACAAATCACCCTGTAGAGAGTTCAGCTACAAACAATTCACCCTGTTGAAAGATCAGCTAGAAGATGTCACCTTGTAGATAGTTCAGTTACAAAGAAACCACCATGTAGAGAATTCAGCTACAAACTAGTGACCCTGTAGATACATCAGCTAGAAGAAGTTACCTTGTAGAGAGTTCAGCTACAAAGAAACCATTCTGTAAAGAGCTCAGCTGCAAACAAATCACCTATACAGAATTCAGCTACAAACAAATCACCCTGTAGAGAGATCAGCTAGAAGAAGTTACCTTGTAGATAGTTCAGCTACAAACAAATCATCCTGTAGAGAGATCAGCTAGAAGAAGTTACCTTGTAGATAGTTCAGCTACAAATAATTCACCCTGTACAGAGCTCAGTTAAAAGAGGTTTCCTTGTAGAAAGTTCAGCTACAAACAAATCACCCTGTAGAGAGATAAGTAAGAAGAAGTTACCTTGTAGAGAGTTCAGCTACAAAGAAGCCATCATGTAGAGAATTCAGCCGCAAACAAATTATGTATAGAGAGTTCAGCTACAAACAAATCTCCCTGTAGGGAGATCAGCTAGAAGAAGTTTCCTTGTAGATAGTTCAGGTACAAACAAATCACCCTGTAGAAAGATCAGCTATAGAAGAAATCACCTTGTAGAGAGTTCAGCTACAAAAAAACCATCATGTAGAGAGTTCAGCTACAAACAAATTGGCCTGTGGAGAGATCAGCTAGAAGAAATTACCTTATAGAGAGTTCAGCTACAAAGAAACCATCATGTAGAGAGTTCAGCTGCAAACGAATCACCTGTAGAGAGTTAAGCTACAAACAAATCTCCCTGTAGAGAGATCAGCTAGAAGAAGTCACCTTGCAGGGAGTTCAGTTACAAAGAAATAAACCATGTAGAGAGTTCAGCTGCAAACAAATCACCTGTAGAGAGTTCAGCTAGAAACAAGTCACCCTGTAGAGAGATCAGCTAGAAACAAGTCACCTTGTAGAGAGTTCAGCTAGAAGAAGTCACATTGTAGAGCTACAAAGAAACTACCATGTAGAGTTCAGCTGCAAACAAATCACCCTGTAGAGAACTCAGCTACAAACAAATCGCCCTATAGAAAGATTAGCAAGAAGAAGTTAACTTATAGGGAGTTCAGCTATGAACAGATCACCCTGTAGAGAGTTCAGCTACAAACAAATCACCCTGTAGAGAGTTAAGTTAAAAGCAACCACCTTGTAGAGAGTTCAGCTGCAAAAAAAATCAATCACTCTGTAGAGAGTTCAGCTAGAAGAAGTCACCTTGTAGAGAGTTAAGCTGCAAATAAATCACCCTGTATAGAATTCAGCTACAAACAAATCACCCTGTAGAAAGATCAGGTAGAAGAAGTTACCTTGTAGAGAGTTCAGCTACAAAGAAACCACCATGTAGAGAGTTCAGCTGCAAACAAATCACCTGTAGAGAGTTCAGCTAGAAACAAGTCACCCTGTAGAGAGATCAGCTAAAAACAAGTCACCCTGTAGAGAGTTCAGCTAGAAGAAGTCACATTGTAGAGAGTTCAGCTACAAAGAAACTACCACGTAGAGAGTTCAGCTGCAAACAAATCATCCTGTAGAGAGTTCAGCTAGAAGAAATCACCTTTTAGAGAGTTCAGCTACAAAGCAACCACCATGTAAAGAGTTCAGCTGCAAAAAACTCAATCACCTTGTAGAAAGATCAGCTAGAAGAAGTTACCTTGTAGAGAGTTCAGCTACAAAGAAACCACCATGTAGAGAGTTCAGCTGCAAACAAATCACCTGTAGAGAGTTCAGCTAGAAACAAGTCACCCTGTAGAGAGTTCAGCTAGAAGAAGTCACATTGTAGAGAGTTCAGCTACAATGAAACTCCCATGTAGACAGTTCAGCTGCAAACAAATCACCCTGTAGAGAACTCAGCTACAAACAAATATGCAGTGTAAAAAGATCAGCAAGAAGAAGTTACCTTGTAGAGAGTTCAGCTACAACAAAATCACCATGTAGGGAGTTCAGCTACAAACAAATCACCTGTAGAGAGTTCAGCTAGAAACAAGTCACCCTGTAGAGAGATCAGCTAGAAACAAGTCACCTTGTAGAGAATTCAGCTAGAAGAAGTCACATTGTAGAGAGTTCAGCTACAAAGAAACCACCATTTAGAGAGTTCAGCTGCAAACAAATCACCCAGTAGAAAGTTCAGCTAAGAACAGATCACCCTGTTGAGAGTTCAGTTAGAAACAAGGAATCCTGTAGAGAGATCACCTAGAAGTATCGCCTTGTAGAGAGTTCAGCTACAAACAAATCACCTGTAGAGAGTTCAGCTACAAACAAATCACCCTGTAGAGAGATCAGCTAGAAGAAGTTACCTTGTAGGGATTTCAGCTACAAACAAATCACCCTGTAGAGAGTTCAGCTACAAAGAAACCATTCTGTAAAGAGCTCAGCTGCAAACAAATCACTTGTACAGAATTCAGCTACAAACAAATCACCCTGTAGAGAGATCAGCTAGAAGAAATTACCTTGTAGATAGTTCAGCTACAAACAAATCACCCTGTAGAAAGATCAGTTAGGAGAAGTTACCTTGGAAAAAGTTCAGCTACAAAGAAACCATTTTGTAAAGAGCTCAGCTGCAAACAAATCACCTGTACAGAATTCAACTACAAACAAATCACCCTGTAGAGAGATCAGCTATAAGAAGTTACCTTGTAGATAGTTCAGCTACAAACAAATCTCCCCGTAGAGAGATCAGCTAGAAGAAATTACCTTGTAGAGAGTTCAGCTACAAAGAAACCACCATGTAGAGAGTTCAGCTGCAAAGAAATCACCCTGTAGAAAATTCTGCCAGAAACAAATTGCCCTGTAGAAAGATCAGTTAGAAGAAGTTACCTTTTAGAGAGTTCAGCTACAAAGAAACCATTCTGTAAAGAGCTCAGCTGCAAACAAATCACCTATACAAAATTCAGCTACAAACACATCACCCTGTAGAGAGATCAGCTAGAAGAAGTTACCTTGTAGATCGTTCAGCTACAAACAATTCACCCTGTAGAGAGAGCAATTAGAAGAAGTCACCTTGTAGAGTGTTCAGTTACAAAGAAACCACCATGGAGATTTCTGTAATCAATATATTTGACCGGATTTGCGAAAAGGGGTCTTCCACACACATCCAATTCCGTAAACGTTGGAGACCATAACTCAGTGTTCAAGTAACATATTAACCTGAAAATTTCACCATGTATTCAGCTATAGTGGTGCTCACCACTGCCCAAATATCAAGGCAATAGCTCTTTCCAATCTGAAGTTATCAATTGTCAAAGTTGGCAAATTGGATGTGTGTGGAAGACCCCTTTTCGCAAATCCGGTCACATATGTTTTATACAGTATAATGTGACCAGGCCTGCAACAATAGGGCATGTGGGCACAAACTACATCCCGTCACTCTATAGGGAATATCTCAGTATTGGAAAAGTATATTTCCATTCTGTAACTTACATCATGCTGTCCATTAACTGCTTACTAAGAGCTGAAAATTGCAGAGCCATAGCATAATGGTACATAAAGTTATGAGTGATGAAAGTTTGAAAAAGTAGGCAAAAATCATGTGCCCACATGCCCTATTTTCGCAGGCCCAGTTACATATATAATTTGTACATTTACTGATAAAATATTTAAAGTACATCTACTTCATCTTTTCTTCTTCCTGTAGTAAAGAAAAAAACATAGGTTAAAAAAGTCCCAAAGCTGGCCATAGGCCGGCTTTGGGGTATACAAATACAAAAAGAAATGAAATCTAATCCAAAACAGCCAAGCTGTAAAAAAAAGTGTGCGGCCCTCAGAAAGGCTATGGTGAAAAAAGATGTGAAATCCAAGGTGGCGGCCAAGAAATGGCTGTGATGGTAGGTTAATGGTAAAAATTTTAATAATGACAATTCAGGTAAATTTTGTGAAGCGGCACAAAAATTCACCTGAATTGTCGTTATTAAAATTTTTACCATTAACCTACCATCACAGCCATTTCTTGGCCGCCACCTTGGATTTCACATCTTTTTTCACCATAGCCTTTCTGAGGGCCGCACACTTTTTTTACAGCTTGGCTGTTTTGGATTAGATACTATATTACTTCAGTACTATATTACTGCATGCAGCGCACACCAGCCATAAAATTGTGTTGTCCATTTGCATGAACATGAAAAAATTTCAGAAACTAGGGGGCAAAAATTTGTAAATTTAAACAAGTAGAATAGGGATCGAAGCTGTGATTCTGAAAAAAATGCGTAAACAAGAAGTAACAGGGGTGGTGATTCACAATACTGCTTAACACATCAATACAAGCAAAGCAGCTTGATTTGTGTACATTGAATTTAAGACTCCTATTTCGGCTTTTTATTTTAACAGTCGAAATAGGAATCTTAAATTCAATGTACACAAATCAAGCTGCTTGGCTTGTATTGATGTATTAAGTAGTATTGTGAATCACCATCCCTATTGCTTCTTTTTTACACAGTTTTTTTTTTCAGAATCACAACTTCGATCCCTATTCTACTTGTTTAAATTTACAATTTTTTGCCCCCCTAGTATACATAAGGCAAAGCATGCTATAGCTAATATGTGCCATTTGGTAAAATCACCTGTACATGTGGAAAACTGCAAAGTGTGTTTAATTGGGCTATTAAGTGGATAATGATGTAAGAATTATGACAAACAGCTTTAATATGGAAAACTCAATTGTGGGTTTATGCTGAGAGCAAAGAAGCTGAGGAAATTGAAAGATGGAGTTCTTAGTAATGTGCTAAGTACTCACTATAGTATCTGAAAGTCATAAATCATCTAGTACAGTATAGTACTGTTAGTAGGGTTGGGGTTTCTTGACCTAAAATATCACATAAATTTCATGACAGCTTGGAAAGGCCAGTACCCTTCCCACTGTCCCCAGAATTGTCTATGACACAGACATTCTACGGAAAAGACACGTCTCTGATCCAATGAAGATTTTGACAAAATAATTTGTGCTCTAACTAAGTAAGCACAAAGCTTTCAAAAAATATGCTGGACTCTGGTTTAGTGTTCATTGTAGCCAGCCAATTATTGAATGTGTTTTGTGTCCCAGTCTTGATATTTGATGATTCTATTTGCTATATCTTTTCCTGTTTGTGTATGGTAGCTAATACATGTTTATTTTAACAGTGAAACAAGTAATGATGGATAAAATTCAAAAGGCAAAATCTAGTGGCTTAACTTTAAAATTATCATACACAACTATTAGTTTCACTGGATCAGCTGGAGCTGGAAAAACAAACTTTCTTAACTTGCTTCATAAAAAGAAATTTGTGCCATATCACAATAGCACAGGAGTGTCAACATCAGAAACCATTATTAGTATAAAACGAGCTGGTGTACTTGGATCAGGAAAGGAATCTCAGTGGATTGAGATGAACCATGACACAATGCTGGCACAACTTAACAGTTATTTGTCATCCATTGAAAAGATGTCTTTTTCATCTGAAACCCAAATAGGATTGCCATTATTTAAGTCAAAGCCAAAGGTTGCAGTGGAAAATGATATTGCAGCATCTCTTACTTCTCGTGGCACACCATTACTAGGAAAAGTGTGGAACATGATCAACCTGTTGGACACTGGTGGTCAGCCGGAGTTTATCAGTCTTTTTCCAGCTATCAAGAGTTCAGTTGCTCTTACTTTCATTATCCTCAATATGAAAGGAGGAGCAAAGAGTCTGGATGAGCCAGTATTGGTTGTTCATAGTGAGGATGGGGAGCAGTCATATGATCCTTATCATTTGAGTATGACAAACTTAGATCTTGTTAAACTTCTTATGGTATCCTCGAAAGATTCCAGTGTTAAAATCAATCCCCCAATACTACCTAACAAAACTGAAGGTATTGAAGGAAACAACTCATATCAGTGTTATGTAGGTACACATGCAGACAAAGCAAGTAAAAAAGATATAGAAAGCATAGAAAAGAAATTAGAAATTGTTGCACATGAATTTAAGTGTGAGAAATTCTTATGGGAACATGAGAACAATTCCATATTGTTTCCAGTTGATAACACAACAGCAGGTAGTGATAAAGAAGATCCCATTGCTGAACTGATTCGTAGTCGTGTGCATGAACTAGTAGAAAAACGAGATATCTATGATGTGCCAATTACATGGTTTATATTGTTGCTACAAATACAAAAAAATACCCTTGAACAAAATCTCAAGTTTGTTTTATACGAAAATGTAATTGAAATCTCCCAACAAGGAGGTCTTAGTAAAAATGAAAGAGAAATACAAAGTGCATTGTTGTTCTTCCACATGATGGGAATTCTACTCTACTATCATGATGTTCCTGGAATGTCCCAGTATGTGATCACTGATCACCAGTGGTTGTTTGATAAACTGACTAGTATTGTTAAGATCACATTCAAAAGAGCTGGTTTTGATAAAAAAGCCATTGAAGAATTTAAACATGAAGGTATACTACAAAAGTCATTAATCCATCAGATAAAACTAAGTACAGATATCCCACCTGAATATTTTTTTCAGTTGTTAACCTGTTTAAAAATAGTTGCTCCACTCACTGAAGATAGTTACTTTATGCCATGTGTGTTACCAAGTTACACTTCTAATCACAACATTCTTGAGGATTATGGCAGTCTTCAGTACAGTGAACTGTTGGTTCAGTTTTCACAGTGTCCTCTACCACAAGGATTCTTCTGCTGCTTTATTGTGGAGATATTTCAAAACTTACCAAAGAATTGGGAACTGCCGCTACACTCTACAAAGAAAATACGTCACACATACAGTAACCTGATAACTTTTCACACTACAGACACAGGCCATGCTGTTTGTCTGCTTGACAAAGTGGGATACATTGAAGTTCAAATAAGGCATGAAGGCACCTCACCAGCTATTCATTATAAAGTACAAACAATACTTATTCAAGCACTAAACAAAGTATGTAGTCATCTTCAACTACAAAATAAACAACTTTTGCTTGGATTTTATTGTCAATGTGGTAGAGTTGATGAGAAGCACTTGGCCATGTTGCCAAAACAGTTTGATAGTACAATCAAGTTTATAAAATGTGACTACAAAAAATCTCAATTGACAGTAGAACAAACTGTCTGGTTAACACAATCACAGGTAATTGTTTATATGTGATGTGTTGGTCTCCATAGCAAATCATTTGAGTTGACCCTATTCTCGTATGTTATACTGCTTTGCACTTATTGTATATTCATGGACCTTAGCTGCCCAAACACGAGCAGGTATTGTTATTAAAGACTGCATGTTGATGGATGTTCCATTAAAGCAATAAATATCCTTTAAACTTATTAATTTACTTCACTCTTCTTTACATAGATGAATTATCCTTTCTTTAGCCCTACACAGTGCCTGATCGCTCTCTACTATCGACTGATGTAAATTAACCTGTATACCAACCTCATTTATTCATGTTGGTCAGTACTTGATCAGTTGTAACTATGCAGTTTCCAGAGTTGGGGTAGTTACTTCAGAAAAGTGACTAGTTACTATAGTTACACATTACTTTTATCCCATGTAACTTAGTTACAGTTACAGTTACTTTTCAAAAGGTAACTAAGTACTCTAGTTACTAGTTACTTTCGTAGTATAAATTATGACTTGTTTTTAGCTTTTGTAACATGAATTTTGCTCAGATGTGCATCATTATGGGATGCAATACATATGTGCACTTAAAATAACAATTCTGTGGTCAGTTTTAATTATTGCTATGTCTGTTACTCAAGCTGAATCATAGAGAACAGTACACAGAATCTGTCTACTTAGTGTGGCTGTAGCATATATGGCACAAAAATTGAAGTGCTCTTGCTTTTAAAGCATAATTAATTATAGTTACAATGTAACTATTGTACTTAGTTACTATTGTAACTTAGTTACTTTTCAAACAATTACTCCTAGTTACAAGTTACTAGTTACAAAGCAAGTAACTAGTTATATTACTAGTTACCCCCAACTCTGGCAGTTTCACAAACTATTCAGTTATCAGGTGTTTAAAGAGTTGGGGTTCCACTGTACATATAACTTTCATGTCAAGTGATTTTGTACGCGGGCAATTGGAAATGGAAAACTGAAATGGTCAAATTGTCATAGAGAGTAAAATCCTTGCTTAGTTCCAATTGCTCTGTTGTTAACTAATAATAAACAATAGACTCTATTTAGACTGTTTCGGGCGGGTAATGAATCTCATATGCTCCACCTTGTTTTCCAATATACTCCACACCTTCAGGCACAATATAACATATGCTCAAAACTAGGTTTATCCAATCAGTATACATTTTCCACGTGCTGTGATGTAATGAGGGCACTTAAGTTTGTCATGTGAGCATGCATAGTTGCCATGGCATTAGTATTATCGCAAGAAAACCAGCCGCTTTTGCTGAGCCTACAGCAGAAACAGCCGTGGATGAGGTAGAGTATAATGTAAAATAGAGTCTAAAGCAGTTGTGCGGGCACAATGTGGAGTCTATGAAATTTATAAACCTGAAGGCCCAGAATGTAGCGCACGAGCAAAGCGAGGGCGCTACTAAGGGCCTGAGGGTTTATAAATTTCATAGACTCCACGTTGTGCCCATATAACTATTATTTGTGCCTTATTTGTAATACTGCAATTGTTTATTGCTATACAGATTGATTTAAACGCATCTTCACTACCCAAGAGCTACCCGAAGCAAGATACAAGAGCCAAATCAAGTTAGTTGGCAATATATGCTGGAATGTGGAGTGAGTACAGTTAGGAAAAAAATCTTTAGGTGATTGGTAAGAAAAAACTGCATGTGTAATACTTAAATGCTAATAGCCATCACTACTATGTCCAGTAAATATAATTATTATTTTTACAGCTCAGATTAAATTAAATAATAATGTGTCATGTAGCCACCATTTTAAGAAACTTACTTGTGGCATGTATTAACAGCACTAATCCATTTACTCATGCAGTAGTAGTGAAGAGACAAGATTATACGTGAGAAAATCTCTACTTTGGCTGACATTCACTTAAGAATTGTGTGTAGTTATAGTTAGAGGTCAATCATGCATATTTTGAGTAATCTGTATAAAACCATCCAATTTCCAAGAAAGGTTGCATTATAAAGCTTTATTTTCATTATTCATCTTGAAACATTTGCCCATCTTCTATGTGGTATGCATAATTATGATAGCTGTATATTTGTTATATCTTATAAGGACCTACAATGAAGGTACTGCATAAGGTAGTGATTCCTAGAATAGCAGCTGTCTGGAGCCGAGTAGCTGATGCTTTAGACTATGAGCTGGAGTACAAACAAGTGATAAAGAAGCAAGGTCATGATGATCCTATGGAATGTTGTGTAGCACTCTTAGAAGATTGGTTGACCAGTGACAGAGGGATTTCTACAAAAACCTGGTCAGGATTAATAGGTGCTCTCAAAGAAATAAGGTCCCTCACTGCAACAACAGAAAAAATTATAGATGAACTGACAAAAGAAGGAATATTACAAGGAAATGATGATTAACCTTCTGCATAGCTGCAACTTTGAACACATTTATTTTAACCTACAACTGTGCACACAAATATTTACCCAATATATTTGACCCGGCCCTTTTGCTGTTATGCTATTGCTGTACTCGTGAATTATTGTAAGGCACTTTTACATTTTCTTTTATTAGTTTTGGTAGCCATACTATTAAAATTAAACTGTTATTATTGGTGTTTTATAATGTAGAGCAACATGTTTCAATACATGGGTATTGCTGAAGTACTGTTCAGAGACATTCATATCTTGCTGGTAGAAATAACACTATAGAACAATTATATGTAGCAGGGTAGCTTGAGCTTGTCTTGGAAACATCATCTGCCATTTTTACAACTACAGTGTTCACATTTAAAAGCCATCAATCGTGATAAAAATTGGAGGAGTTAGTATATTGATGGTAAAAGTTATTATGACTATGTTCAAGGTAAAACACAGGGTAAATAAAAACCTTTTGGAATTAAAATGTGGACTGCATTATTTGGACTAACCATAAGGCACTTTAAAAAGTATTACATGTTGCTGGTTAGGGCTGTACTGATATGATATATCCCAATATCTGATGTTCTTACTACATAAATAAAATATTGTATAATAGTAGTGGATTATCTGTAACCATTGGTAGTTTTTATTGTTGTACTATTGGATGAACCAACAATTTTCATATCAAAACATGTCACACTTGAACTTTGTAAATGGTGAAAAATATATAACCTATGCTAAAACTAAACACAACCCTTTATAATTTAAGACAGTCAAAATTCAGTCTACACTTGTACTTATCTGGTAGTCAGAGCATAACAGTTGTATCACTACAGTGGAACCTGTTAATCAGGACACCTGAAAGTGAAGATCCCTGTTTAACCTTTAATCTCCCTATTATTGTGCTTGTACTACTCCACATATTGCTTTATATCTCCTACATGCATTAAGCAATCATGATGAAAGTTTCAGGACTAGCTCTCTACTGTCCATAGAACATTGGTGTGAATAATCCACTACTAAAGATTGTGATATCGATAGATTTAAATGTAAAGAAATTCTGAAAGTATAGTAGGTAGAGTTATTGGCAATCTTTGGTGCTTCTTTGGGTAACCATGATATAGCTACAAGCAGACAATTTTATGACGGGAATAAAATTATTCATTGGTGCATGACAATAGGACTACAAATGGCAATGTATTGTTTTGTATGAACCTTATATGGAAATTCATATTTTTATAGCTTATGCTAAGAAGTTACTGAACTGATCAATTAGACAAAACACTTTCCAACCAGCTACAAAAACTATTTCAATTAGATGTAAAAATGTATGGGAAAATAGATGCTGGGAGATGATATAATCTGGACACTTGCCAAAGTATTCCTTAGCTGGCATGTATATAGAGAATTAGAGATCCCTTGATAATCAGGATGGTCCCAGGTGCCCTTACACAGCTAGCCTAGTTTAAATAATATGGGTAGTATTAGCTACATGTATAATTATGTAACCGGATTTTGGAAAATCAGTTTTAATGTCAAATGAGAAATACATGTAATAGTTATTCCACTGTCACTCATGCTTTGTCTGCAGGGCCGCCCAGAGAAATTAAGGGGCCCAGGGCAAAGAGTTAAAGTGGGGCCCTTGACCCAAGTTGTAAGGTGAAGACCAAAAAAAAAAAAAAAAAAAAGGTCACAACCTGCTGGCAATGACAATAACTACCCATCACCAACCATATCTCCTTATCTATAAGCTTGCTACACTGCTACTCTGAAGAATACTGTGACTGCTCTATTAGAGTATTTAGATCTGACTGCTCTATTAGAGTATATCGATCTTTTAAACAGGTATTCATGGGCCCTCCTGGGCCCCTAAAATGCCCCAGTTGCCCCCCCCCCCCCCCCCCTGTGGGCGGCCCTGTTTGTCTGATATTATGCACTTGCCCTCAGGCTGCAGTATGTTCTACTTTGACACACTCAGCCATTGCACACCTAATGGGTTTGCAGTATCTTCTCTTATATAGGAAACCAAGTAAGCTTGGATTGTGAGATTGAATTTTGCTAAACAAGATGTGATTGACTGATTGTGGGATGGAATTTTACTGCACCAACAGTAGCTAGTTTATTGCAAAATTAATACAGTAATAAAAAAACATGATTTAATTGATTAATCAACACCTACATTACGGATATACATAACAACTAACTTAATGCATGTTACTAAATTCCATCCCTAGGCCTGCACCAATTATACCAGCATAATTTGGAGCATAATAGGTAGGCAAAAGCATTGAGCATAATAGGCACAATTTGCACTACAAAAACAGAATTGATTTCCTTACCTTTAAGAGACTATAGAAATGTCAGATCTCCACAATATTACCTTACCTTTCCTTTTGTCAGGAATGATCATATTTCCACAACTTTCCTGAAAAGATTCAGCCGTCTTTTGTATCTTTCCTTACCACTTAAAGGCTAGGAAAGGTCATTTTTCCCAACAGTAAATGTAAGGAAATGTCACAATTAATGTCACATTTTTTTACCCCCATCACACCCCTATATTCTGTATAAGTTGGTTTAAATGCAAAATTAACAAAAGTCATCCATCCATACACAAAGTACACCAGTCAAAGTATAAAAATGTCTGTCATTGGTCTTCATCAATAAAGTCGTTGATCTTGACAAATCGCAGATTCCTTGCCCAAACGTTTTCTGTGCACTGTAAATGGAAAGAATAGATGTAATGCCAAAACATCGTACAGTACAATTAAATACCTGTTAGTATTGTATCTTTCTCCAAACAACATTCCACCTCTTAAAGTCGTATCTTTCTAATAGACATACCTAACAAAAATATTATATTACTGTACTATAAAATTATCCTTCAAGAAACTTACCAGTAAATAGTCGATCTAGATGCCACAACAGCTTGTCCTGGGCAGCGATCAATACCTGAACAATAATTTATTACATGCTGAATGGTCCAATGCAGAGAATGCTATCGAAAAGAAGATACGCATGTGAACTACTGCTGGTAATAGAAAAAAACACATCACAATACAACAGTACACAATATTTTATAGCTATATGAAGTGATGAACTAGGAATCCTCCTTGTATTTTGATATTATATTGTTGTAGCAATAAGAGTTTACCTAGCTACCATAGTTGACCTAGTAAATGCAACTGTCTCATGAAAACCTACCTAATTCGTACAATTCCTGAAGTTTTTTGATTTTCTCTGCATTGAAAATTTCAATAAAACATATAAAGTGAGTATGAATAAATAAGCATAGACCTGCATACAGTAGCACTACACAAATGCAGCCTAAATTACTTGCCTTTTTAACATTGGACCACAGTAGTGCTACATTTTTGTGTAGGCTAATGGCAATAAGGATAATTTTATCTGATGTTTAGTAAACAATGATGTGTATGCAACTAGCTCAGATTCTGAAACCACCTTACAAAATTTTGTTAGATTATAATATCAGGAGCTTATGAGCCACCGAAGGCGGCGAAGGAGCATGAAACTTACGCTGCCTGCCGGGTGCCATCACAATCCAAATTGTTTGCCGATTAGTTTCCTTATAAGGAAACTAAAATCTTGTTATTGGAAGCCGTATACGGAATTGCGAGTGACGAAAATATCAAGGGGCGGTAGTATCCCAAGCTCAGCCATAGCGGGCGGTGTTCATTGTCGAGGAGGCCTAAGTACATGATTGAACTGTCGACGTCGCCAAAGCGTGCCACGCTTCAACAATGAGGGAACACCAAGGCGTCACAGAAGAAGCACAGGGAGGCGACTGGCAGTGACGCATGGCGACGGTGAAGCGTACTCCTCTCCAACACTGGTTAGGCGCCCTCTAGCATTTCGAACTGGTCTTCACTTCCACCTCAGCTACGGCAGCTGGGGCGTTCTGACGCATGCCAATTACATAATATTCGTGTGTGTCGTATCCAATTTATTTCAAATGATGTGACATAATTTGGATTGTGATGGCACCGAGTTCCATGCTCCTTCGCTGCCTTCGGCGGCTCATAAGCTCCTGATAATATAGATAGCCGCTATTTTCACATCACTGTATCTACAAGCAATCAAGCCGAATGTCACAGTATGGTGAATGCTACACAAAACCATTAGCATCAGAAATGTCAAACAATTATGCTGCGTCCTAAACTCCTAAACTATATTTCTATAAACACTCTGGTTGGTGGTAAGCACCTCATACAACCTGTACCTCCTGTGTTTACACTTGAGCCATGGGTATGTGTCATTACAGATTTTTTGGATCAAGAATTGGATTATCAGATAGATACACAATACTTAGAGGAGACACTCACATTCAACACTAACAACCAATAATCACATTAATAAAAAACCACTAACCTGAAACTTTAAAAGTTCTCATGTGGCATGCCAGTGGTTAGCCCATTCTTTGTCTTGTATATATCTCCATCCCTACAAAATCAATGCAAAGTGAGTACGTGCAATATCTCATACATACAACTTACCTCAAGCATTACCCTCAAAGTGATTTGCTCAGTACTAAACTGCGGTTAGCTAACTCTCATCTCGCGATCCGTGAGCTACACTAAAGTCAACTATAACAAACACAGGCAAATTAATACTTGCTTCTATTGTACTTGGGTGTCAAAAGGCGGCACAGCGATACTGAAAGTCGGGAAACAGAGTCGGTACAAGGTAATGGCGCCACAATAGTTTGAAGGCAGTGGCAGAATTTCGGGTCGGCAAGAATAAATCTTTCTCCTCCATCCGTGCGCGCCACTATCACACCACTTCATCGTTCAGCCTGAGCGTTAACTGCTCTAGCTGTATCACACATCTAGTCTGGCGTAGTGCGCGCGCGGGTCTACGCCAGACTAGTAGTGTGCGATATCAGGATTTTTATTTCGATATGTTATCGATACGATATTGGGGTAAATATCTAAATTTCGATACGATTTTCGATAATTTTTAATTGTGTGGGTGGTGTAATTGCGTGGGCGGACGATACTTATAAATATGCTTGAAATGCACTTTACACACAAACTATTGCATAAAACTAATAATAAGCCTAGGAAACTGGTAGACAAGTTTTTAAAGTGGCTAGATAGTACAGAACCAACCTTCATTTCTAGCGTGATTGCGCAATCACACACTAAATGCTGTAGATTTATCGAAATATTCTTCGATATTTCGCAAAATATTACCTTTTCGATAAATATCGAAATCTGCTAAAGCAGTATCGAAAATCGATACGATAACGATATCGACAAAATTATCGCGAAATCGATATTTTTTCGATATATCGCACATCATTACGCCAAACTATCACACATCACCGTCAGCAGCTTCGTTACAACTTCCGTAAACTATAATAAACTAACATTTCCAAGAAACATTAGCGCAATGATGCGCTGCTGCAAGTTTTTGCGGTGAGGCTAGGTTACTCTGCGATGGCGATAACGACTTCAACTAGATTACCTGGTGATAATAGCCGAATAGGTAGACTAGATCTAACTCAGAGTGACCATTCAGAGCGCCCTGTACCAGTAATCCCTGGCATGGCTGCTTAAGCTTGCTTGTCGCGATCGTCTAGCAGTCTAACTAGCTCGCGCGTTGTAGTCTCATTCAGTAGTATCCATCAGTAATGAAATTCTTAGCTAAATAACTTCCATTGCATACATTTTAAAAACTTAACAATTTTTTACATATGTTTACCGTACAATGTAAATATATGGAAAGTTAGAGGGCTTTGAAAGATCGTCTTTCCGTGAGTTTCCTGAAACAAGGAAATATACGTAAATCCGATCCATTTTTGTAGTGTTGTATGCATTGGTTGCCAGAGAAGCTGAAAACTCTGTATATGTAATAGGACGGTGGCTGTGGTGTTTGGGATTAATAGTGCAAGCATTGTAAACAGGAAGGAGTAAAATACACTGCTTGAAGTTTCTTAGTTTACTAGAGTGTCTAGTATATGGAACAGTTAATTGTTTGTTATTTTAGTAGTTTTTTAGTAAACCCGCATTCACTGATGTTTTACTGAGAGTTTAAAACTTAGTAAAACAATATGTTCCATATTATATACTTAAAGTTACTGATATTTTACTATCAGTATAGCTAACTTGGTACAACTACAGCTTAAAAACTAAGAACCTTCAAGCAGTGATAATGCGAGTCAAAGCCAAGCACTATTTCCTTCCTATTTACAATGCAAGAACTATTAATCCTGAATACCACAGCCAGCCATCCTACCGTAATTTACTTTTTGTTGTAAAATAATTTTTGTATGCAAAGCTTGTAGGCACCAGCCTATTATGCTGGTTTAATTTTGAGCATAATAGGTGCCTGAAAACATCAAGCATAATGCTAGCATAATAGGCAGAATAATTGTCATACTGCATGCAAAAATGCACGCCACTGAAAAAGGTTGTCTTACAACAGTCGATGCCACTGATATGGCATTAAGTAGTTATTTAACATGACTGTTATTATAGTTTACAATGCAGCAAAATTCTTATTGCACAATGAGTACTTTTTACATTTAACCAGTTGTTCATAAGCCAAAGTTTATCATTATTCATTAGAAAGTAACAAAACATGTGAACTGTGGCAATAATTGTGAGCATAATAGGCAAAAATTTTAGCACTGCAGTAGTGTTGTTCCAATATACTTTTACTAATACTTACTTTGGGAAAAGTATAGTCCTTTTTCTGTTAGTATTACTTACTAATACTATACCACATGTTGGATGATTTACTAAAGAGATACTCAATACTTTAGTAAAGGGATGGTTAGATACTAAGTACTTACTCTTTGCTTATAATTGCTTCATCAAGATTTAGTTAGTATTTCATAAGTGACTGATTCGTTTATTCAGTATTTCAGCTGAGTTCTTACATTATTTACAGCATATAAACTTTTGAAGATTTCTTTTCAAAGCCACCACAAGTAGGCAAGCCTTAAAAGTGTTCTTTGTGCTTAGGCTCAAATAATTACTTTGCTCATGTTGTTTGGTCTGTCATTAGTATAGAGTATATTAATTGCTTAGTTCGCTTTGGTATCTGGAATTGTTGGAGTTCATTGTAACTGTTTGGAATTTGGGAGTTATTAAATAATCACATGCCAGTATAACCATTGAAGAGCATAGAATAGATCCATTAGATTACTGGGTTGAGAAACAGGCATTTTCCAGTATTAGCTCCTTAATGGCCTGATATTTTAGCAGTACCAGCCTCAACTGCCCCTATAGAGCACATTTTTTCAACTGGTGGGATGCTACTAGTGGAAAGAGAAACAAAAATTTAAACAGAAATATTTATTCAAAGAAATCTGTAGATTGCACTGGCAGATTCAGACTAATTGTTACTATATAACTGGTTAGATATAATTATGTGATGTACTGACTACTTACTATAACTTTTGGTAACCTATGCTTTAACAAATCAAGTTTTGGTAGTAAATACTTTAAAATACTTACTTTTAAAATTTACATACCAAAAGTAATACTGAGTACTTTACTATCATTGAAAGTCAAGGTTAAATACTAATACCAATACTATACTAACAGATTTCTTAATACTGGAGCAACACTACACTGCAGCATAACATAATAGGCAAAATTAAAAGCATAATAGGCTGATGTCTAAAAACTTTAATTTCATGAAAATTTCTTACACAAAAATTTTACATAAGATTGAACTACTCTAATAGAGCAGTCATTCATGTAAATCATTCAAAACTATTTACATAAAATTTTTTATTGCAAAAAATTTTTACATGAAAATAAAGCAAATTTATGGTATTACAAATTAAAAAATAATCTGACAACCATAGCAACTGTTACTAAGCAACAGAAATTTAAAAAATTACCACTGCAAAGACCAATCACACTTAACAACTGTTGCTATGGTCCCAAAGTGATGTTTGCCTTAGCAACAGTTACCTAGCAACCGTGTTGTTGCTATGGGCATGTATCACTATGGTAACACTAGTTGTCAAGGGATTTTCTTCCAATAAAACACTATTTCAGCCAGATTAATTTTTGTCAAGGGATTGGACCTTGACAAACAAGTGTTCTATTGCACTGTGAAAAAAGCTCAGAATAATAAGGTCTATAACAGTCTTATTATGTTAGTATTGGAATGAAATAGTACAGCATATATTATTAGATTAGGACTTTACTATAACAAGCTTATTGAATACATTTAAGACGGTCATATATTAGAGATTAAATCACTAGTACACTGCGGTGTATTATCAGACTATACTAAGCCTATTTCAACCATATATTGGCTACTATACTACTGTACTTTTTTACTTTCCTATAATCTGTGGCTACCTTAATTAAATAATTTCTATAATTATATTTGTAATGAATTTAATTCTGTAAATATGTTAAAACCACAATAGGTACAGCTAGTAAATCAATGTCTCCTTGGCCATGGCAGTATCAAATCAATTTCGTCGTTTATCAGTCTTTATCCAACTGCAGCAGGTAAGGCAGTAAATACAATTCACAAGTTCCATTACAAATTACCTGTATTATCATCACTATGTAGAACTCTGTGACAATCTGTTAGTCGTCTGGTAGAACTGTCCCACAGCTCTAATACAAAGATGGTAAATATAATGTGTATTCTGGATAATCGTTGGACTTACAGTTTGTAACAATAAGAATCTCATAAAACCACGACCTTGTCTGGAACCTAGTATTACCATGTAGAATGGTGGCTAGATCCCACAACTCTATTAAAGATGGTAAATATAATGCGTATACTGAACAACCATTATACTTACAGTTTGTAACAATCTTTTAAAACTGAGACCGACAATCCATGTACATCTAAGACAAGTCTGATAAGACCAGGTCTCACAACCCTAAATGGAGGCAAACATAATTCATATTCTGGATTATTTGGTGTACTTACCGGTGTTATCAGTGAGTCTAACCAGACATAAAACAGCAACTTAGTATGTGACTTTGTTGGGCTAACGTGTTACGTAAGCTCACAAGAAGCATCTGATACACTGATAACCAAGTCCAAGAATCTTGTAATCACTAAGTACAACTGAAACAAGACTAAATATAATATAATTTGCATACTCTCAGTGAACTTACTTTTGTTAGCAATACGAGCATGGTCAGTGAAATAAGGACAAACAAGACGGAACAGGTTCTTGAAAGCACTCAACTCATTTACAGTGCCAGACAAGGTAGCAGCCGTCAGCTGTTGATAAAAAGTAGTGAAAAACATGAAGAAATGAGACCAGTTTCCACAAACCTAAACGAAGGTAAATATAAATTGTATACTGGACACTCTCAGTGTACTTACTTACAGATGTTAGCAATAAGAATCACCAAGTCTGTAATTCCTACCCCATTGAAAAGAAAATGAATAAAAACACAATCAGGCTTAATGCACTTACAGCTGTAATTAATTAGAAGATGACGTTGAACAACTCCGTGAAAAAAGAACAAAACTGTCCACATATGGTCACTACCAGATTCTTTAAAGGAAGCAGCTGCCATTGAAGGAAACTAACACTGCAGATATTATACACTGACAGCCTGTAGAACTAAGAGGTTCGACAAGAAACTGTACCTCTGAAGAGATAATATACAAAATCGTAAGAGCAGACCATGCATACTCTTACCGTTGATGGCTGATGAACTGTGTCCACTCGTCATCCGCCAGAAGCTGAGATATAACAGGATATAAAACATGTAATACGTACACAGCAACACCAAAGTTGAATCATTTGCAGGCCATTGTCATACAATACACAATAAACAATTTAATACGGCTAAACCTATCGTACAAGCTATCATTTTAGTCTAATACTTACTCATCTAGAGCTGTTTTTGATTGCTGCCATCGAAGGAATTGTCCACTTGGCCGTGCCACTTCACCACTACAGCCAGCAGGCTGAGGGATGTACAGTTGTGGTCCATAACTATCATCGTGGCTCATTGGACGATGGCGCCGATCGCGTACACTCTCTCCGCGAGATACACCGTCGTATCACTCACATTTACAACCTCTGATACAACAATAGCGAAAAAGATGGCGACTTAATTGCATCAGTAATACGCATGCGCTCCCCTTCAATTTTAAACAAGCATTACTACGAACTTTTGCAGCTGTGCTAACTGTGCAAGAAACTCTAGATTTGTATGGCTCTTAGATTGAATAATTAATTTTACTGGTATTAGATGCTTTGCTGTATGAAAATGTGTGCGTATGAAATTATCACAACAAACTGAAGCTATAGCTATAGCATAGATAATATATACCTGGTAAGGTATATATTATCTATGGCTATAGTTAGCTAGCTATAGTGATTAACAGAAGTGTAGCTACTTATTGTAAAATCATCATGACTTTGTTTGGTACAGTAAAAAAAACCTTAAGTCACATGAGATGGTGATAGCTAATGAGATGGTGAAGCTAAAAATGAGACAATAATGAGATCTGATGGTGAAGCTAAAAAGTTATCACATTTAGTTAAGTAAACAAAGCCATACAATGAATGTGTATTAAACTAAAGTATAATCTGTTTCCCATAATATAAGATGGGGTTTATACTAAAGTATAAGATAGTTAGTATAATGCAAGGCTATACTGAGATTATTTGTATAGTTTAAGCCATTAGATATACCATATTATATTCCTCTTTTTTCACAGTGTTGGTTAGCTAATCATTCGACATAATATGTCAAGGTACTATTGAGAGTATTATAATGTAACACATTCACTTGTCAGAATATGCATGATACACAAGGAATCGTGAAATAAAACAGTAAAAAAAAATCTGATTTGCAGCTCCTTGTGAAGGAAAAAGTGGCAAAAGATCGATATACTTTAATAGAACAGTCACCGCTTGCTGAAGTATCCTAATAGAAAGTTCACAGATACATTAGATACCCTAATAGAACAGTCAAGATATGATTTTCTAGGAACATACTTGGGGCATAACTGGACATAATAGGGAAAATATTGGAGCAATGCTCAAAAGGATGATAGGCAATTTTAAAAGCATAATAAACTCAGGCCTATCCATCCCACAATCACAATGTTTTGCAAAATTCAATCCCACAATCACAGCTTACTTGGTTTCCTATATAAGAGAAGAAACATAACAGAAATCTTATGATTTCTGGGTGAGATACTGCAGGTGTGCAATGTATGAGATATATGCACTGTTTACAGTGCATATATCTCATTAACATTTTGAGATGGTGCAATATGTGATATATATACACACTGGTTTTCCTTTGATCTAAGGTGTCATAGTAGTATAGAAATGTGTACTTTGCTGTCACCATTATAGCACTTGTGTACCTGTTAAAATATTTCATAGAAGTTGTTGTAATAATTCAAGGTACTGATCATGACTAATGATTCTAATCATTGTAAAGCTGATTGGTAGTTTGGAATGCCTCATTTTAATAATAAATATTTGAGTTGTAAAATGTGACATTGATAAGGCTGATTTCCATATAACTGCCCAAACCTGTTACAGGTGTAACATCATTCCCTGGCACAATCATACTGCATTGATTACTCCTGCTTGCTGATATATACCAATTGCAAGGTGTGTCTACTGTCTATATAGACCTGTCTTTAATATGTTGTGATGCACCGCTAAATTTTAAGTTCAACCCTAGAAGTTAAAGTACACTATTCACCTGTTAAGTTTCAATACTAAAAACTCTACATGTTTGTCTTTACATTTGTCAACTTGAACACTACTTTTTACCACTGGAACCCTATATACTTTGTCTTTTAATTACTACTTTTTAATTACACTGCTATAAGCTGCATCATTATACAGTTTACAAACCAATGGCATGTACACACATACACCCTTAAAGCATCATTCTTCAATAGAGAAACAACATCAACTCTTTAGTCTTCTCCTCCAGTATGCGGCAGATAGGAAGTTCGAAAGGCATACTCTTGTAAACTCATCAATACCATTAGTCAGTTGTTCAATATCCAGATTAGCCCACAATGTCCCAGACCACTCCTTCACTTGTTCACAAGTTATCTACATAATAGAGGAAGTGATGTGATCATTACATATAGTAGTGTGGTACTACTGACTATTGTGAACTTCTTCTTCAGTCACTAGACTATGGTCAACCATTTTAGCCTCCTTGAACAAGTCCAGCCACATTTGCTCTAGTCCATCAGACAACTTAAGCTCCTCTTCGGGAACCTGTATATATAACACAGAATAATGTACTATAAATTAACATGGCACACTTGTACATGCATAAATACTATGGTATACATATAATGGTGAACACTGCTGTATATTTACACACGTGTAAGTACCTGTACATCATACATCACTAGAGTACGATATCTCTCACGAATGTCACGATATTTCAATTCCACAGTTAAAGAAGTTGCTCTAATATTGGCAATAACACTGAGAACAAATTTGAGATCTTCTAAAGTATCAGGTGGTCTCTTCAGATCTGCAAACAACCCCTAAGAAAATGTGATATTAAAATAATTGTTAACTGTATTAGCTAATCAAAGTAGTGCAAGTGTATGTTCTATTAGAGAGTTTGGACATACCAGTCCATTAATGTACACCACAAAACAAACAAATGTTTACATTAGTTAATTAACTCCTGTTATCGTATAATGAGTTATATATTTTTTCAAATGGTTAACTTTTTGAAAAATGCCAACTTGCAAACATGTTGTAAAATCTAAGAATGTCTAGCATGCCTCCCTACTAAATTAAAGCAGACAGCACAAGGCTATTCTTTTTATTATGAAGTCACATGTCACCATATGACATGAACTTGGTATTGAATCTCATCTGCCAGCCATAATCTGCATGCTCACTGTCTGTGATTGAACTAAAAACTATAATTGGTCACATCAAAAAGGACTACTGATTGCAACATACTGTTTTCATCCAAAGTGGTATGCAAGGATAATCGTCGGCAGGAAACTTAGCTGTATAAAGAATTTTGCATGGGAGGATCAAAGTAAAAAAGTGTTCTATATTCACCATACAAGCACAAGTGTTCTCGTGGTATTTATCCCAAATTTCACTGCTACCCATGCTATTCCCAGTTAATACCATACTCCTACATATACGCATGCTGTGCATTAGCGTTGCTATGTATGCAATTTGTCACTATGTACTAAACATGCGTCAACACTAATTGGCGCTACACTGTTAACATAAATTCTAGCCAATGAAATTACAATTACAACTTTTTCACTGCTGTCAGTGAAATACGGGATAAATTTCACTGCTACTATTGAGACTTTTGAATGGACAGTGAAACAGGTATGGTATTATGGGCAGTTATAGAACACTTTAATAGACCACAGTTCTATATCAGGTAGTTATAGAACTGCCAGGCCTATTTTGCAGGCTGATAGCCTACTTTGAGTGAGTATAATCACTCATTCTGGCCAGTACAACCAATCAACCAAGCCAGTGTAGGCTGATAGCTTGACTGTGCTGGTTGACCAGCCAACCCAACCAGTAAGAGCAAAACCACTGGATTTAATTTATAGACACACTTGAAGATTTTGATGATGGTTGCTTGTGGTCAGCAGCAGTGAACGTTCTTACTACGTTTTATTCACATAAACGGATGAGTCCTAGGAATATCACAGAAATATGCTTATTAAAGCACCACAATCAAAAACTTTTAGTTGTTGAGAAGATGGACTAGACTCACAAAACAACTAATGAAGGCGCAACACAGTGCAACACAGGCGAAACACAGGCGCAATGTCTATTCTACCGATGATAACACTACTCCGTGAGTTTCTAATTGTTTCGTGTGTCTTGTGTGTACCTCAAGTTGACAGTTTTCTATACCAGATAAAGCACTGCCTTCACTTCTGCTATACGGGAAATACAGCACTCGGCTTCGTCTCATGCTATATTTGTCTCTCACCCACTCTTTTCGTGCTACATTTCCCATATAGCACTCGCGACGGTGCTTTATCTAGTACATATATATCCATTCAGCTTCAATTTGTATTTATTTGACAACAGATGACAATTCTTGAAATTTTTGTAATCACTATCCAAATATACAGTACCATGTTCTTCACACTATATTAATATGTACCTCTAAATTGTCTTCCAGTTGCATTAATCTACTCTTTGCAGAATCATTTAATAACTTGCCAAGTGATGTCACCAAGTGATGTCACCAAGTGATGTCACCAAGTGATGTCACCAAGTGATGTCACCCAGGTCCTAGCATTCTCTTTGATAGTACAGGCCAGTGGCTCCAGATGTAACATAATACAATCTATCTCCTTCTTCATTGGCTGAGTCATCACCTGTTGTAACAGTACACTAATGAATTATACTGAGATATACAATATGTTATACCTCTTCTGATAATGCATCATAAAACTGAAGCTTTTCATCATACGAGGTACAGGAGGGATCCTTCTGTGCAAATTTCTCCAACATTATATCCTGTAGGAACACGTAAATTTGGATAAAAATAAGCAAACACTGTGCTATTACCTATTTCAATACAACAGTGATTAGCTATAGATCAAGACAAACAGTGTGGCCAAGAAAGCCAGTATGCCACACTATGGGTACTTCAACAGGAAGAAAGAAAAGTACTTTTATTCATGCATCACTCCATGGTCCTTGATTAAGTTTTGCATTATAGCTGCCTTCCACCTTCGGCACTCCACATACCAAATTTACGCAATATCCCATATGGGTTTGTGAAATACAGGCCCTCAAAATTTTTTTCTTCGCATTTTGCAGGGGCTTAATTTTTCTATGCCTTCACACACTCTCAAAAGCTAGTATAAAACATGAAATTGTACCTCGATTGCTGTGAAATTTGCGGTGTGGAGTTAAGTATGGACATCCCTGGTTCAAACTTTAGACAACTTTTTTGACAACGTTTTTGTGCACTTTTTGCTACTTGGTGAGAATATTTTGAATCCCATGATTTTTGGTTTTTTCTTTGTAACTCTGTAGCACTCACTGCAGTTCCTTTTAAACTACAAAAGGTTGAACTATGATAGTTAACCTATACATAAACAAATTTTCTTTGGTGGTTCACCCTGCAGGTGTGACAAAATAAATCTTTTGAATACAAATAATCATCCATAACTGCGTAAATACTGATCAGATTTGCACCAGAAAAATTAGGTCCCCATGCAGAAAAAAATGGAGAAAAAATAACAAAGAAAATAAGCCTAACTTTGAAGGTTTGTAGTTCATGAATGCATAAAGTGATTTTGCTGGAATTTGAATGTAAGGTGCCTAAGCTATAATACAAAAATTGTGTACTTTCCAAGAAGGGACCATGGAGTGATGCATGCATGAAAAACATGTTTTCTATCTTCCTGTTAATAATATCTAATCAAAAACAGCCAAGCTGTAAAAAAAGGTGCGGCCCCCAAAAAGGCCATGGTGAAAAAAGATGTGAAATCCAAGGTGGCGGCCAAGAAATGGCTGTGATGGTAGGTTAATGGTTACATTTTAATAACAACAATTCAAGTGAATTTGGTGCCAAGGCCAAGCGGCACAAAATTCACCTGAATTGTCGTTATTAAAATGTAACCATTAACCTACCATCACAGCCATTTCTTGGCCGCCACCTTGGATTTCACATCTTTTTTCACCATGGCCTTTTTGGGGGCCGCACCTTTTTTTACAGCTTGGCTGTTTTTGATTAGATATCACTTCTTTTTGTATTTGTATACTGCAAAGCCAGCCTATGGCTGGCTTTGGGGCTTTTTTAACCCATGTGTTTTTTTCTTTACTACAGGAAGAATAAATGAACTTAAAGAAGAATTTTAGTACTTCAATTATTTTTGAATTTATTAGTAACTATACAAATTATATACATATATTTATTACATGCCCATTATTCCCCACAGGATATTTTTTTGCAGCTGATCTCTCTACTGGGTGATATTTTTGTAGCTGAACTCTCTGCAGGGTGATTAGTTTGCAGCTGAACTCTCTACATGATGGTTTCTTTGTAGCTGAACTTTCTACAAGGTGACTTCGTCCAGCTGATCTCTCTACGGTGTGATTTGTTTCTAGCTGAACTCTCTACAGGTGATTTGTTTGCAGCTAAACTCTCTACATGGGGTTTCTTGTAGCTGAACTCCCTACATGATGGTTTCTTTGTAGCTGAACTCTCTACAAGGTAACTTCTTCTTTACAGGGTGATTTGTTGTAGTTGAATTCTCTACAAGGTGGTTTGTATGAGGCTGAACTCTCTACATGGCAGTTTCTTTGTAGCTGAACTCTCTACAGAGTGATTTGTTTGCAGCTGAACTCTCTACATGATGGTTTCTTTGTAACTGAACACTCTACAAGGTGACTTCTTCTAGCTGATCTTTCTACAGGGTGAATTGTTGTAGCTGAACTATCTACAAGGTAACTTCTTCTAGCTGATCTCTATACAGGGTAATTTGTTTGTAGTTGAATTCTATACAGGTGGTTTCTTTGTAGCTGAACTCTGTACATGATGGTTTCTTTGTAGCTGAACTCTTTACAAGGTGACTTCTTCTAGCTGAACTCTCTACGGGGTAATTTCTTTGTAGCTGAACTCTCTATATGATAGTTTCTTTGTAACTGAACTCTCTACAAGGTAACTTCTTCTAGCTGATCTTTCTACTGGGTGATTTGTTTGCAGCTGAACTCTCTACATGGTGGTTTCTTTGTTGCTGAACTCTCTACAAGGTGAATTCTTCTACCTGATCTCTCTACAGGGTGATTTGTTTGTAACTGAACTCTGTACAAGTGCGTTTTAGTGGGTGATCTCACTGCATGTTGATTTGTTTGTAGCTGAACTCACTAAAGGGTGATTTTGCTTGTAGCTGAACTCCTTGCTTTGTATCTAGTTTCTAGCTGATCTCTCTACAGGGTGATTTGTTTGTAGCTGATCTCTCTACAAGTTGATTTGTGTGTAGCTGATCTCTCTGCAGGATGATTAATTTGCAGCCGATCTCTCTACAAGGTAATTTGCTTGTAGCTGAACTGTCTGTAAAGTGATTTATTTGTAGCTGATCTCTCTGCAGGTTGATTTGTTTTAGCTGAACTCTCTACAGGGTGATTTACTTGTAGCTGAACTCCTTACATTGTGTCTAGTTTCTAGCTGATCTCTCTACAGGGTGATTTGTTTGTAGCTGATCTCTCTACAAGTTGATTTGTGTGTAGCTGATCTCTCTGCAGGTTGATTAATTTGCAGCCGATCTCTCTACAAGGTAATTTGCTTGTAGCTGAACTGTCTGTAAAGTGATTTATTTGTAGCTGATCTCTCTGCAGGTTGATTTGTTTTAGCTGAACTCTCTACAGGGTGATTTACTTGTAGCTGAACTCCTTACATTGTGTCTAGTTTCTAGCTGATCTCTCTACAGGGTGATTTGTTTGTAGCTGATCTCTCTACAAGTTGATTTGTGTGTAGCTGATCTTTCTACTGGTTGATTTGTTTGTAGCCGATCTCTCTACAGGGTAATTTGTTTGTAGCTGAACTCTGTACAAGGTGCTTTTTTGTAGGTGATCTCACTGCAGGTTGATTTGTTTGTAGCTGAACTCACTAAAGGGTGATTTGCTTGTAGCTGAACTCCTTACATTGTGTCTAGTTTCTAGCTGACCTCTCTTCAGGGTGATTTGTTTCTAGCTGATTGCTCTACAGGTTGATTTGTTTGTAGATGAACTCTCTACAGGGTAATTTACTTGTAGCTGAACTCCTTACTTTGTGTCTAGTTTGTAGCTGATCTCTCTACAGGGTGATTTGTTTGTAGCTGAACTCCTTACATTGTGTGTAGTTTCTAGCTGATCTCTCTACAGGGTGATTTGTTTGTAGCTGATCTCTCTACAAGTTGATTTGTGTGTAGCTGATCTCTCTGCAGGTTGATTTGTTTGAAGCCGATCTCTCTACAGGTAATCTGTTTGTAGCTGAACTCTCTATAAGGTGATTTGTTTGTAGCTGATCTTTCTGTAGGTTGATTTGTTTTAGCTGAACTCTCTACAGGGTGATTGCTTGTAGCTGAACTCCTTACATTGTGTCTAGTTTCTAGCTGATGTCTCTACAGGGTGATTTTTTGTAGCTGAACTCTCTTCAGGGTGATTTGTTTCTAGCTGATCTTTCTACAGGTAGATTTGTGTTGATTTGTTCATTGCTGATTGCTCTAAAGGTTGATTTGTTACAGCTGAACACCCTGCAAAGTGTTTTGTTTGTAGTTGATCACTCTAAAGAGTAATTTGTTTGTAGCTGAACTCCCTACAGAATAACTTGTGATGTAATAAAATTCTATAATGGAGTAAATAAATTAGCCGAATGCTCTATTAGGGTGACTGTTCTATTAGAGTATCTCGCATTTGCTACACGGAGTTGGCTTTCGAATCATAACTCAGTGGTTTGTAATCCGATTCTTCTGTACTACTGCAAGGACTTTCTATGAAGATTATTCCAGCTATACACCGATTTTCAGCTCATTGCTCTAAGCGGTTTGCCTAGTAGGCGTGAAAACTAATACTTTTTTATTCATAAAAATTGATTGCGTAATTGTGACACAGGTTGGGTTTTGTGTCATATCTCCGTGGTCTTTATCTCGATTCCTTTCAAACCACCAAAAGGCACTCCTACGATGGTTACTCCATCTACATAGCAATTTTCAACTCATTCCATGAAGCGGTTTACCCTGTAGGCGTGACAACAAATCGATCTTGTTTTACGCGAATAATCAGTCATAACTCCTGAACCATTCATCGGATTTGTACCAAATTTGATGCTAGGATTCGCCTTTGGACTCCCTTTCTGTGTGCCAAATTTCAAGGCGATCGGAGTACGCGTTTGCTTGTTATAGCAATTTTTGCAAGTGTGCGAAAAGACGAAGAAGAAGAAAAAAACGAAGAAAAAAAAACGAAACTTTGGCAGCTCGTATCTCGGAAATGGCTGGAGCGATTTCCTTCCAATTTGGAATGTAGACTCCCTTGGCTGGCGGACAACTGTGTAGAAAATTTGGTTCCAATCAGATAAGTGATCACCGAGATACAAAGGCGTGAAAATGACGTTTTCGTTCTTCCTGTCAATATACTCACGGTGTGGCGCGCCGGCTTCTTGGGCCGCACGACACCACGGTGTGGCGCGCCGGCTTCTGGGGCCGCACGACACACTACCGTGTGTCTTGATCTAATCCAAAACAGCCAAGCTGTAAAAAAAGAGTGCAGCCCTCAAAAAGGCTATGGTGAAAAAAGATGTGAAATCCAAGGTGGCGGTGAAGAAAGGGCTGTGATGGTAGGTTAATGGTAAAAATTTTAATAACAATAATTCAGGTGAATTTTGGTGCTGCTTGGTCTTGGCACAAAATTCACCTGAATTGGTGTTATTAAATTTTTACCATTAACCTACCATCACAGCCATTTCTTGGCCGCCACCTTGGATTTCACATCTTTTTTCACCATAGCCTTTCTCAGGGCCGCACTCTTTTTTTACAGCTTGGCTGTTTTGGATTGGATTTCACTTCTTTTTGTATTTGTATGCTGGCTTTGGGGCTTTTTAAACCTATCCTTTTTTCTTTACCACAGGAAGACAAAAAGATGAAGCAAATGTTAAATACTTTAAATATTTCTAATTTTATCATTAAATGTACAAATTATATATATAATACATATGTGACCGGATTTGCGAAAAGGTACCTTTTTCACACACAACTTTTGACCTATTTTTTGAACTTAAAAGCTTCATAACTTTTTGATCATGGCATATAATTGCTTGCAATTTTCAGTGAAGGTAGCTAAAGAATCTGGCTACATTTTGATACTAAGAGCAAGTTAATCAGTATAAGGAGTCCAGTGTTACATCATTTTGTTCGCTGGTATGTCAAATGCGTGGAAAAGGTACCTTTTCGCAAATCCAGTCACATATATTTATTACAGAACTCTCTACATGGTGGTTTCTTTGTAACTGAACACTCTACAAGATGACTTCTTCTAGTTGATCTCTCTACAGAGTGAATTGTTTGTAGCTGAACTATCTACAAGGTAACTTCTTCTAGCTGATCTCTCTGCAGGGTGATTTGTTTGTAGCTGAACTATCTACAAGGTAACTTCTTCTAGCTGGTCTCTCTACAGGATGGTTTGTTTGTAGCTGAACTATCTACAAGGTAACTTCTTCCAGCTGATCTCTCTACAGGGTGATTTGCTTGTAGCTGAATTCTGTACAGGTGATTTGTTTGCAGCTGAGCTCTTTACAAAATGGTTTCTTTGTAGCTGAACTCTCTACAAGGTAACTTCTTCTAGCTGATCTTTCTACAGGGTGATGTGTTTGTAGCTGAATTCTCTACAGGGTGCTTTGTTTGCAGCTGAACTATCTACATGGTGGTTTCTTTGTAGCTGAACTCTCTACAAGGTGACTTCTTGTAGCTGAACTCTCTACAGGACGATTTTTTGTAGCTGAACTCTCTACAGGTGATTTGGTTGCAGCTGAACTCTCTACAAGATGGTTTCTTTGTAACTGAACTCTCTACAAAGTGACTTCTTCTATCTGATCTCTCTACAGGGTGATTTGTTTGTAGCTGAATTCTGTACAGGTGATTTGTTTGCAGCTGAGCTCTTTACAGAATGGTTTCTTTGTAACTGAACTCTTTACGAGGTGACTTCTTCCAGCTGATCTCTTTACAGGGTGATTTGTTTGCAGCTGAACTCTCTACAAGGTTTTATTTATTTATTTTTATTTAACTTTACAAGGTAACTTCTTCTAGCTGATGTCTCTACAGGGTCACTTGTTTGTAGTTGAACTCTCTACATGATGGTTTCTTTGTAGCTGAACTCTCTACAAGGTAACTTCTTCTTGCTGATGTCTCTACAGGGTCACTAGTTTGTAGCTGAACTCCCTACATGGTGGCTTCTTTGTAACTGAACTCTCTACAAGGTGACTTCTTCTAACTTATCTTTCTACAGGGTGATTTGTTTGTAGCTGAACTCTCTACAAGGTAACTTCTTCTAGCTGATCTCTCTACAGGGTGAAGTGTTTGTAGCTGAACTCTCTACAGGGTGATTTATTTGTAGCTGATCTCTTGAATTCTCTTCAGGGTGACTGTTCTATTAGGATGACTGCTCTATTAGAGTATCTTGATCTCTCACTTGCTACACCAAGTTGGATTTCATGTTATAACCCTGTGGCTTTAAGTCTGATTCTTATACACCATTGAAGAGCCTTTCTAAGATGATTACTCCATCTGTACAAAGCATTACCCCAAGTGGTTTTTCTGGTAGGCCTGGCAAGTTGTCGTTTTTTATTAGCTAGTCTCGATTGCATAATTGTTACACACTGTTGGTTTTTTCGTTGTATCTTCCTGGTTTTTAGCTCGATTTCTTTCAAACCACAAAAGGTTTGAGGTTCAATAGTTAACCTATTCACCCACCAATTTTCAGCTTCTTCCCATAAGTGGTTTACCCTGTAGGCGTGACAACATATAGGTGTTATTTTTCGTGACTAATTGCTAATAACTCTTTGCCTGTTTATTGTATTCCAGTCAAAGTTGGTACCGAGATGCGCCTTTATACCCCCCTTCTCTGTGCCAAATTTCAAGGCAATTGGATATGGCGTTTGCGTTTTATAGCAGTTTTTGTAAGTGTGCAAAAAGAAGAAAAATAAGAAGAAAAAAACAAAGAATCTAAGCCAACTTTTGAAGTCGCATATCTTGGGAACGTTTGAAGCGATTTTGCTCAAACTTGGAATGTGGAGTACTGACGTTGGAGGGCGTGTTCACAGCAAAACTCGTCTTGTTTCATCAAGGCAGTACAGAGCTATGGAGGTGCGAAAATTGCGTTTTCGTTCTTCGTGTCAATATACTCACGGGTGTTGCGCGCCGGCTTCTTGGGCCGCATGATACACTACCATGTGTCTTGATACCCATGGTGTGGCGTATCAGCATGTTCCTATTTCCCTTTCTTTCTAACAGTGTAGCATACAAAAGAATTGTTTATGCTCACAGAATAAGAAACCATCATTGGAACATACACACTTTTACACAGTATACAACATACTCGTTGCAGCTTCCACAATGGTCTATACTTCTTCCACACTGACAGATACTTCAATATTTCCCCTGAATGTTCTGTTGTACCATAGCAGCTTTGTCTGCCACATCAGGGCGCATACTGATGTCTGAGAAGAATGTGAACGTCACTGGCTCATCTTGTCCAGGTACTTGTTGTGGAGTTTCCTCTATACAAGAACCATTCTTCCAATGTGGGAACAACTTGGTACTGAATATCAAATATAGTTTATCAATAGACTATATTGAATGCTACATTTACCCTTCCACTACATCCCTCATGGCTTGCATCATCAACTTGCACAGCTCATTAGATATCAAATATAGTTTATCAATAGACTATATTGAATGCTACATTTACCCTTCCACTACATCCCTCATGGCTTGCATCATCAACTTGCACAGCTCATTAGCAGGCAGATGAAGCACCACTTCTGGTGCTGACAGTAATGTCTCATCTATGAACAATGGCTTTTTAGAGCCCAGCACATGGTAAGATGAAGAGTTCAAACTTCCAAGCACCATCTATAGAAAAATAGGACTACAAATTCCTTAAAATTTACACCAATCTGACCTATAACACTCTTTAGAAATAGCATCAAAGATCTTTTTTTCCCAGTGAGCATAGTACGATTTCAGTCTGGGAGACTTGCCAGAGTTAATGTATACCACAACAAGTACAACGAGCACTCTGACACTCTGTAATAAATGAAGCATACAAGTTTCTAGCAACATTTATGCCAAGAACACACACATGTACACACAAATACTTGTTACTCAACACCTTTGCTTCAGGGAGTTCACATCCTGGTTTTGGTGGGGGAAGCTTAAACAACAGAGTAGAACAAACAGTGTGCAGTCTTTCATCAATATCACTACCATTCTTCTGTATCTGACTGGATAGGGACTCAAACTTGCTCAGTGCCTATAAGATGTACAAGTCATTGCATGGACAAATACTCTAATAGAACACACACGCCATTGGTTTATATTGGCAAATTAAAATTCACACATTCATACACACTTGACAATAAAGTTGTGAATGCTCAAAGAGTTCCAGTTTAATTGTTTCACTCCTGTATTAATTTGATGTGATCTTCTAGTAAATCAGACTATTCAAAAAATAGAATCATTAAGTCATTTGGCTTCATAAACGTTTGTTATCGTGGTTACAGACAGAAATACTACCATTAGGACTTGTTCCACAAGGAGATGAAAATTGACTATCACTATAGAGCCACTGGACCCAAAGCAGTGTATGATCCACGAACCTACTGACACCATCTTTGTCAAAAAGATTGATACACAATTGTTACAACTTTCTATGTGGCCATACAAGTCAACAATCACACTGGATGAACTACATAACTGACCCCTATTACTACCTGGTGTACCAATCTTGCCCACATAGTTACCATCAAGAGTAAAGATGGACATGCAGTGATCACATAGTTAGTAACAAGTACCTGATTGTTATTGGTGACTGCTACATCATAGGGACTACTCAATTGAATTGATCCAATAGTGTAGAGGTGTACCAATAAGGATTTTTCAGTTGAACCGATATCCTATTAATCTGTACCTAAAAGAGCCGATACCGATTATACCAATCTGATTATTGTATATTCTGTAAAATGTAAACCAAATAGAACTACATGCAGGTATAGCTACTGAATGATGCATCGATTTTTAGAGAAAACAGAAGTGATGTAACTATAAGGCTGTTAAGGCATAGGTCACCTATGGTGGTGTTGCCTCTAATACATAACCCAGACAATTAGGTACCACAAATATTTTAATAATACATGCTCCCCGGCTTGTCCGGATTACTCCGTGTTTTGATTAGTTTTCAAGATGGCTACTATACACAGATTTTCAGTTCAGCTTCCTGTGATGCAGTTCTTTATTCTTAAAGTGTAACAGCTACCGTTTTCAGAAGATCTGTGTAAGAATATTCTAACACAAATAGCAGTACTTACACGTGCAGTCATAAGGCTTCTTGTAACTTAGCATTTTAATGAAATAGTATAGAGAGACTTTCTATTTGTTTGTAGTGAGCAAAAAAGGCTTTTCATTGCTTTGCTGCAGTGGCGTATCTAGACTTTCGCTATTGGTAGGGCACAGTTAGGGCACTGTATATGCTGCTGAAGGCAGGGGAATTCCCCCAGAAAAAATTTGAATTTCAACAGCTGCAAAATGGTATCTGAGGCCATTTCAGCTACAAAAACATGCTTTTAGATTTTCATGAAGTAGTTTATAGACGTGGCTGTGGTAATTAAGAGTCACTTAAGTTAAAAGCACCACTATCACCTAATACAATGACCCCAATATTTCACACCTTTTTTTTTTTAAATTTATTAAAGCTCTACAGCACAAGTGTTGAAGGTCTGTAGGACACCTGGTCCTACTAGAGCTGTACCGATATGGGATTTTAGCATGTACCGATATCCGATATGGATACCACCAAAAGAAGCCGATAACCGATAATCGATCCGATATTTGCATTACAAACAAGTCATAGTTAATCTATGCAAAAGTGTACAGTTACCTACTCTACAACAACATATGGATATATTCATTGCTCACTCTATGCCTGTGGTAATAGTGGCTTGGGTTTCTATTGTGCAATCCAGACAATTAGGCACACACAAACATTTTTATGTATACTCCCATTGAGCCTTAAACGGATATTTCTGCATTACTCCGCATTTTATTGGCTTGTGTGAAAGCTGGTACAGTAGGTTTTCTTGGTTATCCTGTGACTGTTCTTTTATATTACAAAGGTACTATATATGTATAGCTAACAGCTTCATTTATTTAAGACTGATAAGCTTTCCAGCAACAAACACTAGAATCGCGTGCATTTGTATGGCTTCTCGTAGCGTAGCGCTTGCTGTACAGTGAACAGTAAGCCACTGCTACTGAACAGCCACATGGATAACGTAGAAAACCAATATTATAATCCGTTTATGTACAAACTATTGCTGTATAAATATCGGTAGCGATATCGGTCCTCATACTGTTTTGTACCGATGCCGATATTGGTAAAAATTGCCATATCGGTGGCCGATATTTTGGCCAATCCGATTATCGGTACAGCTCTAGGTCCTACAGCCTGATCAAAGACATTAGTTACAAAACTTGCAGGGAAAGGTGTAACCATATGCTACATTATCCAAAAATTTCTAAAATTTACATACCAAGTATTGGGCATTTGACTTTTCACTGAAGCCATGTAAGTGTTGGTATTACAAGTCTTATGGGGGGATTATGAGTCACTATGTTCATAAAGTCATCATTTCATGTCAAATTATGGTAAATGTTGTGGAAACATTAGCAGGAACTCTAAAGACCGTCAAAACACCTTAGTTAACTTAGTACGTATACTTCATATCTTTGTCCTGTTTACTACATGGTAAGGGGTACAGGTAGCTAATCTGGAATGGTATTTCTATAGTGACATAGTTTAAAGTCCTGTGTAACATCTTAATTGGATTTGTGGTTAGCTTATGATCACTTCTCAGTGGTAGCACATTCCTTTCATCTTAAATTTGCATGATTTAACCTTTTAAATTTATTTTAAGCTATGTGACCCACAATACCCCCTGACCCATAATACTAACATCTTAGAGCTACAAGTAAGAATACAGTAGAAATATTTAAACTAAGAACCTGAACAGTGAAAAGCCAGCTAAATGGGCCTTTTGAATGCTAAACTAGTACTGCTATGTAATCACAGGATAAATAATGAAAAAAATGTCCAGTTGACAGCAATAATGAATTACCATGCAGGAGGAAAATCTGAATGTGGGTGGGAAATTGGAAACAATGAAATTTCTTGGAGTGGCCTAATTTAATGCACCTATCAATGTGTTGCCCCACTACCCCCCTTCGGCATCAAAAAAACTTGGGCGCATAATAACGATCATCAAATGCCCCATAGTAGGGCAGCAGTTTCGTGTCAATTCCCCCTGTAAAGCCCCACTTATGCCCAAGGGGTGGGGTGGTGGGGCAATACATTGATAGGTGCATAACCTGTTCAGATTGTACAGTAACACTAAAAACATTAGAACAAGACAACACTACACCTATACCTGATGACATCTTACAAGGATCTATAGATATGAACTACAAAAACACTAGGAAGACATGTCCTTATCATGATTTAGTCATGTGCTCAATTGATGGGTGTTAATTAGAATCATCGTAATTATTAGTCTTGTGCCCAGACCCCACTCACTGCGTGGTTGAGTAGGTGAGTAGGGTCTGATGACTTACACTACGTTTTTGGGCCCGCCACCATATTGCTTATGCATTTGTATCCATGATGCCAGTTGGCCATCTTTGTCGTTCTAGCCTATTAAATCGCATTACAGCTGAGGTCCCAAAACCCTTGTGTTTGTCACCAGACCCTACTCAACAAGACTACGTAATTATTGGCTTCGTGACAGCTCAATACTAATAAATTGGTCAGTAAGTTAGTAGAGAATAACTAGTTTCACTTGTTAGATAATGCAATGACCCATGAAAAGTTGGTGATTGTGGGTTTAGTAGTCTTCAGTTTGATAGGGCACTAGCCAAATTTAGCAGGGCCTAGGCCCTACAAAGCCCTGCCATAGATACACCACTGCTTTGCTGGTACTCATATTTGCCATCAGTTCTCAGAGCATTTGTGCCGAATACTGATATGGCAGAAATAACCATATCAGCAGCCGATCCGATCACCGATCCAATTATCGGTACATCTCTACAATAGCATGGATAAACTGATCATCATACTGGAACACTGAATGTGATTAAGCAACAAATACTATACTGTGATACTTACTGGACCAGATAGTTCACCATCACCAGTTTGTTGAACTGTACTGTACTAAATAGCTACCATTGGTATCAAACATGTGTGTACTTCCTGATTCCGTGGCAGTTCCAGCTATTGTTTTGTCTGTTATACTCAAGCTGAATCACGAAGGACAATACAGTCCTTGATTATCCAGACTTTGAATATCTGAATTCCTGATTATCTGAGCAGTACAAATGACTGCCTCTTCTATTAGTTTTACACTATACTGCTTGTTCTATTAGAGTATTGTATGCTCTATTAGAGTGGTTGAACAAAGTGGATAAATGAGTGGGATTCACTTATCTGGACATCTGAACACAATTGTGATACACAGGTGTTTGGATATAACAGAGCACCCACCGTACACAAGCTGTGACAGTGGTGGTAGGGGCATGTATCGTGCAAAAATTTAAAAGTGTTCTGGCTTTTAAAGCATGATCACTATAGTTATTATAGTGTATATCATGAACCACAGTAGTGGTTCATAATAAAGATCACCTGTTTTTTGCCAAAATTCTAATAGAACACACACCTAAATACTACCTTAGGAAGCTCACAAAAGAAGCCTTAGAAGTTAATTTGGAAGAAGTATAGGTCCACTGGAACATATGAAGTCATATATTAAGTTCATACCAGAGCGTTGTGTACACTGCCTATTGTTGGATATGTCAAAGCTGTATAGTACAAAGTACATTCAATGATACACTGGTGTTTGTTAACTCTGATAGTATTAGCTGACTATACAGCTACTGTACATGATGACTGACTGTTTAGTACTGTGTAATATCAAACACCACCAGCACCTCTTATTATCATGTTGGTTATCCGTAAATGGATTTATAAAAAGTAAACAAACTAGTGTAAAAAATTAAAACATGGGAATAGAGATTGCTGAAAAAAAGCAAAGAAACAAGAGTCAAACAAGCAAACATGTTAAACACACAGATCTCTATTTGGACTCAAATAAACATTTATATAGAAGCATTCTCAGTACTTATATGGCTCTGATTTATGGAGAAACTACTGTACTATTTTTTCCTTAGTTTCTACCATATCCATTGAATCCAAATAGAGATCTCTGTGTGTTTAACATGCTGGCTTGTTTGACTATTGTTTCTTTACCTATTGTAACTTAGTTACTTTTTGGACAGATATCAAGTTACTAGTTACAAAGGGTGTACGTAACTAGTTACATTACTTAGTCACTTTAAAAGTAATAATTATGTTACATAACTTAGTTACAAAAGTACCTAGTTACCCCCCCAACTCTGCCTGAGATCCAATCTTATCCCTGGTGCATGGAGGAGACTTTCTTGTGTGCTTTAGCTAGTCCATCAATTATCTTCTCTACTGGTTCCATCATCATTCCACTGTCTGCTTGTTAGCCATTTTCTTCACAGCTTAAGACGATATCTTATTCTACAGTATTGACACATCAATTGTTCACATTTTTCACAGTAGAAATTCAGTTCCACGTCATGTTCATCATATAGCATTGGGACGTATTGACATCTTTCTTCTCAGATCATATCTACTTCAGCATGTGGCGGTCTTGATATTCTCGCTACAGACCCATTGTAGATGAACTGCTGCCATAGCAACATCCACCATCTTGGAGTACAACCCATTGTGCAACCCTGATAGCATAGGAGAGACCGTAGGTTTAACCTTAGCCGTAGAATGCAGAAGAAGCAGCTCTACTTCCCGGGTATTGTTTTATCCTTACAGAAAGCAACACCATCAGGATTGCAAAAACGGGTTGTATTCTAAAATGGCGGATGTTGCTATGGCAGCAGCTCACCTACAAAGGGTCTATGGGACTCATGGCAGTCGTTACACAAGAACACAGCACATAAAACTATTTGCCATTTCATCAAAACTATTTGACAAATCCTTCACTTCTCTGCACGACCGTTTTCCTGCACTCTGGACAAGTATTTCTGTAACTTATATATAAGTCCTTTAAGACCAATCCTAGAGTACGCATCCCCTGTATGGCCACCACACCTACAATGCGATATTCAACAATTAGATAAGATCCAACGTAGTGCAGCACTCTATGTATTTAATGATTATTCTTGGAATAGTAGTGTTATTACTATGCTTTCTAATCTCAAATGGCCTACTCTAGATCAGCGTCGTACCTACAACAAACTAGTGATGTTTTTTAAACTTGTTGAAGGCATTATAGAGATCCCAACCCTACCACTCACATCAATCACCAGGGGGACACCACAAATGATACAGAATTCCACAAGCCAGAACTAACCTATTCCTACACTCCTTTCTACCACCAACAATCAAACTTTGGAACAATCTACCCAATCATATATCATCCTTAGACATTTTAAAAGAGCAATTGGCTGATTATTTAATGATGTAATTATACCTAATATATCTGTGTGTTTGTACTTGAGTTTACACAGTAATAAATATAATAACTTCACGAGACACTCGGAAGATATTTTGGCTGCTTGTACAGTTTATGACCATGAGCAGCTACTCTACGTACCATTTTAATCTCTTTTGCAGTCGGAGTGTCTTGCAATGAAATCAATGACGTGTAACTGCAGTGCACGTGTGAATGCACATGCTTGTCTGGTACATTGGATATCATCTCCCCGGGTATGGTAAATGCTTTGAAGCTGCACTGTTCGCCTATCAAACCTCAACGCTTGGAACTACTTTGTCGACTTCCATTAAGCTGTGAGTGTGACCAGCAGCCAAAAGAGAACTGAATGTCTCTTTCTCCGCATGGTGCTTATCGACTTTAATTATAAGCGCCTGCTCGAAGGTGCTTATAATTAAAATCGAAAAGCGCCATGCCGAGAAAAAGCGGTCTGGCCACGTGAAACTACACTGAATGGTTAGTGACATCAAGTTGAATATTGCATTTAATATCATCATAAAAATATAATTCATGTGACATGTGGTACAATCCATTACTATATACAATGGGGAACAATAACTAGCTAAACATGTGATTGTCATCGTTCAGTCCGTGTTCAGTAGTAGACACACACCTTGTAACACCCAGTGGGAAATATGTTCCTTAGTAGCAAGATCTGCTTCAAACACAAGACCAACTCCCATGGCATTACGACGATCTGATGTGGTGTAAACTGGTGTCCAGAATGTGTTCTAAAGTGAGGAAATGCAAAAACTCACACATTACTATTATAAATTAATTATGGAAAATAATGTTAAAACTGGGCACACCCCCAAGACAGTTGTGTGCTTGCTCCTCACTCCTGTAAAAATCTACACACAACATCCACACGCAAACACAACTGCATTAGAACAAGGGCAAGCTAGAAAGAATATTGTAAGCAAGGCACACTTGACTACTCTATGAAGGTTGGTAGTGCTACGATATGAGTTCTCTTCAATGAACCTCACTTGGGCTTATTGATAATTTTATGTTCAGATTTCCTGCCCGCATTGCTACTGTATGTATCACCACCTAAATTTGGCCATTATCATGAAGTTTTCACTATTATTTCATCATTTCAATGTTTAATGATTATATAGAAGATATAAACTAACTTGCTTACATCCCTAGGCACAGAGAAAGGAAGGTTAGATGGGATGAAGACCAATCCCAATGTCAGGAAAAGGGATTAACCCTTTCACTTATCGGTTAATAAAAGATCAAGATAGTCAAATAGAGCATTCGGCTAACTAATAAAACAGTCAGGTGCATATAAATTGTAATGAATAATGAGCAACTCACCCACACTAACTTTCTGATCTGAAACATAAGTTATAAATAAAAATAAATAACTTTTACTAACTTGATTACCTCAATAGTTGCTATGCCACTATAGCATGCACACACCACACACACACACACACACACACACACACACACACACACACACACACACACACACACACACACACACACACACACAGACACACAGACACACAGACACACAGACACACACACACACACACACAAATCAGTTTCCCTTTGGAAACCAGAATTTGCCACTATAGTACCGTATAGTCTCGAATTACGGCCTGGTCATTTATTTCTTTCAAGCAACTTTTTACCCCAGCTACTAAATGAGACCAGCGACTATACAAGGTCGGCGCTTATACAGTAGAACCTCTCTTAACAAACTCCCCGAATTAAGGACACGATAGAAAAAAACTCCATAATAAGGAGAAACATTTTGGCTCCCACAGGTCTGGTTAATACATTTTTTATCCCTGAAAGAAGAAAACCTCTATATTACAGCAAAAAGGCCAAAAATTCTGGGTCCCAAAATTTCTGTAATAAAGAGGCTCCACTGTATACCTGATCAGCATTCACGAGTCAACTTCATACCTTGGTGTTGTACTCTCCTGGACTCTCCTTGATGTTTCCCTCAGCATATTTCACAGATTCAAGCTTAAAAGGAACTCTAAAACGTTCTTCACTTCATCGTTTATAACACCGCCCAGAATTGTTAAAAATAATGACTGCACTAGACATTTATTTGAGACCTGGCATTTATTCGAGACCCGGCGTTTATTTTTTGTTATGATGCTGTATTGTATACCCCTGGCAACTAAACGGGACCAGGCGTTTATACGAGATCGGCCGTAATTCAAGGCAATACGGTACTTGTCTAAAGTATCAGTAGTAAATGGTATAACTAGCTATTTTAAGTAATCAATGTTTGTAAAATGGACAGAGCTGTAGCACTAGCAGCTGGAGATCAGGTGCTACTGTCAGTGTCTATATGACATTATCACATAAACTATGTATACTAATTTATGGACAGGCTTTTATACGTAAAAGTGTGCTTACTTGAAGTTTTAGACGGTGTGCTTCAATAGGAATTATCTGTAATGTTGGTAGTTCTTCAATGAGAACTTTAGGAAGAGACTTCTGAAGACATTGATTCTCCTGGTCCCAGATGGCACCTTCTAAATACAGTCCACTAATATAACAACCTGACGGTGCTCTCTCAGACACCTGATCAGCATTAGTATACTAGAAGAATAACAGTATATTACTAGCAATATGATTAGTAAATGTACACATATTGTATCACAGCTAATACATTCATCTACAATATGGCTACATACCTCAGTGACTGCAGTGTACAAAGTGGACCGATCTAGTGGCCAACCATTCTTCCTACATGTTGCCTGTACTAGTGCTGTAAGATAAGACTCTGGAATGTGTAGACCTGATAGCCACATCACATATGGCTCTCCCTCTTTTACCTAAATGTATATATGTTATGTGTTGATGTGTGTAGATTGTACAACTATACAAACCCATTGTTGGTATTGAGCATTTCTTCTTAAGAAGTGCAGCATCCAATTTCCTAGTGATTTCAATGTGGCAGGAGCTAATGCACGCCATATTGAGGGAAGATGACCATTATATAATGATTTGGATAACTCATCAAGTTCTACACTCATTCCAACCTCTCCTGCCAGTGCCTGTGTACAAATATAACACAATTTGGTTGTCATAAAACATCACTGTCTTTATGAAGAGTTAACCTTCTGAAGGTTGCTCAGAGACACTGACATTCTTTTGATTAACTTGTTAAAACGTTCCAACTCTTGTAGCAATACAATGGTGGTGGGTGATATCACGTCACCAAGCTGCTTTCTGATCACATCAAGTTTGTATAACTCTGGTAACTTGGACTGTAACAAGATCAATGTGATAAACGTCACTGATTTGCTATGGTATCTTCTCACCTGTATATCAGAAGCAATGTTGGCAATAAACTCTTCCCTACTAATACCAGAGCCAGATTCTCCAGTTTGAGGCTGCAGTTCTATCAGTTATGACCACATATCTTTAGCTGCTCTAGTAAAGTAGCCAATTTCTGCGTTAGAGTGTAACCCAAATACTTCAGGAGTGTTTGCCAGTGGTAGTGCCTCAATAGCTTCCACATAAGTGTCCTTGTTGCCATCTTCAGGGATACAGTAATCCACGTCAACATTCTTGAAGAAGTGAAAAGGTTGGAATGTGTCAAATATGAAGTCTCCCATGTATTCATCCATATAAGTCTTCAGTACTCTTCTATCAAAGTCATCAATTGCTCTTCCACCATACATAACCTGTACATTAATGTTGTTAACAAATTGTCTGTACTACATTACGTGTATACCTCTCCTATTAGATATTTCAGGGACTCCCAAGGAATTTTGGTGTCTCCATTTTCATGAGCTTTAGTGAGGTAAGTATTTAGTATATCCATACACACCCGGAAATCTGATTCATTGAAATCATATAATACATGTACATTCCATCCAATCTGTGTAAATCAGAATATGTAGTAACAACACATGTAGCTATACAAAATTCAGTGACAATAAACACTTACACATGTATAAAATTATTATGTTTTCTACATGTGAATGTTACCTTTCCATACTTTCTCCTCTCTTGAACAACAGCATGGAAGAATACTAGAGTAAACACAAGAGGTCTGAAAGCTGTATGTGGACAATCTCGAAGTGTTGATGCAGGAATCTTGTGATAGGTGCTACGTAAGTTCAACTTTAGTCCATTGGGAGGTTCTGTCACATGATCATTCACACATACAGTAACACAATACTCAGTCAAACATGATGATACCTTAAGTGATCGTTGTAAAATACCAATTGGAAAATCTGGCGTAGGAGCAGTGGTTAGCCAGAGTCTAAAATCAGGGTGAGGTTTGGGCAGTAGCTCTAGAGCTTTTTCTAAGTCCTTCAGCCAACGAACTAACAAATGACAATTCTGCAACATCAGCCAGTGACCCCTTGAAGCAGCAGTTTCCAGTAGTTGCAAGGCTACCTATAAGTAGCAAAAAAATGAAGTTTCTTTCTATTCGTGTCTATGTTGTTAATAACATGGAAAATTAAAAGATAATGGCTAACACAACTCTTTAAGCTAGGACAAGTTAATGGGAAAGTGATCTTGGATTCTTGGCTATGTGTGTAAGAGTATTCATTTACCTTCTCCTGACCCTGTCCCATGGCTAGGAATTTCAGTCTGTTACCTCCAAATCCCATTCTCTCAGCCAGTTTCCCTAGGTCTCCAGCAGGGTCAGCTCCAGGGCTCAATATGAACACAATGGGAGACAGAGGACTGGACTGTTCAAACACAGACTCAAAACTGATCACAGGTGGTGTGACATATTTCTCTCCCATCCTCTGGGTCACAAAGTTGGTGATGGCTCGGTAGACACGATCAACTCTAAAACATCTCAACAACATCAGTTGCTGCAAGTCAGTGAGATTCCTTGAGTATTTCTCAGGAAACGTAGCAGATTCTGGAGTGTCCAGATCATACCACTAGAAACAAGAACCAATGCAATAAATTATGGTAATCTGCAAATGAAGTGCAATAGTTATCACTGCAGCAAATCAAACTTCACACTACAATAAGTGCTCACTTCTTTCCATGCCTTTTCACTCTTTTCCACATCACCAGGTAAGCTACCAAACACATCAGGGCTAATTTCACTCAGCCTTATAATGTCTTCCCAACCCTGGTCTGGAATCCTTTATATGGGTTGAGCCGAGAGCTCTTCTCCAATGAGATATTTCCCTTTATAAAGAAATCTAATTCTTCGTGCTGTAAGCTCTCCTCTACTTCTTGAATTTTAATTGTCATTTGAAATGAGAATAATAACTTGTGCACCTCAAACAAACCTGTAAGATAAACAATAAGTATGATAAAAAATTAGAGTGACTGTGAACAATATGTTATGCAAAGTATTCATTGCTACAATTATGTTATAGGTTAAAGCACTGCTGCACGTGTGTACGGAAAATATAGCACAAGGTTGTGTGTGTCAAGAGCTTCACCTCGTGCTGTATTAGCCTCTCAACACACACCCTCGTGTTGTATTTTTCATACACACAAACATAGGTGGTGCTTTAAGTGTTTTGTTATACTTCCTGGTCATCTTGCTTGAAGTGATTTTCTGAATTGCTTTAATTTTTGGTGATCAGACTATCAGTAAGTTATCATATAATCTATTGTAGTCGTGGAATGAACTGGTAGCATTAGTTTGGCTAGTTTTAGCGTTTGACAGTGTCACACACGTGATCCATCATGCTGTCTGTGTGGGGTTGTTGCTTCGACTTTCCCTGATCAGATTATCGGTAAGTGTTCATGTAATCTATTTCTAGTCATAGAACCAACTGGTAGGATTAGTTTTAGCTATTTAAAATGTCATGTACATGCTGTTTGTTTTCGTAACATTCCTTGCACAACTGTATGACTCATACAGTACAGTTATGCAGCTAATTGGTACAGTATGGAAAATACAGTAAGTGGTGGCACTTTGATCCTCCCACACAAAGTACAATAAATGGACTAACTTCAAATACTTTAACACTCACCAGTACAAGCATAATTGTATACATTGTGTGTAAGTGTGTCCATGATATTCTTCAGTCTCTTGGGTAGGTGAGAGTCAGGGAGGCTCTTCTTAAGGGAATAGTTGAACACTTCAAGGTAAGAACTCAGGGAGTATTGGTACATTGTGTTGATGGCTGCCATGTCAGCCAGTATGAAGAAGAGTACAGCACCTCTCCTTGCTGCTGGTCTGTAACCATCTCTGAGTTTGTCGATGTCTGCTGATGTCACTTGAGCTTCTTTCAGTTTAGCGAACACCTACATATGTAGTAATGTACACAGAATAGACATATAGGTATTACGTATACCTCTGAAGCTTTAACTTTAGTTTCTTCCAAAGTTTGTACCAGTTCCTCATTGTCCAACATGTTTCCAGTAGAGGTAGTTAACTCTCTTAACAAAGTATCCTCTAAATCTTTCAACAGTCGCTTGTTATCACTAATATGAAATGAACAAATGATTATTATGCAATTATAAACTTAAACAGCTCTTCGACATGAAATATTACAAAAATTAACACTAACAAAAAAGTCTACCTTGTTTCTTGGATCAGTCTTTCACGTTGCTCTTCCAACTCTTTCTTTTCAAACCCAACAATCACACTGAGTAGCTGATCTTCCAATCCCTTCAGTGTTACTGTATAATTGATGATCATTGTTCTTCCAAATATGGCTGATGTGTACTTAGGGTTGGCTAGTTTAGTATTCAAGTAGAGTTTAAAGTTTGGATCATAATCCACCTCCTTGTCTCCTAGTGTGATAGTCTGACGATTACCAGAACCTAAGTTTGCATGTATAAATATACTAGGAGAACCATATCGAATTCACAACCTTTAATGTTTTTGTCCAGTACAGAATCAATGACTGGATCAATGTACTCATCAACATCTTTAAACAGACATGGAAAACCAAACTTGATGGCAAGTTCTAGTTGCTTGATGAAGTCAGGATCATTAAAAGTACAAATCTAAATAATGAACAGGAGTACATATGAAGTATGGAATGATCATACAGTAACTAACTACCTTTAAATTATTCTTTTCTTCTTTCTTTCTGATCCAATTTAAAGCCTGCTGCTGAGGATCAATACAGAGAGGGTATCTGCTAGCATTTGTGGTGAGTATTCCATTTTGTATTGATAATTCATCAGGTGGTAATGACTCAGATGTCCACTTACTGATCTCAACATCATTTGTTAACAATGTTTCTAACTTGAATGGTTGACTGAGTGGAATCTCACGTTGTACAACATCAGCTTGCCAGTCCTCCACTTGCATTTGATAACGGAAGTCCCATGAGAAGGCACCGAGGTAGCTCAGAAATGATGATGATAACAAACAGTCTCCTAATAGTCGTACACGTTTTTGTTTCAGCTCTTCTAATTCTTCTTTCCATCTATGAAATTGTAAAGACACGCAAAGACACAGAGTACATACAATACAACAGATGTCTAAATACTTAACCTTTCCTTCTTATGATCGTAACGCATACATAGTACATAAATACAGCAGTATAATCGAGAAAAGAGCTTATCAGGACTTTACTGCCCCTTCCTGAACAGTAACTGGTATATAGCGGAATGGCTACTCTATGGAAACCCTTGCATGTTTCTATCCAATCAAATAAAATACATAAGTACTCCTCCTTGCAGGTACGTATATATTTCCACACAATATGTACACTTCATGTCAACGTACTGTTTACGGGCTCATGAAAGTATGGATAGACCCATGATGAATTTAGCAAGCATACAGGTCTCAGACTGACAATAATATTTTAGCTAGATATTGAAGGAGCACTAACGTGCCCTTTATGCTTTAAGTGTAAGTATTATTAGTGAACACCTTATAATTAGGTATGCCAATAATATTTTTAGCTCCAAATTCTTCTGCCTATATACTACAAGTTAATATCAATGTTTTTCTTTGCTTAGGTTATAGCATTTGTGGTTACATAATAATTTGCTGATGGTTGCATTGCCAACTCAGAAGTATAAACCACTTCAAAGGCTGACACTCCAATGAAGCAATGATATAATCAAAACTTCGGTTCCACTGCAAATCAGTGGCATCATCGTGAGTCCTCACTGCAGTTGCTAGCTTTCAATCTCTATTATAGCTAAGGTAAGGGTGGGCATATCCGTACAACGTTTGCACATGCATTAGAAATTAGCTCATTTCTTCTCAAGAGAATAACGGATTTTAACATGCTTGGTGCCAAATTGTAGCCAATGAACTAGGCTATTGGTGATATAAATTGTGAGTGGTAAAATGTTGGGTACTAGGAGAAAGAGCAGTCTAGGTTTGCAATTTGAGAAAATGCCAAAAAATTATGTGGCTGGGTTTCCGGACATCACTAAAAGTAGGCATACCTGGCATTATTATGGGAAATGCTGCACTCCATTAAGTGTCATGGCCCAGCAGAGACTGTTAGCATTCTGTTTGACTGGTTACTTTTGTTTCTGACAGTGATTTTTTTAGCAGCAGAATTGCCTTAAGCTGCTCCAAGTTTTGCTCAGACCTTGCGAGTGTCTTGCAATGCTTTCAAAGATGTGACATTCAATCTATTGCCTGGAAATCTGTATCAGCCCTTGCCTTAATACAAAAATAGCATTTTAAAGCAATGTGGCCCAGTAGATTCTTGCTGCAGGCTAGTTCTCTGAGCTGGTAGTTATATACCTGGTGGTTATACATCAACCTGTCAAAGGAATGACGTCACCATCCCAGGCCAACTCATTACAGGTACTCGGTCAGTAGGCTCATTTCCAGTTACCCTTCTTCTTGTATTAATGCACTAAGTAAATTGCCTATACTATACAAATATAGGGAAAAAATTAAGAATTTTTTAAATTAAGGGTCATAATTTTTTTCTTCTTTTCACTTGTTTGTTTTCATTTTTGTAATATCATTATGACTGGTGAACCCACGCATACTGCATCAAAAGAAAGGATGACACCAGAGGTAATGTTTTCGACTGAGCATGTACCCCAACTCTCAATTACTGCCTCAAAAGTGAAGTGGCCATTATGCTTTGCTTTCAGCTATGTTCAGCCTGTTTCACAGCATTACAAACGAAGAACAGTAGGAGAAGTGCCTCTAGTCACTAAGGAAAATATGGATAATTCCCATTCACAAATGCAGGGAAGCCATTGGGCTACCACAAATCGACACCTTGAGCTGTCAGCAAAAAGAAATGGGACACAAAGGAGGACAAAGGGCACCTGTTGGGCTGAAGTGATCTTGAACAGTAAAAAAATCAACCCCGCAGTCTTGCTGTTATCGAGTTATGCTTGTCTGAAGGAATCAGGCAGATAGGCAGGCAGTTAGTCAGTCAGTAGACATTTCCATTGAATAAATTTTAAAAACAAAATCTATTGGAAACAAAATCTATTGGAAGTATCTAGGGTCGTACTGAAGGCACTTTTGGGCTTGGTTATAACTAACCAATACCACCAAGGTGTCAGGAAGGTTTTATTGTGAAACTGATTTTTGGATGATTCTGATTTTTGGGTGATTTTTGGCCAGAAAAACCCAAATCTCCATGATTACATATATATATAACTATTTAAAAAATCTAAAATTTTAAAAGGAAGTAGGGATTGGTATAATCAAGAGTTCATATAATATATATATTGAGGAGAGTATCCTACTCTCATATACCCCTGTAGAAGGGCGTATCGTGAAGTTATGACGTAACGACAAGATGTTGTGGTTTCTGACGTACGAGCAGCCATAAAAGTGCAAGAATCGTTAGCACCATTTCACACTTGCGACGCTCAGAATAGCCATATCCGTGAATGGCCTAGCAAGAAACACCTACTAAGCGGTCTTAACCCATGAAGGAACGATTGTAGTTCGGTGAGAAACGCTTAGAGCTGGAGATGATTTGGTTGCTAGCGACGTTGTTAGGCACACGCTCAATCGATACCATGTTCAACTAATGACATCATTAATTATACAAAGAAAAACGGGCGAACTCAGAAGTGCTACGTCATAACTTCACGATACGCCCTTCTACAGGGGTATATGAGAGTAGGATACTCTCCTTAGTATATATATTATGAACTCTTGGTATAATATACATGCTACAAAAAGTAAGGAAACAAGCTCAAAAATGTTACAGCTAAAATGAGAAACGATCCAGCAGTAAAAAGGAAGGAAACAACATTAGACAACTACTTGCTAAAATGAGACTCACTTTAATGCCTACTTTTGGCTAGCTAGCTAGCATCTTGAAACGAGACCATCAAATTAGCCAAAAGTAGGGATTAAAGTGAGTCTCATTTTAGCAAGTAGTCGTCTAATCTTGTTTCCTTACTTTTTACTGCTGGATCATTTCTCATTTTAGCTGTAACATTTTTGAGCTTGTTTCCTTACTTTTTGTAGCATGTATATTATACCAATCCCTACTTCCTTTTAAAATTTTAGATTTTTTAAATAGCTAGTTTGTTTACTTTTTTGTCTAGCTAGCTAGCTACGTAGCTACATTATACTCTTTTTGTTTTCCACATAGTATAAATATCAGTTGAAGCAGCTATCTTTTACCCTCGTACGCAATAGCGTCTCTAAAAATAATTATCATCTTGTCTTTTAAAGCTATTACAGCAATTGTTAAAGGCTTCAGCTGCATTTCTAATGGCCTAAATATTGATGAACTTACAGTAAAGCATCGCTGGATAGTCTACCATTAAGAGTGGAACCCTCGCTTTTAGAAGTCTGAATCCCAAGGTGGATCTGCCCCTCCAGGACATATTAGCTAGCTACCTCACAAAAAAGCTAAACTGGTAATTAAGACTATATATAAATGCTAGAGACAACTCCTTGGGTACTACTTACATACACGTTCTCACACTTCGTTACAATCACATATTTGATTTGTGGCGCGCCACAATTATTAGTTATCCTTCGAGAAGAACAAAGAAGCAAATGAATGATGAAAGCAAACAGCATGCGCGCCCAATGAGAAAATGTTTTTTATGATGAAATAACCTGCCACAAATGAAGAAAGAAGAGCGATATACATGAAGGAAGCGAAGTAAGTGTTGTATCTTCTTCATCGTGGTCTAATGAATATAGCGATCCATAATTTACCGATTATCTTCCGGTTACGTAATTAAGAAACAATAACTGTGGCCAGAGAACAGCTGCGGGTGCCTCAGTTTCTACACCTTGATACTAAAATTAGAACTAGTTCGTCATTTTAGACCCGATAGGCATGAAAATTTCAAATGGGCAACCATGATATTTATGCATTAAAAGAGCATTTGTCATTTTTTGATAGCTCCTTCTGGCGAGGAATGGCGTGGAGGTAAAGAAGACTGACTAGTGCCAGCACAAAAGCGGAAGAAGAGTATATGATGATTGAGAAGCCAGAGAACAAAAATAGAAACGCACGTTTGTTTGTTCAGTTTTCAATAATGTATTTTTAAAGAATCAAGTCTCTAGGGCATAAACTGTAGGACTAGTTCTAGTTTGAAGCGAAAATTTATAACTTGCCTTCTACAGTGAGTTAAGGCATGGGATTTGGACTAAACTGTGCAGTAGTGATAGCTTATTGAGAATAAAAAGAGTTTATCAGAATGGTTTAATCCGTTCGAAAGTTATAGCAGAAAACATTATTTACGGGAAGCCATATGCGCAACTGTACAGAACACCCTTAACCAAGGTACAGCATCATTACAGCAGTACTAATTTATTCCAGGTGGTTTTTCGGGTAAAACTTATTGCAAGGCTGTTTTTTAAAGGTGTGAAAATCCACGAAACCATATAATTTCTACCAACCCCTACTATACAGTACTATCGTACTGTATGATATGTAACAACGATGCGTAGTTCCAATGGCTACAAGGACACTTCTCCATAGCTACGCTTCTATTTAATTCTCGTAACTAACTGTCTGCCGCCTGCGTCCCGCGCATGCCTATACAATGCATACATACATAATATATATACTATGGTTACTGAGTCAGTTCATTACATTTTCCCCCCTGGTTAAGTCTGCTGCCCCTAGCTGACGTTTCCTTAACCTTCCAGTCCAAGGTCCCTCCTGTACTGGCAGTGGGGATGAGTGGGCTTTACTTGTTCTCTTGGCTTAGTCTAAGTAGGTGATCTTTTTGACTTATCTGGTGGCCAAAACTGATTGTCCAAAATTTCATCAGGGCACCTTCTGAGACGATCTGTGGCTACCAACAGCAGATCTGATTCTGGCCTATCCACTCTTCGGATATGAGCATTGTTGTCTGCCAGTTTAACAACTCTGTAGGGTCCATGGTAAGCTCGAGCTAGTTTCCGGCCCTCCCCAGTCTTTTCAGCAGGCTTCAATAGAAACACTCGGTCTCCTACTGAAAAGTTAGGTGTTCTGGCATGTTGATCATATGCCAGTTTCTGCTGCTTCTGTGCTCTCTTGATATGTGTCCTGGCAAGGTCCCATGCATGATGCTTCTGTTAATTTCTCGGTTAAATAGATGCCATACTCACGCAAATCAACTTGTGACCTTGCCTTAGCAGGGGTTAGTACAGCTTCAGTTGGGCAACCTGGGATCATGACCATAGAGCAAGTAGAAAGGTGATTCATGTGTAAATTGCTGCTCACTAGCTCGATAAGCAAAGAGGACATAAGGGAGATTCTGATCCCAGTCACGGCCACCCTTTTGAGTAGTTTTTGCTAACATAGTGATTAATGTGCAGTGAATCGCTCCACTTACCCTGGGTGTAAGCTGTAGTGTTTGTTTGGTGAATTCCTAATAGTTGTGTAACTTCTTTCATTAGCCCTGATAAAAATGCCTTTTCCCTGTCTGACAAGATTTCAGCTGGAACACCATGACGACTCCTGGGTTCTCCCCGGACAAGCCCCCAAATGTAACGATAACGCTAGTTCCAACGGCTACAAGGATACTTTTCCTTAGCTACGCTTCTCTTTAATTCTCGTAACTAACTGTCTGGCGCCTGCATCCTACGCATGCGCAAGCAGACTATACAATGCATACATACATAATATATATACTATGGTTACTGAGTCAGTTCACTACATATATATATATACAGTACTACCACACTGTATAATAATTTCACAAACATGCTTGTATGAGTATTTAGCTACACATGAGTGCACCCACAGGATTTACTGGGCTGATTATCCCCTATTTGCGAATAAACTTCACCCCCTTTACTTCATACTACACAAATGTACACACCTGACTTTCTCAGAACCCAAACCAGATATCAACTTGTCAGCAGCTATCAGTCGTTTCTCCATAAGTTCAGCTTCAGCCTGTAATGCTTGCTTTTCTGATATGGCTTCTTTGTATTGTTTACTAAGAGCATTCAACTCTTCCTCAATGCTACTCAATTCTTTGTTGATCTTATCCAGCTCACACTTGCTCATTTGATAATTTTTCTCCAACCTAGCCACCTATGGTATTACCAACAGAAAGATGCACAAGAGGTAAACACATATACTTGTGTGTTCTACTGTAGTGTATACAATGTTATGAATACCCTATACACACCTTTTCTCTCTTAGGTTTAATTTCTCTGGCAACAGTACAGTAGCCCATGACTGCCTTGACAAACTTATACAAGCCAGCACCAGCTCTACTGATTTCTTTCATACGATCATATTCAATGTCTATCTTCTTTAAGAAAGCCTCAACTTGTTTTACCTGCATAAATGTGTTACATATTTACACTGTACATATGTAAATGTGCAGCTTACTTGTCCTGAATAGATTCCATCCACATCCAGGGTTGTTAAGGAGTTCAGGAAGTTTGTTTCAGACATCATCCCCTTAGCGGTTTTCCAGCTGACTTCTTTGAAGCCTCTCAACATGACTATGCACTCACACACTGTCTGAACTGGTGGGGGAGGCTTAGCAAATGATCTGCATTACACAGTACACATCATGATAAGTACTTGGAGCTATATACTACATTGACACTTCAGAACAAAGGAAACCACACAGTTATATCCCTGACCACAGGGCAATGTAATGATATTGTCCTGTGGTTTATCATGATACTGTATAGTCTGGTTGTTCTTCCCAAAATTTGTTAAGTATATGTGCCTAATAAAGAAATTTTGTCGTGAGAGTTTATTGATTCAATCTCTTGGAGTGGTGTGATTTGTATATACCAATAATTGGAGTCCAAAATAGTTCATGTGGAGCATGAGTACCATACCGTACTGTTGAACACTGTTTTGCTTGGTAAACATAGTGAAATCCACATTATTGGCACATACCACATAATCTCGAGCCTTGCACAGTTGATAAACCTCTAACATTTTTTCTAGCACAGCTGCACCTTGTGTTGGAGCTTTTGTGTGCATGCACTTCTAAACCATGACTTGGTATAAGAAATTGTAATATATATATATGTGACCGGATTTGTGAAACCCCGACACAATCCTGCAAGCTTTATACAGCAAGTATAGGGAAAATAAATTACATGCTCTTAGTTGTAACTTACGAACAGATTGACGTATGGAGCTGAAATTTTCACCATCGTGTTTGCCATGAATAGGGAAATCCATTACTGGGTAAGCTTGCATTTTTATCACTTTCTTCACTGCATACAAAGGCAAAATTTGTGAAGAAAATTTGATTGCGTACGATCGCTTTGACGTGACGTAAACAAATGCTCATAACTTGTGTACTCTTGGGTCTACTGCAACGAAACAAAGATTTTCCAACTGCTCTTGAGTAGGCGAATAAGATAATATCCAGGTTTTTATTGTTAGTCCTTTCCTTCACTAAGAAAGAGGCATTCAAAAAGTTTACGGAATATTTTCAATAATATGCAAACATTTTCACCCATTGTATTCAATGCTTTATACTGTAATTGATTTTTCTGTTGTTGCAACTTTGTAGGGCTGTAACTCTGAAAGTTATTGGCATACGAGGCTGAAACTTTGCCAGAGGGTACACTTGGCTAAGTAGATTAATAAACAGGAATTTGAAAAATGTGTGATTGTGTCGGGTTTTTGCAGATCCGGTCACATATGTGTGCTAACTCTGCGGTACAACCCTGATCACAAATGCCATTGATGCTGAGGTAGTATATTGAACTGTTTAAAGTTTTAGATTGTGGGTTTGAGTTTAGCTAGAATAGGCTAATTAGACTAAGTGTTTTCTTGAAGGAAAAAGCATTGTATTGTATAGTTCAGCAACTAGATATCACTAAATAACTGTTTTGACAATGATTGGATCGTTTTTCCACACAACGCATTCCAATTGCATGACAAGACATTCAAGGTCAATAAATCTATACTCTCTACACTTATCCTAATGCCCTAGCTTATCTTTAATGGGTTGTAAGACTAGAAATGGTATCACTAAACATGCAACACCTACAGCTTCTGTACAACAGCATTGTACAGGCTATGAACAATGTTCTGCAAGTACCATAGGCCACACTGTAAAACCCACAATCAATCTTTACATATCTTTGTATAAAGATATCTTGTATAAAGCTAATGGAATGAATGCCTTTCCACCTATTTGGTGAGTATGTCCACATGGTATATATTATTTATACTCTTGGGAATTGCCTAGATATATGCCAAATCTGAGGACTTGCAGCCCTCAGGTTTTGGAATCTTTGTATATAAGGCAAATCCCTTGTGGCCATGGTACAACTACTACACAATGATTTGTGATCCCTACCTGATTTCTGTAACATCAGACTTGTCAAGATCACTAAGAGCAATTCTAGCCTCCTCCAGAGCTGGAAGAGCAGCAGCTAATGCTTCCTCAGCGTCTGCCTACAGTGCAATTGATGACAGAAAGTGCACAAATAGAAAGTTTGAATAATCATTGTAAAGCAACTGTACAAATACACATGCATACTTGTGTATGTAAGTTTTATAATAGTAATACACATTTAATCACATTACCTTTTCAACAGCAATAACTTTATTTTGTTCCTCAATTTCAATACTTTTAGCTTGAGCCATTTGTTGTTTTTCTTTGGCTTGTTCAGTTTTAGAAGATATATCATTCAACAGTTCCTCACAAGCAGCTGTCTTCTTTGTCACAGCTTCTTTCTGCACCTCTAGTTTTTCATTCAGCACACTCAACTGTTCTGAGGCCTCAATAAGTTTTGTAAGACCTCCACTGAGCCTGTGACACTGTACAAGTGTACACATACAATAATACAGGTTTAGTGCAGCAGCTGCTATACATGTGAAAATACATCATATCCATTCTAACCTGATCAAGGAAGAATTTATCCTTCTGTTTCAGTAGGTCAGTATAACTGTTGATGAAGTCAAGGTAGTTCTTGGGAGTGACATGATTAACTCTACGCCATTTCCGTAGGAATTTTTTACTGTAGTCAGCAACTGATAAGTGTACATATACAATGTGTTCCACTACTGCACTGGTCTTGTCATCTGGGATTTGATCATTCTGTAATACACAAATGTTCTCAAGATGAAATCCTTTTGGTTTGAGACTATGAATACACAGAACAAGCGCTATAGGTCATGTTTTGTGGTCCTATATACGACTACACGACTACACGTATATGACTGTATTTCACAATTCCAAAAATGTTTACAAGTCCTTGACAATGTATGTACTGTACACTGAATGTGCAACTGAATGTGCAGTACAATGTACTGTACGCTAAATGTGTGATGAAGAAATTTTATACCACACAATCCTTGTGCTTATCACCCATCCCCAAAAAGATGAAAACAAGAAAATGTAGTTGCAGCTGCATTTTACTGCCTTTTTTTTCTTTAAATTTTTTTTTCATATGCTGCACCCTGAATTTTTTACTTGGTCTGAACCTGTACACGTACATTACATACTGTAGAGTCTGGTTGTTAAGTGCACACACACACACACACACACACACACACACACACACACACACACACACACACACACACACACACACACACACACACACACACACACACACACACACACACACACACACACACATATATATATATATTAAGTGCATATTATTTGTTAAGCACATAATTGTGACCTAATTTTAGAAAACCGTCGATCTATGCACAAGAATACTTTTGTAATAAAACGCATTCAAATACAATGGGTAAAAAATGCAAGCTTCAGAAAAAATTTATGCAAGCTTTTATCGCCTTTCTGGTCAGTGAATTGACACTCCAGTGGATAAATCCTGGGCATCATCGTGTTCCCCTATTCATAGGGAGTTTTAAAATCCTTGTTTCATCTTCATACACAGGTGGGTTTCTGAGTTACGGACGTCTATTTACGTTGCGGTGACGAAAGAATTTACGACGATTTTTCTTCAATGAATTCGCCTTCCTTCCGGATCACAGAAGAATACCTTTGGCAAAAACTATATACCTTCGTGGTTTCATAAATTCATGGCGAATGCAATGAGCAAAGATTCAACTCCGTACACCGTTGTATCAGTATGTTATGTAGTCTCGCCCCCAGACCACAAGGGTATGTTATGATGGTTTATATAAGTGCCTGTAGATTATTTTCTCGATGTCTTCTGTACATATTGATTTATTCACTCGTCCGGGTGTCTTGCTGTATTTTCCACACTGCTTATCTTATGAAGCTGAAACTTAGCCAATCCATTTCTCTGTCCCTGTAGACAACAAAGAACCAATAAAATGAACTTTGATAAATGTGCGTATATCAATGGTTTTCTAAAATTAGGTCACATATTCATTTCTTGTACTTAATCTTTGTATCAGCACATGTGGACAAACATGAAGCTCCAATTTGAAGTGCACTATACAAGAGAAGAAATGCTAGAGGTTTTTCAATTGTGCAAGGTGTAAAATTTCACGTGGTACATGGCCAACAATTAATTGCCTTTCACTATACACTTACCAAGCAAAACGGTCTTCTATAGTATGAAATACATGCTCCACAAAAAGAATTTGTACAAAAACCAGACTCCATGTGGTGACTGCAAATGACAACACCTCAAGAAAGTGAATCTATATTGCTTGCAATGAGGTTTTTTTATTAACAAATGTGCTTAACAACTACGTAAATGTTAATTGTAATATTCTTTGTAAACTTTATTAAGCAGATGTACCTAACAACCAGACTCTACAATACCTTCTATTCAAGAGTGTACATACTGTTACAAGATTTTGAAGCAATTCTGTATCAACATACAGTGTTGCTAACCTCAGATAGAAATCGAGAGGCTACTGCTTGTAATGCTTGTTTAGGCCAAGCAGTGAACCAGTCAATGGATGAGTTATTGACTAAACCAGGAAAGTTTCTACATCTATTCTTTAGTGTATCACCAACTGGTGACATTGCCATCACAATGTGGAGATTGTTAGCACATTTACTGACAAAGTATCCCCAAGTGCTCTCCCTGGTGGGTGGTAACCCAGTCTTCTGAGCCTCAGCACGAACCTATATGTGTGTATAAATACGAACAATGTATTGCAAGGTATCTGTACATTTATGAAATAATTATACATTCATAGATATAATTAATATGTACAAACTATGGCTGGAACAAAGGTTCGGAAGCTTCGAAACTTTTGTAAACTTTGAAGGTGGTTTTACCCCCTCCAAAGCTTCATAGCCATGGATACTGCCATGTCTAATCAGTCAAAATGCCATGTGCTTCTTGGAAGCTACAAATATCATAGACAAAATCATGGTATCTGAGCAGTTGTACTAGAGCCTGTACTACAGCTGCAACAAAGTCTGCATGAGACCAAATGAGTGTACACCCATCAGATATGATCATTAATTACTAACATGGCATAATCAGCAAAGCTTCGAAGCTTGGGTGGCTTTCTTTCAAGAAGCTTCAGAGGGTAAAATTCGACCTTCATTTCAGCCCTGTATATTTTGATTGTGCAAGCTCATGTGCACATGTGTGCATATACATACAATGTGTTTATGTATATGGAAGATGTAGAAATTAAACATGATGTACATATTGTGTATTGTAAAATGTTATATGTACGTATGAGAGTGCTAAATTAGATTACTTGTCCAATAATCTGATCCTTTTCATCGTCAGCAAACAGAGCAGGTACCATACCACTAGTCAACATGTTGTTGATAAGCTCTAGAAATCCTACAAGTGATAATACACTAAAGTGAACCATAAACTAAACAGGTTCATAAATGTGTACCTTCTTGAGCCACATGACCATCAGTAAATAAGAACACCATCTACAGAACATAACATGTAACACCTTCACATGTAAGCAAATGTAATCTTGACTGGTGAAAGCATATGTCAGTAACTAAAGGTACATATATGCTATGTTTACCTTTTTGTTTTCTATTCCTAGCTTGTTGTAAAGTGACCTCAGATCCTCTCTAAACTCTTCCTCACCATATCCTCTACTCAGAGTGATCTCAAATACTCCACAACCAGCAGCATATGCTGCCAGACGAGCCAGACTCTGTCTACCACTACCACCAATAGGGCGTGACCCTGGTCCATACGGATCACCTGGTGGATACGTGTCAAGTGTTGTAGAGCATCATCAAACAACACCAGATTCATCGGCTTGTGACTATCATTGTATTCTTCCAGGATCTGAAGTGAACATCAATGCTACTTATGATAACAATCATAGCAAAGTCACACACTTCTTCAAATAATCCCTTGGCAGCATCATAGTCTTGGATGTCTTCATAGATCCTTGGCACTTCAGGGTTTAATGCTGTACGATAATCACCATACAGTAGTGGATCCCTCAGTGCTGTTTCTGTATGTTCTGAAAAGTGCTCTTGAAGCAAACTCTTTAAACGTTCCTACACAATCAATCAAAAATAAGTACACCAATGTCTGTTGTATACATAAGAGATAGATATGTCCATACATACTTGTGAATGCTCATACTAGTACTATATTACTTACCGAAACTAGATCTTTGTCCTTGTCATTTGTCAGTCGGTCATAGAACACACGCAGGCACTCATTTCTCCACACTCTGATGAAGCTAGCTACACTATCAAACCTGTCTGGGGTGGTCAAACACAGACCATGGTATATACGTGACAAGTCTCTGAGGTTGAAGATGTAGTGGAATTTGGATGGTGTGGGAGGGAGATCTTTTACAATACTGTGATAGAGCTCCATGGTAGCTGTGGTGATCTTTTTACTTAAATCATGCATAGCTGTAAAACAGGTATATAGAGTAGTAACATACTTACAGACCAAAAACAAAAACAAAACTACATACTTTACTATTATGTCTGGCAACATTTACCAGTGGTGGATATAATTTTTAATGGGGTTTCTGAAACTTAATGAAAAGTGTATTATTCGTAGATAAGGAATAAAACAATAAGGCATCTGAGGACACACTTCCAGGATTTTAGAAGCGCTGAAATTGGATTTTAGAATACCTTTTTAAAGTTAACAATCAAATATGAAATAAACAAACTAACTGCAAGGCAAAGGTTGTGGCTAAGGTGTAGCTTTGATTGTTCTATTAGAGTAATAGACTCTTTCCAAAAATACGTCACTGCTTAGCAACACCTTTCCGACATTTTGATTGGGGCCACTGTCAATAATTACGATTGCTCTACATAGAAATACGGTGGTGAAAACAGCTCGAGCAGAGTAGTATCAGTAGTATTGTTAAAGGACAGGCCATAGAAATCTTCGAGGTTGCAAATTAGTGTTCTGGTTAGAGGCAGGTGGTTATCAGGGCTGAACAAGGTGTGAAACATCGACAACATTAATTTTCTTGTCTGCCAGTACAAGAAGCTATTATATAGCATGTGGGAGGTGGGAGGTCAGCCTGTTACAGTTACTATCACCAATACAGTACTAATGATTACCCATACAAAAATGCTATATAATAGCTTCTTGTATGGGCAGGCAAGGAAATTAGTGTTGTGGATGTTTTGCAGCCCTAATAACCACCTGCCTCTAACCAGAACACTAATTTGCAACCTCAAAGACTTCTATAGCCTGTCCTTCAACAATATTTCTCTGCTCGAGCTGTATTCACCACCGTATTTCTATGCAGTGCGATCGTGATTATTGACAGTGGCCCCAATCAAAATGTCGGAAAGGTGTTGCTAAGCAGTGATATATTTTTTGGAAAGAGTCTATCACTTGACTGCTCTAATAGAATATCTTGATCGCTTTTAAAGCAGTGGGAAGTGGAAAGCAAAGTGTTGCTGAGGGTTTAGTAGCTATAAAGGATGTTAGTTAAATGCAATCACATGTTTGCTAGTTAAAAGCAATCACATGTTTGCTACTTAGTATACTAGTTAAACTGCCACTGAACTAAATTTAAAAGGGGGTTTCTCTTGAAACTACAGAAACCTATACTTAGATCCACCACTGTTAAAACAAATGCACATACACACAATGTTAACAGAGGACATACATTTCTTAAATGGTTGCAGATGTCCCTGTAGAATGGAAGAGTATATGAGGAATAGTGATTCTGATGATGGAAATGTGATGTTGTAGACACTAAACAATGATATGAAACGTGGATCTACTTCATTACGACCTCCACCAGCCTGAAATTAGAGCAGAGCATGTACATTTCGCTGCAACTAATAAAATTGAAAGCTCAAATTAAACAATGGAAGTGTAACAGTTCATTCCAACATTTATGAAGTACATGGTGTAACATACTTTCCCCATAGCTGCTAAGAAGCCAATATCTTTGTATGCTTTCCAGTTGAGGTCTTTACCTCTATCATACATTCCTCCTCTCTCTAACAATAATTTCAGCAATGCTATTGGCTGTTGTGTGCCATACACATCAACCTAAAGCAAGCAATACAATAATACGACTTATATACATTAGTAGTTCCCACTTGTGGCATGTTCATGTCATCAATGAATATGAGTAGCCTCTTTCCTGGAGGTGGTCCATAAGTGTCCTTTGTTCTCTTCTCAACATTAGCCTCAATGTTACGTTGTACATCCATTGAAGTAGTTCTTGAGGAGAAGTTGATGTTCAGTAACAACTACAGTTTGACAAATAAAAGTAAGTATATTTGTTAGTGATGTTGTAATAAATAATATTGTTTTCTATAGTTCAAATATCTTAATCACGTATCTACAATTATATGCTCAAAAACGGTGGGGTACAATCTAGTATAAAAGTGAGAACATGTTCATATGAACAGTTTTCTTGCAGCATATATTAAAACACACTAAAACATAAAATGAACATACATAGGATTCTGGATCTAGTTCTCGTAGGAAGTTTTGTGTGGTGGCAGTTTTGGAGGTACCAGTCTCTCCTACCAACACCACAGGTCTCCGCACTCGTACCATCAGCTGTAACAACCAAGTATTTCTCACAGTATCCACAGTGGGTACAAGGATCTCATTAAACTTCATTCCTGGCTTGTGTACATAGTCGGGCACCTTATCAGCCCAAGGTACCCACAGCATTTGTTGTTGATCAAACATGTACTCATAGAGTGTTGGTAAATTGATTGGGATTTCACCCTGCTTGGCACAAGCTCCTTCTCCATTGTTCTGTGTAAGACCTGCTAGTTTTTTTACGTATGCATCAAACTTGACTCGTCCTTCTTCTAACAAGCCCGCTCCTATTGACCAGATTACACACTGAATGAAAATAGTCTCTAAAACTTCTGAGCCAATTCCCATGCTTGGTCCATCTCCTTCCTTTCCTCCTAGCTCCACAGTGGGAAGAGGGAGCAATGCACCTAACATAACTGTTAATTGGGTCACCTGGAAGAGAAAGTAATTTTGTCATACATTACCTGTCCCAATTATGTGTATATTCAACCTACCATGTTCAGATTAGTTAGTGGCACAATGGTTTTCAGTTTATCTCCTTGTCGACCTTCCACAATACCCTCCAGTACCATTGAGATACATTGTGGTACATATTTCTCATATAACTTCATCAATTCTTTACTGTCATTCTCATTAGGAATACTGTTCACCCATTTCTCCCAGAACGGAGCATAGCCAAGGTTCTTGGGGTCCACATACACCATACCACAACGTGACACAGTAGCTGGTGAAGCATACTGTAAGTCTGAAACCTGTATAGGTACATTTGTGTATATCATCACATGTGTAGTAACATTACTAAACACAATTTACCACTGTAAGTAAGGTACAGACAAGAAAGCCTGTGTATGGTTAGGATTAAACAAAATAGAACCCACAACCAATAATATTCAATACCATTGCACATGTACACATTGATCACATGATCGTTGCTCGTGGTAATAGTTAGAATTACTTGAACTAAATCCTGTCACAGAAATTGAATCCACCGCAAACATGCCAAAACATCTGCAAAGACCCCTCCAGTAGATACCATGGATAAGAAATCCTTTTGTGGCCATAGTTTCAGTAGCATCAGAATTGGTCAGGAAAGGGATGGACTATTCATTACTGATGACTTATTATAACCGGTTAGCTTGTTCCTTGTATGCCATGTTGGACGAAGGACATTATTTAGATTTTTAAAATCTGTTGGCAACTGATTGTGCAGTCACGATAGGACCAAAGGCCGTCCTGGCTTACTTCATTATAGCTCAGCGCTTATACGTATGTTTTCTAATAAGTTTAACATGATTACAGTGTGTCGCTTGTCCAGGCAAGTTTGTCAGCCACCCCCAATATTTAATTGCATTTGTTAGGCACTTCTTGATGCTGGTGTTTAAATACAAATAAAGGGAAAAATAATAATTAAGAGTTTTAAAGATCATAGAAATAAAAGTAGTGAAACAAGGGAGGTCCCCTACACCTGAAGATATATTAGTGGATATTTAATCCCTAATGTGGGTATAGGGATTAATTTCCACTAGTATATCTTCAGGTGAGGGCGACCTCCCTTGTTTCACTACTTTTTATTTCTATGAACCCTAATCGGACTTAAAATTCTTAATTCTTCCTTATACTTGTTTGTTTACTTTTGTAAAATTTTTGACTGGTGAACCCACACATACCGGATTAGAATGAAAAGAACTGATTGCACCAGGCTTATTGTTTCCATCTGAATGTGCGCCCCAGCTATCAATTACTGAAATAGTGAAGTGGCTATTACACTTTATTTTCAGCCTGTTACACAAACAAAGAGCACTAGGAGAAGGACCTCTGCAGTCACAACAGAAAACTTAGACGACCACCATCAAACAAGGTAGCCATCATGTGGTGCTACCGCGAATTAACACCTTGCACTATTAGCAAAGTAAGTGGGACACAAAGGAGGACACAGGTAAGTACATGAAGCATGCACTGTATGTACTGCGGTATGCCAAAAGGCACCTGTCAGGCTGAGGCAATGTCTTCACAGTGAAAAAATCATGCCCGTAGCCTTAACAATTATCGAGTTATGCTTGTATGAAGGCATCAGGCAGTGAGTCAGTCGGTCAGTCAGTCAGTAAAGAAATTCACTAAAAAATTTTTTTTTAACTTCTTAGCAACTTTTTGGAAGTGCTTCAGGTCATACTGAAGGCACTTTTGGGCTTGTAACCAATACTGCCAAGGTGCTATGAAGGTATTGTGAGGCTGGTTTTAGGATGATATATTTGGCCAAAAAAGTCCAAACCTACATGATCCCTAATATACAGTACTATCATACTGTATGATTAAGTCGATAAGAGAGAGCAACTGTTTTAATAAGCAATACTATTACTAATTTTGTATAGACAGAGAGATCGAGTGCTGCTGCATGATTCATTATACACTTTACTATTGAAACAGAAGATGTGGTGTTGGCCCATACATGCATGCATGTCAATAATTGCCTTTATTTTTTTAAGAGTGTCTGTGAGATTGACTACCATGCATGCAGATATATGCATGATTTTTGTTGATGCATATGTACCAGAGATTTTTCTGCTTTTTGTATGTGTTACCTCTATGTGCTTGTATATATGACTCTGTGCATCATCTGCAACCATACTTGCTTGTTATATTGGCAGATAATTGCCTGCAATGATTGAGTTGTTATTAGTTGCTGCACGAATCATGGGTAACCAAAGTCTATGGTTATTTACATACTCTGTACACTCTCAGATTCCAGTTGTACACTCCTTGGTATCCTTACCGATATCCGCCTCACAGTTATTCACAAACAATTTCACTGTCTCGCGTGCAGTCATGCATAGTAGCCTGCAACTTAATGTTGTTGCCAAACTAAGTCTTTGCTGTATCCACAAACATATTTGATGTACCATTTGCCACTGCATGTGTGCTTGTGCATTTCACATTAGGTGTAGCTGAATTATATGTATTTGGAACTATACCTGAAGTTATTCACAAACTTGCTGTCTGCCTCCAGTTTGTATTGTTACTTGCTGTATATAAGTATCGTTGTCTATGGTTGTTTGCACAGCTTGCCATGCTGCACTCTCTATGCATTTGCCAATTTTTTTTACATGCACGGTGGTTTGCTATATTCAAAAAACTTTGAATATATGTGTGATAATACATTAAACTGTATATCTAATATTAACTGTGTGCGTCTATTTGATGTTGTACACGTGATATAATAATAAGATTTGGGCGGGCGTTGAGCCTCGCTGAGAGCTGGAATTCAGGTGTTGTGTCGTGTAGTGTCTGTATTGTTAACAAGCCAATATACAAAAACCGCTACATATGTGTGATCCACATGTGTATTGGTGCACATACGTCATTGCTCAAAGGCTATAGATTTTTGTAGACTTGCTGTTAGCCTCCAGTTGCATGCTTATTCATGCGGCTACACATCAGCTATTACATATAGGTGCATACTACGATCTGTGGCTGTTTTCAAGCTTACTACACATGTTTCTCTGGGCTCCAGTTGTACTTTCCTTTATGCCTCTAGCAATGTTTTTATGCACAGGGCTATTGCTATATATATAGGCTATTGCTATATAAATATATATTGCCATATATATATTATAGTTATAACACGCTTACGAGGGATATGACTAAAATATATGCACGATTCACGAGAACGCGTGCTCGAGTGAGAGTGCGTATATTTAATCATATCCCGAGTAATCGTGTTATAACTGTTATATTCTACAGCCTAGTAGATGAAAACGATTATAGATAGTAAGTTATAGTGAAACAGCACCTCCTGGAGATGAAAATCAATAGAAATTCTTGATGGATCAGACGTTTACACTTTTAACGGTGCCACGCCCACATAGTTGTAATTAGTGAGTTATCCATGAAGGAGACAAGAGTTCATCAAAACTTGTTCCAGTTCCTTAGGTGAATAATTGTTGGTTGATTTAGGTGCTTGTTATTAGAGACTTGTTTACCGTTTAGATAAGGATTTCATGGAATGTGTGAAGTTACACCATATATGGTAAGCATAGCCACAAAGCGTGGTATATCAGTTATATACCACAGTTTGCTGTGGTATATCAGTTATATACCACAGCGCGGCGCTTTTGATCTCAACCACAGGTGTGGTATATTATATAGTTATACAACGGCCACGAGTGCTCTGCCTGATATAAACGCACGAGCCTGAGGGCCGTTAGGCCCGAAGGCAAGTGCGTTTATACAGGCAGAGCACGAGTGCACGTTGTATAACTGTTATGTACCACTCACCTAATAGGTGGGGAGAGTCTCACAAGACAGCTGTAACACTTATAAAGGACAGGTTTCTAATATCGATTGTGGGTAACCAAGCCGGACGTTGCGATGACGTCCCCCCTGCAGTACTGCAGCCACCTGAGATATTGAAAGCTAGTACGCTATGGGTTATATCACTAACCTGCATTCGCTGTTCGACTCTCATTATGTAGTGCTCAACATGCCAGCGTGATCACTCAATCGCCATATAGACTAAGCGCCAGACTAATCGCCATAGTGATTCCCTCAAGCGAAAAAAAGTAGCTAAATAGACGTTTTAAGTAAACAAAACCCAACTACTAAACGATACTAGTCTAATTCTTACTATTCACACTGGCTAAACTCGAATCTGGTGGCATGACAAAACTGGTTACCACAATCGAACGTAAAGGTTAGTATTATTTAGAATATAATTTGTTTTATTGAATCATTGTCGAAGTGGACTACAGTTTAACCTGGGCTAAGATGGCACCAGACTAGTAAGGTGTATAAGTACGTTTAAAGATATGTAGACTAGAGTTGTGACCACCCGTGTTGGCTTTTTCGATCGCCATTGGCTGCTTGTAAACATTATACGTATTGGTGACGTTATGGCCCACAATCGACCTTTACATGTCGGGCTATAAAAGAATTCGAGTGATCTGTGAAGTGTCCTTCCACCTATTAGGTGAGGTGTCGTAGTGGTCTTCGCCACCGGCACTTGTGCTATGCTGCACAAAACCGCAGCCAGTGCAATATCTGTATATTGCACTGCGGTCGGTGCATTATAACTTATAATGCACTCGTTGTGGTCTACAAAACCACAACCAGTGCGTTATAAGTTATAATGCACTCGCTGCGGTCTGCAGCAGTGCAATATACAAATTATGGCACTGGCGGTGCCTTTGAACTGCCCACGCAGAGTGGTACATATATATATATATACAACCTTCAAATATATAAAAACACTACATTTCCATGCGCATCCAGTTAGCGGCTGCATACCTGCAACTCAATGTCTATAGCCATTGCAGGCCTGCTACATCACTGTCTTTTGGCTCCAGTTGCAAGTTCACTCATCAACATCTGTACGGATAATAGTGCATGTGTTTCGGATATAGTAATTCCTGCTGCACATGTAGTTGCGCTGCATAGTACATGCCTGCAACTCAACGGCAGCTGCTTTTTGAGTGAACTTGCAACTGGAGCCAAAAGGCAGCGATGTAGCAAGCCTGCAATGGTTATAAACATTGAGTTACAGATATTCAAGCCTGCAAATGGTTGTAGGAATTGCATGCATATTTGCACGCTGCAGCCAATATACATGTGCATATAAATGGCATGAAGCAAGCCTGTATGCTTTTACCAAAAGTACGGACAATATATATATACTATGATCACGTGAAACTTCAAAGGCGCAGCTGGTTGCATATAGGGCATATACACCCCAAACCCACAGGTGAGTATATACCTACCTGAGGTGAGTATATACGTATATACTCACCTGGGAAGTCACGTGACACAGTAAGTGACACATTACTGTGTCACGATTACGGGCTGGTATCCCGACGTGGGTGGGCGAGCGACGCCCACGCTAGCATGACCGATCACCCAGATGACTCAGGCTAATAGCCTTTGTCGCGCTAGGCAATCAATCACCCCAGCCAGTAAGAGTCCAACCACTGAATTCATTTTATAACCATACCTCGCGACTTTGATGATGGGTGGCAGCAAGTAATGTTGCTCCTACGTTTGTTGATATGAACAGACAAGTCCTGGGGATATACGGAAATATGTTTACTAAGTCCCACAATCAATTCGATTCTTCATTGTGAGCAAGCTGAATTGCGAGAGGAACTCTACCAGTGTGTCTACCATGTCAAACTATGGCGAATTAAGTGTATGTACATACTTGAAGTTGGGTTGTGTGCATATGGGTTGTTAGTAAGTAATGTAGTGCGGATTAATTTAGAAACACATATGAACCACGGCTCACTTCAGTGTATTGCACTTATATACACCCCTCCTCCTCAGTCATTGGAAGTTTACTGTTGATAAACACCTCAGCTTTGCCTCGGTATTTATCAACAGTAAACTTCCTCTGACTTCGGAGTCGGGGTGTATATAAGTGCAATACGCCTTGTAGCCATGGTTAATATATTACATATATTGCGTACCATGCTACGGTTGATACTCCTTTGTGCTTTACTAATATCCATGGGTACAATAACATTGTGCTATATTGACAAACTTAAGGAGTGTGTATAAGGATCGCTATCTATGGTTATTTGCAGGCTTGCCAAGTACTCCATTCACACTCTCCTATATGTATTTGCCAATGTTTGCTCATACAGAAGTTTGCTATATTCCACAATAATATTCTTCCATATGTTTTGGATGGAAGTGCATCGGGGCCAAGCTGACATAGGATGTTAACTAGGGTTCTGCAATACAGTGCATTTTGTGTATCACGTATTACCATCAATAAACTGATACGATACTGTATCGCAATACTATAATGAAGTGGCCATGGCTAGTTATGACTGGTACTACCATTTCAGCTAACCACTATGATGAATTCACTCAATGTTCTGTGAGTTGTGCAATATCCTTTTTGATGCTTAAATTTTTAAAGAATAAACAGTTAAGAGTACATTAGTAGAAAGAGATCACTGTATTACCTATTATAGTATTTATGCTCTACTAGAGCACTCACTAACTGTTCTATTAGAGTATATATTGATATTGTTTAGGTGAAGTAACGTATTGTGATACTCAATTAATTGTATCAATATATATGTATTACTAACTACCTACATGAGCATATCGTGCATTCCTAATTATACAGATCTTGCATGTACCTCCACTAGTAGGGCACAGTGCTTCTGCAGTCTGATACGTTCACCATTGGCTAGAGTAAGGAGTTTGTTGTCGTCCATGACAGAATTCATGTTCTCCACCCACAAGGCATCCACATCACCATCAAACAAAATATACCTTCTCTCATTCTTCTCTGTTGGTTTGTTCACTTCTCTGAAGATGTTTGATAATAGTCCAGAATACCATACAGTTCTATCACAGAACAAGCCTTAGGATTGAGAATATTCAACTTTGTGACCAATCCCAACCTAAAGTGATAAACAAAGTAGTTGTAAATACATGAGTTGACTAAAACTTACTTGGTTTGTGCCCTGCACAAGGTGTGTATGACAACTGATTTTCCACCACTGGTAGGACCCACGACCATCACAGTGTGACGTGTTAACATTGTCTCATACAACTGAACCACCTTATCCACCTGTATACAACAGAATAAATGTGGAATGTAACCAAGTCAGCTATTGTACTATTTTTTGTTTGATTGCATAAATAAAATCGAAAACTGAATAGGACTATATGACGTATAGTACACTCACTACACTGACCGGTACAGAGAGTGGAACATTCAAATTAAGTATAGAACACATTTCAGATTAAGATACATAACTGAGAATAAACTACACAAATATGAATGTGCATCAATTTCTATCTGCTGTGGTAGTAGGATGTATTTATTGTCCACCAGTGCTTGTTCTACAACATCATTGAAGTTAGGATATCTCACTCTTGGACAGTCCAGTCCAGGAAACAAATCAGAGATCAGCCCCAAGAACAGTGGAACATCTTCAAACACAAACTTGGGTAAATTCATATCACGTAGGGCTCTCATTAGCACCACATCCTATAATTAAATGTACGTAGCTAAATTTGCACACCAAACATTTGATATGTACTCACACATATATGTATGGACAAACATATATGTGTGAGCAAACAAGGAATAGGATTCATTATTATTCACCTCTTGTAGATCAGGTGATCCTCTCTTAAGCTCTCCAGCCATCACGAGTACAGCCTTTAGTGCACGTAATCCAAAGTCATAATGGTATTGTCTGCTGAGTTGTCCTTTAGCTAAACTGTATAGCACTGTCATCTTCTTAGCTAGAACCTGTTGAGATTATAGACACTTCATGTATATGCATTAACATGTGTGTCTGTGTATGTAGTAATTATGTATATGCATGCAATTACCACCATACACTATAAATAAAAACATGTCCTTATGTACCTTGGCCATGAGGAATCCTTCAGAAAACAACATGATCTCACAGATCTGCATCAGGTCAGGTACAATCACAACTACTGGTCTAAACAATGCCTTCACACTCTCTGGTAGTTCAGTACGACTAGCATAACCGGGGTTCATCGTGATGAAGATACCCATCCTGTTGTCCATGGCTATCTCAACACCTTCAAACTAATAGAATACGACAGAAACATACAAAGGCCCTTCTGTGAATTTTGAATATCAAGACACACGGTAGTGGGTCATGCCGCTCAAGAAACTGGTGCGCCACACCAGTGGGTCATTGACAGGAAGAACAAAAATGAAATTTTCACACATACATGGCTCCGTGCTGCCTTTATGAAACAAGACAAATTTTGCTATAAAAATGCCCTCCATCTTCAATATTTCACGTACCAAGTTTGAGCATAATCACCACAGGTGTTCCCGAGATTCGAACTTTCAAATATCAGTTAAATTTTTCCTTCTTTTGCACACTTACAAAGCCGCCAAGATGTTATCCAATTGTCTTGAAATTTGGCACACATATATAGGGGTGGAGCTTAAAGTCAAAACTTGGTACCAAGTTTGGTTTAAATATGATACACAGTCACAGAGTTATTAACAACTATTCACAAAAAATAACTTGAAAATGTTGTCATGCCTACAAGGTAAACTGCTTATGGGAAGAAGCTGAAAATCAATACATACGTAGATAGGTTAAGGTTACGGTATAGTCACGGGGAATCATTCAAATTTTTGAATGCCTACCAATACTTTTTGAGAAGGCCATAAAACCAGTATACTGAGTCTAGCAGCGTGAAAGGTTTAAAGCGAACACAAAGCCCTTCATATTTAATGTTTTTATGTCGCTACAGTATAGTTTGAGGCAGGTGGAACACTACAAGTTGTTGTAGCAAGACAGGTAAACCAGCCCATACATCACTCAGCCCAGCTTGTTTTTTGTGCAGCCAAATGCAGCAAAAGCTGTAGGCTCTATGGGCAATTCTGGGACATGGTGATACTGTACATTAAATTTATTAGGTCCTGTGGAAGTGTTTTTGGCATATTTCTTCCCAGTGACAGAGATACAAGCTATCAAAGAGCTTGTTTTACTAGAAAAAAACTACTAAAAGTTCAATAAAATGTCTTCACAAACAGTAATTTAAAATATTGCTTCCACAGGACCTAGATATAGTTACTTGTGTCAAAATTATAGGGGTTCAGTAATCTGCATGTTAGTCTGGCTTTTTGGCAGCGCGTTTTTGTAAAACATCGCTCTATCCTGGACCACACACCCAAGAACAGTTGTTATTCAGCAGTAAAAACATACAAGTACAAATAGTATTACTTCCACAACACAGTTGGTGAAATTATTTATCCCTTGCTTGGTTTAGAGCAGGTTCTGTAATTTGTTCTGCCCACGCATTTTAAAATATACCGTAACCTTAACGATCAAACTTAAACCTTTTGTGATTTGGAAGAAATTGAGCTAAACACCATGAAGATACAGTATGAAAATCAACAGTGTGTAACAATCACATGATTGAGTTCTGCTACTAACAAAATTACAACTTACCATGCCTATGCCTCGCAGGCAAACTGCTTAGCAGAATGAACCAAAACTGGTATATAGGAAGAGTAGTCAGTTTTTTAGTGGTATAGAAGAATCTGATTTAAAAACAATAGTGAAACCAACTACATATGTGACTGGATCTATGAAAACCGTTCTTATCACCCAAGACAGGAAGTTTGATTTTTCACACAAAAACAAAGCTTAATGAATGCACTATCAAGTTTCACCGTCACAGTCAACCACAGTAAAGTGGTCTGCTTTTGCTAGCTGCTGTTTTAGAGCACAGTGGTGAGCCGTACGAGTGGTCTGGGGTCTTGATGGAACCCTGGCCAACCAGGAGATGGCTGTGTGTGGCTGTACAGCTCCGTGGTGTTGGACAATGACCTGTGCTGTAAATTTCCTTTCATTTTAGCCAGTTCTGAGCCCTGAATGGCCCATAACTTGGCCTAATTCATCCCAACACGTTTCTTTTCAATTTTTGAACACCATCTTGCCCGCCTTCCAGGGCCCCACCTCCCACCCTTCTGGAGCTCGCCTGATACAGACAACCTCGGTTTAAAAACTATCTAAAATGGCAGGAAACTTAGCTGTTGACTACTTTTTCACTGGGTGATCACTGATCAGGAAGATAAGAAATTGTTGCAAAACGTGTGAAAATTTGGTATGCGTAGCTACCACCATTGGCCAGCTACAGCACACTGAATATTTAATACCGACGTTTCTCGATACTTTTAAATGGGCAATAAGACTGGTTTTCCCAGAGACAGTCACATATAGCAAGTGTGTTATCGAGATACTCTAATACTGCAGCCACCCTATTAGAGCATTCAGCTATGAAGGTGGTGGCCAAGACATGGTTGCAATGATGCTAATGTCAGTCATTTCAATGATCATCATCATTGCAGTCATTTCTTGGCCACCATGTTTGATTCCACAACCTTTTACCCTGGCCTCTTTGGGGCTGTACCCTTTTTTCACAATTCGGCTGTTTTGGTATAGATAATGCAGTACAGTGCATCCCTGATTATCCAACCTCACACCTTAATTATTCGAATGTCATAAGTAACTGTTGAGTATTTTGTCACTAGCGTACACTCTATTACAGTAACATATGTTCTATTAGAGAACTTGAATGAAACTCTCTAGCAAATTCACTTATCTGAATAATTTGTGTAACTCTAGGAACAATGGTATTCAGATAAATGAGGACCAATTGTTCAAGACTTACTTGAAACTTCTTGAGGTTGTTGATGAGTGCATTTTGGATGATTTTGATTTGAGTGGATATAACTGACAATACTGAAATATCAATTCGGTTGAACTCATCAAAACATCCCCATGCACCACATTGAGCCAAACCAGAGAATATCTTCCCTACAGCCTACATAAACACAGACACATGTACATATGTTAAATCAGTTTCCTAACATTCAAATCAGTTTCCTAACATTCAAATCAGTCTTCTAAATTCAAATCAACATTTTAAAAAAGAATTTAGGTAAGTATATGTGTGTGGTGACTTGTGTGCACAGAAAATTCAAACATCGCACCTTGTAGTCCATACCCTCCCCACAGTTGGTCACAACACACAGTAGACCAAGAGCTTTAGCCAAATCTTTGGTAGTTTCTGTCTTGCCAGTACCAGCAGGTCCTGCTGGATGCATGGAAAGTGCCTACCATACACATCACAGTTACAGTATTCACATACATAACATGGACAGTTATAACAAATTATACCTGTGTTAAGGTGAGATGAATACGGTCAGTCAGTAGTGTAATAACTAGTCTTCCGTTCAGTCCCATATACTCATATCCATAACCAAATGATCCAGTACATTGTTGGATTGTCAGCTCATCTGGCTCCAACTGCCAGTAGAACCTCAACTGACTCTCCCACTCAAACTCTCTTGCATCCATAATGCTGTATAAAACAATCAAAATATGTACAAAAGATTGTTAGATACATTATTAGAGTACAACAACCTTTGCTTCAAAACATTGACCTTGCCAAACACAAAACATACAAAGTTACCTGTCCCTCACAAATCTGTCCACAATGTCTCTGTTATGTACATCGATGATCAGTAAACTGTTGAACTTCTTTCTGTCATTCTTGCTTAGCTGAGACCGAACCTGTAATACACACACACATGTGACAAAACAATTGAATGCTCAGACAAATTTTATATCATTTATGCATATACAGTTGAACCTCTCTTAAACTCCCCAAATTAAGGACACAGTAGAAAAAACCTCCATAGTAAGGACAAAAATTTTGGTCCCAACAGGTCTGGTTAATACATTTTTTACCTTTGATAAAGAGGAAGACCTCTATATTACAGCAAAAAGTGGCCAAAAATTCTGGGTCCCAAAATGTCCGTAATAGAGAGGTTCCACTGTATTGCATTTATATCTACCTTGACAACAACTTCTCCAATTTGAGTGTGAAGTTTCTTAGAATAGTTCTTTAGTCCCATCTTATCTCCCCTCTTTACTTTCATGAAGGTGTCTTCAACTTCCCATGTCCACCAGACCTGGTTAGCAGCTAATATCACCATACCTTGGAACCAGTACATCCACTCCACCCTATACCATACAAATAACACTGCACAATAGAACTGTGTGTGCTTTAGGAGTAAAGGAACATATACTTAATGATACACAAAAATAATTGTTAATCAAACACAGATGAAAATTTGAGTTCAGGCAATTTGAAATTCTATATTAGGTCATCTCTGTAATTGCTTTCTTGTTTTTAATGCTGCGTTTGGTGCTTGATGGACTAATATTAATCTGTAAAGGTGATTTTCATTGCATAAGATGTCTCTTGAATGATTTTTTAAAGGCAATATTGTAAGTGGCGCACATCATTTTAGGGATGATCCCTACTTATACAGTATTACTGTACCCTGCCTGCCTGGATGCCAAATGAAGCAGTGTACGGCCAACATTTTATGTAAAATAACAACTCACCAGTGGCATGTGCCTTTTGGGGTTCCGACAAGTGTGTGCCCTCTGTGCCTTGTCTTTCCTTTTATCTTCAATCAACCTGGTTGTCGTCTTCTTCATGTATCAAGGTGTTAATTTTCCATACCAACACCTTCCTTGTGCAGCATACTTAGATGCCACAAAAATATTTAAAGCACTTACGCTACTGTAAAAGGTACTGGAAACCTGGTAAATACCTGTAACTTTTGAAACCACACCCATTTAACAATTTAGAAGAACAATGGAATGGGAGACCACACCTTCACTTGGTAGGCGGGACGCTGACTCGAGATACTCTTATGCAGCAGTCACCCTAATAGAACAGTCACACATGCTGCAACAAAAAAACTAAACAAACTAGTATATTTTTAAAATGAAATAAGGATCCAAGCAATAAAAAGTAGTGAAACAGGATATGAATATGGTATTACAGGATAGCTCAGTGGGAAAATCCCTACTTTGGCAATGAACAAAATATTGTTATAACATGGGATTTTCTCACAAAACTATGCTGTAATACCATCATTCGATCTCTTGTTTCACTACTTTTTATCGCTTGGATCCCTACTTCATTTTTAAATTTTTAAATATACTAGTTTAATAGATGCAAGAAATAGACTACATTTAGAATTGATGGTACTCACCGGGATGCACCCTTTTCATAGTAGCGGAAAATAGATTCTTTAGTGATCAGACGATTTGTCCTTCTCATTTCATTCAGTACTGCAGTCATCCAGTCCTCTACTCTACCCTCCGCAGCAACAGCACTACGAAACTGCATCTCTTCTCCTTCACTGGATATCATGGCTTGTGCTAGGGGCTCTCCTGTGTGACCCTGACCAAACTTCAACTTTGAGATGTTGTCAAACATCTAAAAAAAGTTCCTGTGTACAGATCTACATACACAATTTCTCAAGGTTACCTTTATCATGTGCTCCTGTACACAAGTACACTCATGGCTACCAAGGATAGATAACAGTTCATCATCAGAGATGAAGAAGAAGCGTGGAAAAGCATTTCTCTTGGAGTCTAGATAATCATTCAAGCTTTTCTGACATTTCTCCAGACCAGTACATAACATCTGTATGTCCTGCAGCCTGTTAGCACTGTGACATGCCTCTAATACTCTTGGGTTCTTAGCAGTATCAGACATGATCTATTGGCACATGGTATAAAATGTTACGTGATTTGCATTTGTACCTTTTTTGAAGGTCTTATCAATATTGTCAAACTTCTTAGCCTCCTCAGGTAGTTGTGCTCTGATGTCACCACCAATGAAGATACTCTCAAGGTACATCCACTTCCTCTGTACTACCATCCACACCTACAATAACTTGTATCACACACACTGTATGTATTGGCTGTCTCATATACTCACTTCCACCACTTCACTGATGTGGGATAATGACTTCTCCCACTTCTGAACCTTATCAACAAATGGTCCTACAAAATGTGATGTTGACATGCTCTGAAGGTTCATTGTATTATCATCAAGTGTGATCATTATCTCATCCACTGAACCCAGGATGACACCTCTCTCTTGTGTACCCTTCATGTATCTATATATGTGACTGGGCCTGCGAAAATAGGGCATGTGGGCACAAACTACATCCCGTCACTCTACAGGTCACATCTCAGTACTGAAACAGAGTAATTGAATTTTGTAACTTATACCATAAAGCTAATTAAATACTTACTAAGAGCTGAAAATTACATTACTATAGCAGAATGGTATAAAAAGTTACGAGTGATTGAAGTTCGAAAAAGTGGGAAAAAATCATGTGCCCACAAGCCCTATTTTCGCAGGCCCGGTCACAATTATGATGAGGGAAAAAGTAATAAAAGTTAAAATGGACATTACACCAATACATTCTATGTAAGCCTGTAAATATCAGTTGTCAGAATCTTGACTGTATAGTGTATTTGTTTGGGTGTTCTGTGAATATGTGTAAAATAATGAGTACTGGTTTGGTAAATGAGAGGTCTAAGGTGTGTGAGAGGTCTAAGGTTCAACTCCCTATTATTTCCTCAAACAAAAATCCTTTATTTTTTTTTTGTTCCAGTTTAACCATCTGCATTAATAGGCTACATGCATGATGTTGACTATGACAACTTGATGAACACTAGAAATATGAACATTAAAAAAAGCATTATGTATGTGTATATATTCTGCATACACTTACTTGTGTATCGTAAACTTAGTTTGTTGCCATGTTTCCACCACCTTATTGATGCCTCTTTCAATGCTCAATTCTTTACTGGCTGATGTGACAATCTCTGAGATGATATCTGCATAGTTGTGTAGCTGCATTGCAAACAAATTCTCCAGAGTGAATGTCTCAGGGTTCATGTAAAAATTCTGTTTAGTTGATTCCATAAGTTTCTGCCAATGTCTGTAATTCAATCATAGTCATGTACACAAGTATGCACTTTGTACATATGTCAAAAGTACATTAATACAGACACATACTCGCACGCACGCACACACGCACGCACGCACGCACACACACACTGATTACATGAGTGCGTTTTAATCCAAGTACAGTTTACATAACAGAACACATATTAATATAAACTAGTATTTAAAAATATTGTTGATTTAATAATGAAGTAGGGATCTATGCAATAAAAATTAGTGAAACAAGAGATGAATTATGGAGGGACTTTCCCACTGAGCTATGCTGTAACACCATCATTCATCTCTCGTTTCACTAATTTTTATTGCATAGATCCCTACTTCATTATTAAATTAGCAATTTTTAAAAATACTAGTTTGTTTAGTTTTTTTTTTTTGTTGTGGCACAGCTAGCTACAATGTAACTTGTATTAGTCCACTTGTATTTTCCATGGGGAAGGCAGATACCATCACTTATAAACATCTTGCCCATTTGCTCAGTGAGAAGTGGAGTTCACCATATTCGTGGTTAAGGGCAGGCTTCGCTGTAGTTTGGGGTTCTCCTTGCTGCACTCTTCAGTAACGTGTATCAGGGGATCGTGTTCTAGATCCAAGTGTCCCTTGTGCCTCCGGTTGTCGACCTTGCTGTTGCTGAGGAGCATGCACCTGTCTCGTTTAGAACACTATCGTAGCTAAGTGTGCTTGCTTCTTTTTCTTAGCTATATCTACCAAAACAATGTAACTAGTAACTGTTCTATCATACATGACTGTTGTATTAGAGAGCTTAGAGTACATACACACAAACATGACAACGAGTTTACAATACAGCATTTCAATAAATAAAAGAAAAAGTCATGCTCAAACTGTGGGCAGAGAGGCAAACTCTGCCCAATCCTGTGTCGATGGAATCATTGCCATTACAGATGCAGCATTGCCACGTTGAACATCGATAGCAACAGGTGTATTAGAGTGACTGTTGTATTAGAGTATATCTCGAGTCAGCCAAAGGGTGTGCAGCTAGCTATAGTATGTTCACGTTGAGCTGAATCCTGAAAAACAGCTAAAAATTAAAAGTAGACTTTTTCTCAACAGAGTTAACATTTCAGCCAACCAGATGACTATTGGCAACAGCAAAGGTGTCAACAACAGACATGTACAGTTTGGCTCCATTACAAGTTCGGGAAAGGGCTGCAGTGGACACTGTACTTATATGGCTTCCCCATAGGAAATGTATTGTGAAAATTTTGATTGGCCATAAATATTATGGCAAACACTGCTTGAAGGTTCTTAGTTTACTAATTTGTTAAGATGCCTTACTGTAGATATACTGATAGTAAAGTGTCAGTAGACTTAAGTATATGGAACATAATTATTTTACTAAGTTTTAAACTCTCAGTAAAACATCAGTGAATGCAGGTTTACTGAAAAACTACTAAAATAACAAACAATTAACTGTTCCATGTACTGGGGATATACCACTGTAGTAAACTAAGATACTTCAAGCAGTGAAACATTTGAACAAAAAGATTTTGAAACATTTTTAGCGGGTCAAGCAATACTACAAATGAGCCAAATTTCAAGATCGTGTGTAATTGCATCCATGAGTTATTAAATGTTTTTGAGGATTCAGCTCAACGTGAACATACTATAGACCAATAAAGAGTTGATTATTGTTAAGTAAATAGCTAAATTGTTAAGACGTTGGGTCTCCATACTCTTTCGCTATTAGTCCACCTAGATCTTTATTTGGTGGGCGTGGTCGCAAACCGGATCCCAATTGTGAAGTTGCAGATATCTAGCAAGTGTACCTCTTATAGTAGCACCAGGACTGAAGTGCTTCTGAAATCCAGCTATGAAATAATTCTGTGGCTTCTAGATATATATGCTGCTGAAAGAAAGCGTTGATATGGAAAATTAACGCCTCAATATGGTTTTGTTGGATGAAGAACACAAGCAGCCTGATTGAAGATAAAAGAAAAGACAAGGCGCAGAGGGCCTACACTTGTCAGAACCCCAAAAGGCACATCCCACTGGTGGGTGTGTTATTGTGGCATAAAATGGTGACCGTGACCGTATTGTATGCTCTATTAGAGTGGTTGAACAAAGTGGATAAATGAGTGCGATTCACTTATCTGGACATCTGAACACAATTGTGATACACAGGTGTTTGGATATAACAGAGCACCCACCGTACACAAACTGTGAAAGTGGTGGCAGGGGCACGTATCGTGCAAAAATTTAAAAGTGTTCTGGCTTTTAAAGCATGATCACTAGTTAATATAGTGTGTATATCATGAACCACAGTAGTGGTTCATAATAAAGATCACCTGTTTTTTGCCAAAATCCTAATAGAACACATACCTAATCACTACCTTAGGAAGCTCACAAAAGAAGCCTTAGAAGTTTATTTGGAAGAAGTATAGGTCCACTGGAACATATGAAGTCGTATATTAAGTTCATACCAGAGCAACAATGTTGTTGTGTACACTGCCTATTGTTGGATATGTCAAAGCTGTATAATACAAAGTACATTCAATAGTAAGGAAACAATACACTGGTGTTTGTTAACTCTGATAGTATTAGCTGACTATACAGCTACTGTATTATGATGACTGACTGTTTAGTACTGTGTAATATCAAACACCACCAGCACCTCTTATTATCATGTTAGCTATCCGTAAATGGATTTATAAAAAGTAAACAAACTAGTGTAAAAGATTAAAACATGGGAATAGAGATTGCTGAAAAAAAGCAAAGAAACAAGAGTCAAACAAGCCAGCATGTTAAACCATAGATATTATATACTACGTACCCATCTATGGTTAAACACAGAGAGATCTCTATTTGGACTCAAATAAACATTTATATAGAAGCATTCTCAGTACTTGTATGGCTCTGATTTATGGAGAAACTACTGTACTGTTTTTTCCTTAGTTTCTACCATATCCATTGAATCCAAATAGAGATCTCTGTGTGTTTAACATGCTGGCTTGTTTGACTCTTGTTTCTTTACCTATTGTAACTTAGTTACTTTTTGGACAGTTATCAAGTTACTAGTTACAAAGGGTGTACATAACTAGTTACATTACTTAGTCACTTTAAAAGCAATAATTATGCTACATAACTTAGTTACAAAGGTACCTAGTTACCCCCCAACTCTGCCTGAGATCCAATCTTATCCCTGGTGGAGGAGACCTTCTTGTGTGCTTTAGCTAGTCCATCAATTATCTTCTCTACTGGTCCATCATCATTCTACTCTCTGCTTGTTAGCCATTTTCTTCAGTGTTATTCCAGAAGACGATATCTTATTCTACAGTATTGACACATCAATTGCTCACATTTTTCACAGTAGAAATTCAGTTCCACGTCATGTTCATCATATAGCATTGGGATGTATTGACATCTTTCTTCTCAATACTTCAGCACGTGGTGGTCTTGATATTCTCGCTATAGACCCATTGCAGATGAATTGCTGCCATAGCAACATCCACCATCTTGGAGTACAACCCATTGTGCAACCCTGATAGCATAGTAGAGACCGAAGATTTAACCTTAGCCATAGAATGCAGAAGAAGTAGCTCTACTTCCTGGGTATTGTTTTACTCTTACAGAAAGCAACACCATCAGGGTTGCAAAAACGGGTTGTACTCTAAGATGGCGGATGTTGCTATGGCAGCAGCTCACCTGCAAAGGGTCTATGGGACTCATGGCAGGCGTTACACAAGAACACACCACATAAAACTATTGCCATTTCACAAATTTTTTTATTAAAAAAATTTTTTTTTATTCCCACCTACCACCCCCAGCACAAAAGGCATGTGTGCTGGACACAACTGATACAACAATAATGGGGACAATTAAAAGTCCCTTGGGCCACTTACAAGGCCTAGTTCTGGGGAAGCATCAGATGATCTGTAAGTGATGGAACGGCTTCCCCGGATGCACATAGTTGCAGATCTTAAAAGAGAAAAGGACAACAAACAACAAAGCCACACAAGAGTGCTGCTGTAGGTCATGGTGTTACGTTTGGAAAGCAATTCGGCTAAATGGTGATAAAAAGTGACCGCTTCCTTGCCCATACCCCCAGTTGTTGAAAAAACTAAAGGAGTGAAAGATGCCAACTCCACCTCACGGACACGGTCACCATACTCCCTCTTCTTCTGTTGCTCATGACGTCTATATACAGATGGAATAGAAGTATTGCGGTAGCTCTGTGCATTTGGATGAAGCACCCTTATGTCAAAAAGGCGCTTTGCCGCGGCCCCCAAAATCCACGAGCGTGAATATCGGCTCTGGCATCATCTTGTCGGTTGGCAGACTGAAGAGTAATTACTTCTCCACCGAGATTGAAGAGGTGGCTCGATAGCAACGTCATTACAAACCTTAGACAATAACTCAGCTGTACTGTGATGTCCTGTAAATCATTATTTGACAAATCCTTCACTTCTCTGCACGACCGTTTTCCTGCACTCCGGGCAAGTATTTCTGTTAACTTCACGAGACACTCGGGAGATATTTTGGCTGCTTGTACAGTTTATGACCATGAGCAGCTACTCTACGTACCACTTTAAATAATCTCTTTTGCAACCGGAGTTTCTTGCAATGATTTCATCAGGAGACAAACGTGTAACTGCAGTGCACGTGTGAATGCACGTGCTTGTCTGGTGCATTGGATATGCCCTGCCGCGGGTATGGTAAATGCTTTGAAGCTGCACTGTATGCCTGTCAAACCTCAACGCTTGGAACTACTTTGTCGACTTCCATTAAACAGTGAGTGTGACCAACAGCCAAAAGAGAACTGAATGTCTCTTTCTCCGCATGGTGCTTATCGATTCTAATTATAAGCGCCGGCTCGGAGGTACTTATAATTAAAATCGATAAGCGCCGTGCTGAGAAAAAGCGGTCTGGCCACGTGAGACTACACTGAATGGTTAGTGACATCAAGTTGAATATTGCATTTAATATCATCATAAAAATATAATTCATGTGACATGTGGTACAATCCATTACTATATACAATGGGGAACAATAACTAGCTAAACATGTGATTGTCGTCGTTCAGTCCGTGTTCAGTAGTAGACACACACCTTGTAACACCCAGTGGGAAATATGTTCCTTAGTAGCAAGATCTGCTTCAAACACAAGACCAACTCCCATGGCATTACGACGATCTGATGTGGTGTAAACTGGTGTCCAGAATGTGTTCTAATGTGAGGAAATGCAAAAACTCACACATTACTATGATAAATTAATTATGGAAAATAATGTTAAAACTGGGCACACCCCCAAGACAGTTGTGTGCTTGCTCCTCACTCCTGTAAACATCTACACACAACATCCACACGCAAACACAACTACATTAGAACAAGGGCAAGCTAGAAAGAATATTGTAAGCAAGGCACATTTGACTGCTCTATTAGGGTTGGTAGTGCTACGATATGAATTCTCTTCAATGAACCTCACTTGGGCTTATTGATAATTTTATGTTCAGATTGCCTGCCCGCATTGCTACTGTATGTATCACTACCTAAATTTGGCCATTATCATGAAGTTTTCACTGTTATTTCATCATTTCAATGTTTAATGATTATATAGAAGATATAAACTAACTTGCTTACATCCCTAGGCACAGAGAAAAGAAGGTTAGATGGGCCAATCCCAATGTCAGGAAAAGGGACTAACCCTTTCACTTATCAATGAGTCAGTTAATAAAAGATCAAGATAGTCAAATAAAGCATTCGGCTAACTAATAAAACAGTCAGGTGTATGTAAATTGTAATGAATAATGAGCCACTCACCCACACTAACTTTCTGATCTGAAACATAAAATTAACAATAAGTGGCCATACTTGATAATATATAAATAAAAATAAATGACTTTTACTAACTTGATTACCTCAATAGTTGCTATGTCACTATAGCATGCACATGTGCACACACACCAATCAGTTTCCTTGGAAACCAGAATTTGCCACTATAGTACCGTATAGTCTCAAACTACAGCCCAGTCATTTATTTATTTCAAGCAACTTTTTACCCCGGCTACTAAGCGAGACCAGCGACTATACGAGGCTGGCACTTATACAGTAAAACCTATCTTAACAAACTCCCCGAATTAAGGACAAAATAGAAAAAAAACTCCATAATGAGGACAAACATTTTGGCTCCCACAGGTCTGGTTAATACATTTTTTATCCCTGAAAGAAGAAAACCTCTATATTACAGCAAAAAGGCCAAAAATTCTGGGTCCCAAAATTTCCGTAATAAAGAGGCTCCCCTGTATACCTGATCAGCACTCACGAGTCAACTTCATACCTTGGTGCTGGACTCTCCTTGATGTTTCCCTCAGCATATTTTACAGATTCAAGCTTAAAAGGAACTCTAAAACGTTCTTCACTTCATCGTTTATAACACCGCCCAGAATTGTTAAAAATAATGACTGCAGTAGACGTTTATTTGAGACTTGGCATTTATTCGAGACCTGGCGTTTATTTTTTGTTATGATGCTGTATTGTATCAACTAAACGGGACCAGGCGTTTATACGAGATCGGCCGTAATTCGAGGCAATACGGTACTTGTCTAAAGTATCAGTAGTAAATGGTATAACTAGCTATTTTAAGTAATCAATGTTTGTAAAATGGACAGAGCTGCAGCACTAGCAGCTGGAGATCAGGTGCTACTGTCAGTGTCTATATGACATTATCAGTTCAATTACATAAACTATACTAATTTATGGACAGGCTTTTATAAGTAAAAATGTACTTACTTGAAGTTTTAGACGGTGTGCTTCAATAGGAATTATCCGTAATATTGGTAGTTCTTCAATGAGAACTTTAGGAAGAGACTTCTGAAGACATTGATTTTCCTGGTCCCAGATGGCACCTTCTAAATACAGTCCACTAATATAACAACCTGACGGTGCTCTCTCAGACACCTGATCAGCATTAGTATACTAGAAGAATAACAGTATATTACTAGCAATTTGATTAGTAAATGTACACATATTGTATCACAGCTAATACATTCATCTACAATATGGCTACATACCTCAGTGACTGCAGTGTACAAAGTGGACCGATCTAGTGGCCAACCATTCTTCCTACATGTTGCCTGTACTAGTGCTGTAAGATAAGACTCTGGAATGTGTAGACCTGATAGCCACATCACATATGGCTCTCCCTCTTTTACCTAAATGTATATATGTTATGTGTTGATGTGTGTAGATTGTACAACTATACAAACCCATTGTTGGTATTGAGCATTTCTTCTTAAGAAGTGCAGCATCCAATTTCCTAGTGATTTCAATGTGGCAGGAGCTAATGCACGCCATATTGAGGGAAGATGACCATTATATAATGATTTGGATAACTCATCAAGTTCTACACTCATTCCAACCTCTCCTGCCAGTGCCTGTGTACAAATATAACACAATTTGGTTGTCATAAAACACCACCGTCTTTATGAAGAGTTAACCTTCTGAAGGTTGCTCAGAGACACTGATATTCTTTTGATTAACTTGTTAAAACGTTCCAACTCTTGTAGCAATACAATGGTGGTGGGTGATATCACGTCACCAAGCTGCTTTCTGATCACATCAAGTTTGTATAACTCTGGTAACTTGGACTGTAACAAGATCAATGTGATAAACGTCACTGACTTGCTATGGTGTCTTCTCACCTGTATATCAGAAGCAATGTTGGCAATAAACTCTTCCCTACTAATGCCAGAGCCAGATTCTCCAGTTTGAGGCTGCAGTTCTATCAGTTGTGACCACATGTCTTTAGCTGCTCTAGTAAAGTAGCCAATTTCTGCATTAGAGTGTAACCCAAATACTTCAGGAGTGTTTGCCAGTGGTAGTGCCTCAATAGCTTCCACATAAGTGTCCTTGTTGCCATCTTCAGGGATACAGTAATCCACGTCAACATTCTTGAAGAAGTGAAAAGGTTGGAATGTGTCGAATATGAAGTCTCCCATGTATTCATCCATATAAGTCTTCAGTACTCTTCTATCAAAGTCATCAATTGCTCTTCCACCATACATAACCTGTACATTAATGTTGTTAACAAATTGTCTGTACTACATTATGTGTATACCTCTCCTATTAGATATTTCAGTGACTCCCAAGGAATTTTGGTGTCTCCATTTTCATGAGCTTTAGTGAGGTAAGTATTTAGTATATCCATACACACCCGGAAATCTGATTCATTGAAGTCATATGATACATTCCATCCAATCTGTGTAAATCAGAATATGTAGCAACAACACATGTAGCTATACAAAACTCAGTGACAATAAACACTTACACGTGTATAAAACTATTATGTGTTCTACATGTGAATGTTACCTTTCCATACTTTCTCCTCTCTTGAACAACAGCATGGAAGAACGCTAGAGTAAACACAAGAGGTCTGAAAGCTGTATGTGGACAATCTCGAAGTGTTGATGCAGGAATCTTGTGATAGGTGCTACGTAAGTTCAACTTTAGTCCATTGGGAGGTTCTGTCACAACCTGACATGATCATTCACACATACAGTAACACAATACTCAGTCAAACATGATGATACCTTAAGTGATCGTTGTAAAATACCAATCGGAAAATCTGGCGTAGGAGCAGTGGTTAGCCAGAGTCTAAAATCAGGGTGAGGTTTGGGCAGTAGCTCTAGAGCTTTTTCTAAGTCCTTCAGCCAACGAACTAACAAATGACAATTCTGCAACATCAGCCAGTGACCCCTTGAAGCAGCAGTTTCCAGTAGTTGCAAGGCTACCTATAAGTGGCAAAAAAATGAAGTTTCTTTCTATTTGTGTCTATGTTGTTAATAACATGGAAAATTAAAAGATAATGGCTAACACAACTCTTTAAGCTAGGACAAGTTAATGGGAAAGTGATCTTGGATTCTTGGCTATGTGTGAAAAAGTATTCATTTACCTTCTCTTGACCCTGTCCCATGGCTAGGAATTTCAGTCTGTTCCCTCCAAATCCCATTCTCTCAGCCAGTTTCCCTAGGTCTCCAGCAGGGTCAGCTCCAGGGCTCAATATGAACACAATGGGAGACAGAGGACTGGACTGTTCAAACACAGACTCAAAACTGATCACAGGTGGTGTGACATATTTCTCTCCCATCCTCTGGGTCACAAAGTTGGTGATGGCTCGGTAGACACGATCAACTCTAAAACATCTTAACAACATCAGTTGCTGCAAGTCAGTGAGATTCCTTGAGTATTTCTCAGGAAATGTAGCAGATTCTGGAGTGTCCAGATCATACCACTAGAAACAAGAACCAATGCAATAAATTATAGTATTCTACAGATGAATTGCAATAATTATCACTGCAGCAAATCAAATTTCACACTACAATAAGTGCTCACTTCTTTCCATGCCTTTTCACTCTTTTCCACATCACCAGGTAAGCTACCAAACACATCAGGGCTAATTTCACTCAGCCTTATAATGTCTTCCCAGCCCTGGTCTGGAATCCAGTTATATGGCTTGAGCCGAGAGCTCTTCTCCAATGAGATATTTCCCTTTATAAAGAAATCTAATTCTTCATGTTGTAAGCTCTCCTCTACTTCTTGAATTTTAATTGTCATTTGAAATGAGAATAATAACTTGTGCACCTCAAACAAACCTGTAAGATAAACAATAGGTATGATAAAAAATTAGAGTGACTTTGAACAATATGTTGTGCAAAGCATTCATTGCTACAATTATGTTATAGGTTAAAGCACCACTGCACGTGTGTACGGAAAATATAGCTCAAGGTTGTGTGTCAAGAGCTTCACCTCATGTGCTGTATTAGCCTCTCAACACACCCCCTCGTGCTGTATTTTTCATACACACAAACATAGGTGGTGCTTTAAGTGTTTTGTCATACTTCCTGGTCATCTTGCTTGAAGCGATTTTCTGAATTGCTTTAATTTTTGGTGATCAGACTATCAGTAAGTTATCATATAATCTATTGTAGTCGTGGAATGAACTGGTAACATTAGTTTGGCTAGTTTTAGCGTTTGACAGTGTCACACACGTGATCCATCGTGCTGTCTGTGTGGGGTTGTTGCTTTGACTTTCCGTGATCAGTGTTCATGTAATCTATTTCTAGTCATAGAACCAACTTGTAGGATTAGTTTTAGCTATTTAAAATGTCATGTACATGCTGTTTGTTTTCGTAACATTCCTTGCATAACTGTATGACTCATACAGTACAGTTATGCAGCTAATTGGTACAGTATGAAAAATACAGTAAGTGGTGGCACTTTGATCCTCCCACGCAAAGTACAACTAACTTCATGCAAATACTTTAACACTCACCAGTACAAGCATAATTGTATACATTGTGTGTAAGTGTGTCCATGATATTCTTCAGTCTCTTGGGTAGGTGAGAGTCAGGGAGGCTCTTCTTAAGGGAATAGTTGAACACTTCAAGGTAAGAACTGAGGGAGTATTGGTACATTGTGTTGATGGCTGCCATGTCAGCTAGTATGAAGAAGAGTACAGCACCTCTCCTTGCTGCTGGTCTGTAACCATCTCTGAGTTTGTCGATGTCTGCTGATGTCACTTGAGCTTCTTTCAGTTTAGCAAACACCTACATATATAGCAATGTACATAGAATAGACATATAGGTTTTATGTATATACATAATGTTTTCTGTACCTCTGAAGCTTTAACTTTAGTTTCTTCCAAGGTTTGTACCAGTTCCTCATTGTCCAACATGTTTCCAGTAGAGGTAGCTAACTCTCTTAACAAAGTATCCTCTAAATCTTTCAACAGTCGCTTGTTATCACTAATATGAAATAAACAAATGATTATTATGCAATTATAAACTTAAACAGCTCCTTGACATTATAACATTACAAAAACATAAAAGTCTACCTTGTTTCTTGGATCAATCTTTCACGTTGCTCTTCTAACTCTTTCTTCTCAAACCCAACAATCACACTGAGTAGCTGATCTTCCAACCCCTTCAGTGTTACTGTATAGTTGATGATCATTGTTCTTCCAAATATGGCTGGTGTGTATTTGGGGTTGGCTAGTTTAGTATTCAAGTAGAGTTTAAAGTTTGGATCATAATCCACCTCCTTGTCTCCTAGTGTGATGGTCTGACGATTACCAGAACCTAAGTTTGCATGTATAAATATACTAGGAGAACCATATCGAATTCACAACCTTTAATGTTTTTGTCCAGTACAGAATCAATGACTGGATCAATGTACTCATCAACATCTTTAAACAGACATGGAAAACCAAACTTGATGGCAAGTTCTAGTTGCTTGATGAAGTCAGGATCATTAAAAGTACAAATCTAAATAACAGAAGTACATACGAAGTATGGAATGATCATACAGTAACTAACTACCTTTAAATTATTCTTTTCTTCTTTCTTTCTGATCCAATTTAAAGCCTGCTGCTGAGGATCAATACAGAGAGGGTATCTGCTAGCATTTGTGGTGAGTATTCCATTTTGTATTGATAATTCATCAGGTGGTAATGACTCAGATGTCCACTTACTGATCTCAACATCATTTGTTAACAATGTTTCTAACTTGAATGGTTGACTGAGTGGAATCTCGCGTTGTACAACATCAGCTTGCCAGTCCTCCACTTGCATTTGATAACGGAAGTCCCATGAGAAGGCACCGAGGTAGCTCAGAAATGAGGACGATAACAAACAGTCTCCTAATAGTCGTACACGTTTTTGTTTCAGCTCTTCTAATTCTTCTTTCCATCTGTGAAATTGTAAAGACACGCAAAGATGCAGAGTACATACAATACAACAGATATCTAAATACTTAACCTTTCCTTCTTATGATCGTAACGCATACATAGTACATAAATACAGCAGTATAATCGAGAAAAGGGCTTATCAGGAATTTACTGCCCCTTCCTGAACAGTAACTGGGATATAGCAGAATGGCTACTTTATGGAAACCCTTGCATGTTTCTATCCAATCAAATAAAATACATAAGTACTCCTCCTTGCAGGTATGTATATATTACCACACAATATGTACACTTCAAGTCAACGTGCTGTTTATGGGCTCATGAAAGCATGGATAGACCCATGATGAATTTAGCAGGCATACAGGTCTCAGACTGACAATAATGTGTTTAGCTAGATATTGAAGGAGCACTAACGTGCCCTTTATGCTTTAAGTGTAAGTATTATTAGTGAACACCTTATAATTAGGTATGACAATAATGTTTTTAGCTCCAAATTCTTCTGCCTATATACTACAAGTTAATATCTATGTTTTTCTTTGCTTAGGTTATAGCATTTGTGGCTACATAATAATAATTTGCTGATGGTTGCATTACCAACTCAGAAGTATAAACCACTTCAAAGCTGACACTCCAATGAAGCAATGATATAATCAAAACTTTGGTTCCACAGCAAATCGATTGCATCATCATGAGTCCTCACTGCAGTTGCTAGCTTTCAATCTCTATTATAGCTAAGGTAAGGGTGGGCATTTCTGTACAACGTTTGCACATGCATTAGAAATTAGCTCATTTCTCCTTGAGAGAATAACGGATTTTAACATGCTTGGTGCAAATTGTAGCCAATGAACTAGGCTATTGGCGATATAAATTGTGAGTGGTAAAATGTTAGGTACTAGGAGAAAGAGCGGTCTAGGTTTGCAATTTGGCAAACCTAGACCGCTCTGGTTTGCAGTGTTACAAATCAAGGACATTTGCAATCAATCCAGTCACTAAGGAGAATATGGATGATTCCCATTTACAAATGCAGGGAAGCCATCGGGCTACCACAAATCGATACCTTGGGCTGTCAGCAAAAAGGAATGGAACACAAAGGAGGACAAAGGGCAGTGATCTCGAACAGTAAAAAAATCAACCCCGCAGTCTTAGCCGTTATCGAGTTACGCTGTCTGAAGGCATCAGGCAGGTAGGCTGGCAGTTAGTCAGTCAGTAGACATTTCCATTAAATAAATTTTAAAAACAAAATCTATTGGAAGTATTTAGGGTCGTACTGAAGGCACTTTTGGGCTTGGTTATAACTAACCAATACCACCAAGGGGTCAGGAAGGTTTTATTGTGAAGTTGGTTTTTGGGTGATTTTTTGGCCAGAAAAACCCAAATCTCCATGATTACATATATATAGCTATTTTAAAAATCCATGATTACATCAAGACACACGGTAGTGTGTCGTGCGGCCCAAGAAGCCGGAGCGCCACACCGTGAGTATATTGACAGGAAGAACGAAAACGTCATTTTCACACCTTTGTATCTCGGTGATCACTTATCTGATTGGAACCAAATTTGCTACACATTTGCCCGCCAGCCAAGGGAGTCTACATTCCAAATTTGAAGGAAATCGCTCCAGCCATTTCCGAGATACGAGCTGCCAAAGTTTCGTTTTTTTTTCTTCGTTTTTTTTTTTTTCTTCTTCGTCTTTTCGCACACTTGCAAAAATTGCTATAACAAGCAAACGCGTACTCCGATCGCCTTGAAATTTGGCACACAGAAAGGGAGTCCAAAGGCGAATCCTAGCATCAAATTTGGTACAAATCTGATGAATGGTTCAGGAGTTATGACCGATTATTCGCGTAAAACAAGATCGATTTGTTGTCACGCCTACAGGGTAAACCGCTTCATGGAATGAGTTGAAAATTGCTATGTAGATGGAGTAACCATCGTAGGAGTGCCTTTTGGTGGTTTGAAAGGAATCGAGATAAAGACCACGGAGATATGACACAAAACCCAATCTGTGTCACAATTACGCGATCGATTTTTATGAATAAAAAAGTATTAGTTTTCACGCCTACTAGGCAAACCGCTTAGAGCAATGAGCTGAAAATCGGTGTATAGCTGGAATAATCTTCGTAGAAAGTCCTTGCAGTAGTACAGAAGAATCGGATTACAAACCACTGAGTTATGATTCGAAAGCCAACTCCGTGTAGCAAATGCGAGATCGAGATACTCTAATAGAACAGTCACCCTAATAGAGCATTCGGCTAATTTATTTACTCCATTATAGAATTTTATTACATCACAAGTTATTCTGTAGGGAGTTCAGCTGCAAACAGTTAATCTTATAGACAGTTCAGCAAGAAGACAGTCACCATGTGGAGAGTTAAGCAAATATACCACTATAGAGATTCAGAACATTACAAGTCACACTGAAGAAAGTTCAGCTATAAACAAGTCATGCACTGTGTAGAGAATTCAGCTACAATTAAGTCACTCTCTAGAGAATTCAGTTACACAGAATTCTGCTACACACAAGTCACTGTGGAGAGAGTTCAGCTACAAACAAATTACCCTTTAGAGTGATCAGCTACAAACAAAACACTTTGCAGGGTGTTCAACTGCAACAAATCAATTACCTTTAGAGCGATCAGCAATGAACAAATCAACACAAATCTACCTGTAGAGAGATCAGCTAGAAACAAACCACCCTGAAGAGAGTTCAGCTACAAAAAATCACCCTGTAGAGACATCAGCTAGAAACTAGACACAATGTAAGGAGTTCAGCTACAAGCAATCACCCTGTAGAGAGTTCAGCTAAAACAAATCAACCTGCAGAGAGATCAGCTACAAACAAATCACCTTATAGAGAGTTCAGCTACAAACAGATTACCTGTAGAGAGATCGGCTACAAACAAATCAACCTGCAGAGAGATCATCTATATACACACAAATCAACTTGTAGACAGATCAGCTACAAACAAATCACCCTGTAGAAAGATCAGCTAGAAACTACACACAATGTAAGGAGTTCAGCTACAAACAAATCACCCTGTAGAGAGATCAGCTACAAACTAGACACAAAGTAAGGAGTTCAGCTACAAGCAAATTACCCTGTAGAGAGTTCATCTACAAACAAATCAACCTGTAGAGCAATCAGCTAGAAACAAATCACCCTGAAGAGAGGTCAGCTACAAAAAATCACCCTGTAGAGAGATCAGCTAGAAACAAATCACCCTGAAGAGAGGTCAGCTACAAAAAAAATCACCCTGTAGAGAGATCAGCTACAAACAAATTGCCATGTAGAGAGATCGGCTACAAACAAATCAACCTGCAGAGAGATCAGCTACACACAAATCAACTTGTAGAGAGTTCAGCTACAAACAAATTACCCTGTAGAGAGATCGGCTACAAACAAATCAGCCTGTAGAGAGTTCAGCTAAAACAAATCAACCTGCAGAGAGATCAACTACAAGCAAATCACCTTATAGAGAGTTCAGCTACAAACAAATTACCCTATAGAGAGATCGGCTACAAACAAATCAACCTACAGAGAGATCAGCTACACACAAATCAACTTGTAGAGAGATCAATTACAAACAAATCACCCTGTAGAGAGATCAGCTAGAAACTCGACACAATGTAAGGAGTTCAGCTACAAATAAATCACCTTATAGAGAGTTCAGCTACAAACAAATCACTCTGTAGAGAGATCAGCTAGAAACTCGACACAATGTAAGGAGTTCAGCTACAAGCAAATCACCTTTTAGTGAGTTCAGCTACAAACAAATCAACCTGCAGTGAGATCACCTACAAAAAAGTACCTTGTACAGAATTCAGCTACAAACAAATTACCCTGTAGAGAGATCGGCTACAAACAAATCAACCAGTAGAAAGATCAGCTACACACAAATCAACTTGTAGAGAGATCAGCTACAAACAAATCACCCTGTAGAGAGATCAGCTAGAAGCTAGTCACAATGTAAGGAGTTCAGCTACAAGTAAATCACCCTGTAGAGAGTTCAGCTAAAACAAATCAACCTGCAGAGAGATCAGCTACAAATAAATCACTTTATAGACAGTTCAGCTACAAACAAATTACCTTGTAGAGAGGTCGGCTGCAAATTAATCAACCTGCAGAGAGATCAGCTACACACAAATCAACTTGTAGAGAGATCAGCTACAAACAAATCACCCTGTAGAGAGATCAGCTAGAAACTAGATACAATGCAAGGAGTTCAGCTACAAGCAAAATCACCCTTTAGTGAGTTCAGCTACAAACAAATCAACCTGCAGTGAGATCACCCACAAAAACGCACTTGTACAGAGTTCAGTTACAAACAAATCACCCTGTAGAGAGATCAGGTAGAAGAATTCACCTTGTAGAGAGTTCATTTACAAAGAAACCATCATATAGAGAGTTCAGCTACAAAGAAATTACCCCGTAGAGAGTTCAGCTAGAAGAAGTCACCTTGTAAAGAGTTTAGCTACAAAGAAACCATCATGTACAGAGTTCAGCTACAAAGAAACCACCTGTACAGAATTCAACTACAAACAAATCACCCTGTATAGAGATCAGCTAGAAGAAATTACCTTGTAGATAGTTCAGCTACAACAATTCATCCTGTAGAAAAATCATGCTAGAAGAAGTCACCTTGTAGAGTGTTCAGTTACAAAGAAACCATCATGTAGAGAGTTCAGCTGCAAACAAATCACTCTGTAGAGAGTTCAGCTACAAAGAAACCGCCATGTAGAGAGTTCAGCCTCATACAAACCACCTAGTAGAAAATTCAACTACAACAAATCACCCTGTAGAGAAGAAGTTACCTTGTAGAGAGTTCAGCTACAAAGAAACCACCATGTAGAGAGTTTAGCTGCAAACAATTCAAATGTAGAGAGTTCAGCTAGAAACAAATCACCCCGTAGAGAGATCAACTGGACGAAGTCACCTTGTAGAGAGTTCAGCTACAAAGAAACCATCATGTAGAGAGTTCAGCTGCAAACAAATCACCCTGCAGAGAGTTCAGCTACAAACAAATCACCCTGTATAGAGATCAGCTAGAAGAAATTACCTTGTAGATAGTTCAGCTACAACAATTCATCCTGTAGAAAAATCATGCTAGAAGAAGTCACCTTGTAGAGTGTTCAGTTACAAAGAAACCATCATGTAGAGAGTTCAGCTGCAAACAAATCACTCTGTAGAGAGTTCAGCTACAAAGAAACCGCCATGTAGAGAGTTCAGCCTCATACAAACCACCTAGTAGAGAATTCAACTACAACAAATCACCCTGTAGAGAAGAAGTTACCTTGTAGAGAGTTCAGCTACAAAGAAACCACCATGTAGAGAGTTTAGCTGCAAACAAATCACCTGTAGAGAGTTCAGCTAGAAACAAATCACCCCGTAGAGAGATCAACTGGACGAAGTCACCTTGTAGAGAGTTCAGCTACAAAGAAACCATCATGTAGAGAGTTCAGCTGCAAACAAATCACCCTGCAGAGAGTTCAGCTACAAAAAATCACCCTGTAGAGAGTTCAGCTAGACGAAGTCAGCTTATAGAGAGTTCAGCTACAAAGAAACCATCATGTAGAGAGTTCGGCTATAAAGACACCACCATGTAGAGAGTTTAGCTGCAAACAAATCACCTGTTACAGAGAGATCAGCTACAAAGAAACCATCCTGTATATAGTTCAGCTACATTTCAAGTCACCCAGTAGAGAGATCAGCTGCAAAAAAAATCCTGTGGGGAATAATGAGCATGTAATAAATATATGTATATAATTTGTATAATTACTAATAAAATCAAAAATAACTGAAGTACTAAAATTCTTCTTTAAGTTCTTTTCTTCTTCCTGTGGTAAAGAAAAAAACACATGGGTTAAAAAAGCCCCAAAGCCAGCCATAGGCCGGCTTTGCAGTATACAAATACAAAAAGAAGTGATATCTAATCAAAAACAGCCAAGCTGTAAAAAAAGGTGCGGCCCCCATAAAGGCCATGGTGAAAAAAGATGTGAAATCCAAGGTGGCGGCCAAGAAATGGCTGTGATGGTAGGTTAATGGTTACATTTTAATAACGGCAATTAAGGTGAATTTTGTGCCGCTTGGTCTTGGCACCAAATTCACCTGAATTGTTGTTATTAAAATGTAACCATTAACCTACCATCACAGCCATTTCTTGGCCGCCACCTTGGATTTCACATCTTTTTTCACCATGGCCTTTATGGGGGCCGCACCTTTTTTTACAGCTTGGCTGTTTTTGATTAGATATATATAGCTATTTAAAAAATCTAAAATTTTCAAAGGAAGTAGGGATTGGTATAATATACATGCTACAAAAAGTAAGGAAACAAGCTCAAAAATGTTATAGCTAGCCAAAAGTAGGCATTAAAGTGAGTCTCATTTTAGCAAGCAGCCGTCTAATCTTGTTTCCTTACTTTTTACTACTGGATCATTTCTCATTTTAGCTGTAATATTTTTGAGCTTGTTTCCTTACTTTTTGTAGCATGTATATTATACCAATCCCTACTTCCTTTTAAAATTTTAGATTTTTTAAATAGCTAATTTGTTTACTTATTTGTCTAGGTAGCTAGCTAGCTACATACTCTTTTTGTTTTCCACATAGTATAAATATCAGTTGAAGCAGCAATCTTTTACCCTTGTATGCAATAAGCGCCTCTAAAATAATTATTGCATTGTCTTTTAAAGCTATTACAGCAACTGTTAAAGGCTTCAGCTGCATTTCTAATGGCCTAAATATTGATGAGTTTACAGTAAAGCATCGCTGGATAGTCCACCATTAAGAGTGGAACCCTCGCTTTTAGAAGTCTGGATCCTGAGGTGGATCCGCCCCTCCAGGACATATTAGCTAGCTACCTCACAAAAAAGCTAAACTGGTATTTAAGACTATATATAAATACTAGAGACAACTCCTTGGGTACTACTTACACACACGTACTCACACTTCATTAAAATCACGTGTTTGAGCACGCCACAACTATTAAGCGCCGCAATTATTAATTATCCTTCAAGAAGAAAAAAGAAGCAAATGAATGATGAAAGCAAACAGCATGATGCAGTCAACAGAACATAATCGGAACAACAGATTTGTGAATCCGCCGTCATTACCTTAGCTGTCTGAAATTTATGGAGCCGTACACCTAGCGCAACCAGGTCTTACAGCAGGCAGGCAGGCAGGCAGGCAGGCAGGCAGGCAGGCAGGCAGGCAGGCAGGCAGGCAGGCAGGCAGGCAGGCAGGCAGGCAGGCAGGCAGGCAGGCAGGCAGGCAGGCAGGCAGGCAGGCAGGCAGGCAGGCAGGCAGGCAGGCAGGCAGGCAGGCAGGCAGGCAGGCAGGCAGGCAGGCAGGCAGGCAGGCAGGCAGGCAGGCAGGCAGGCAGGCAGGCAGGCAGGCAGGCAGGCAGGCAGGCAGGCAGGCAGGCAAGCAGGCAGGCAGGCAGGCAGGCAGGCAGATGAAATCCAGGTGAATTTCAAAATTTTTAAAACTCACTGTACATTGAAACATTCGATTTTTCGCTTCGTTTAACCAAGGTACAGCATCATTACAGCAGTACTAATGTATTCTAGGTGGTTTTTTTTCGGTAAAACTTATTGCAGGGCCGTTTTTAAAGGTGCAAAAATTCATGAAACCATATGATTTTTACCAACCCCTACTATATCGTACTGTATGATATGTAACGACGACGCGTAGTTCCAATGGCTACAAGGACACTTCTCCTTAGCTACGCTTCTCTTTAATTCTCGAAGCTAACTGTCTGCCGCCTGCATCCCACGCATGCTTATACAATGCATACATACATAATATATATACTATGGTTACTGAGTCAGTTCATTACATTTCCCCCCCCCCTGGTTAAGCCTGCTGCCCCTAGCTGACGTTTCCTTAACCTTCCAGTCCAAGATCCCTCCTGTACTGGCGGTGGGGATGAGTGGGCTTGACTTCTTGGCTTAGTCTCAGTAGGTGGTCTTTTTGACTTATCTGGTGGCCAAACTGATTGTCCAAAATTTCATCAGGGCACCTTCTGAGACGATCTATGGCTACCAACAGTAGATCTGATTCTGGCCTATCCACTCTTCAGATATGAGCATTTTTGTCTGCCAGTTTAACAACTCTGTAGGGTCCATGGTAAGCTCGAGCTAGTTTCCGGCCCTCCCCAGTCTTTTCAGTAGGCTTCAATAGAAACACTTGATCTCATACTGAAAAGTTAGGAGTTCTGGCATGTTGATCATATGCCAGTTTCTGCTGCTTCCATGCTCTCTTGATATGTGTCCTGGCAAGGTCCCATGCTCAGGGCTCAACCCAGAATATAAACCTAGAGGGGGCGAAGTAAGTTGCTTCGGATTCTAGGGGGGTCTGGGGGCATGCTCCCCTAGGAAAATTTTGAAAATTTAGGTGTAAATATACTCAATTTTGGTGAAATTTTACTGTGATGCAATTGAATATTGACCATTGGATTATACAACTTTGGGATCAATTAAACCTTTCCATTTCTCAAGGCTTTAGGTATAAACCTAGGGGGGGCAATGGCCCCTCCCCCCCCTAGATTAACCCCTGCATGCTTCTGTTAATTTCTCAGTTAAATAGATGCCATACTCACGCAAATCAACCTGTGACCTTGCCTTAGCAGGGGTTAGTGCAGCTTCAGTGGGCAACCTGGGATCATGACCATAGAGCAAGTAGAATCCCAGTCACGGCCACCCTTTTGAGTAGCTTTGCTAACATAGTGATTAATGTGCAATTGAATTGCTCCACTAACCCATTTGTTTGAGGGTGGTACGCTGTAGTGTTTGTTTGGTGAATTCCTAGCAGTTATGTAACTTCTTTCATTAGCCCTGATAAAGTTCCTTTTCCCTGTCTGACAAGATTTTTTTTTCAGCTGGAACACCATGACGACTCCCAGGTTCTCCCCGGACAAGCCCCCGAATGTAACGACGACGCGTAGTTCCAATAGCTACAAGGACACTTCTCCTTAGCTACGTTTCTCTTTAATTCTCGTAACTAACTGTCTGCCGCCTGCGTCCCGCGAATGCGCAAGAAGACTATACAATGCATACATACATAATATATATACTATGGTTACTGAGTCTGACTCAGTTCATTACAGTACTACCATACTGTATAATAATTTCACAAACATGCTTGTATGAGTATTTAGCTACACACAAGTGCACCCACAGGATTTACTGGGCTGATTATCCCCTATTTGCAAATAAACTTCACCCGCCTTTACTTCATACTACACAAATGTACACACCTGACTTTCTCAGAACCCAAACCAGATATCAACTTGTCAGCAGCTATCAGTCGTTTCTCCATAAGTTCAGCTTCAGCCTGTAATGCTTGCTTTTCTGATATGGCTTCTTCGTATTGTTTACTAAGAGCATTCAACTCTTCCTCAATGCTACTCAATTCTTTGTTGATCTTATCCAGCTCACGCTTGCTCATTTGATAATTTTTCTCTAACCTAGCCACCTATGGTATTACCAACAGAAAGATGCACAAGAGGTATGCACATATACTTGTGTGTTCTACTGTAGTGTATACAATGTTATGAATACCCTATACACACCTTTTCTCTCTTAGGTTTAATTTCTCTGGCAACAGTACAGTAGCCCATGACTGCCTTGACAAACTTATACAAGCCAGCACCAGCTCTACTGATTTCTTTCATACGATCATATTCAATGTCCATCTTCTTTAAGAAAGCCTCAACTTGTTTTACCTGCATAAATGTGTTACATATTTACACTGTACATATGTAAATGTGCAGCTTACTTGTCCTGAATAGATTCCATCCACATCCAGGGTTGTTAAGGAGTTCAGGAAGTTTGTTTCAGACATCATCCCCTTAGCGGTTTTCCAGCTGACTTCTTTGAAGCCTCTCAACACAACTATGCACTCACACACTGTCTGAACTGGTGGGGGAGGCTTAGCAAATGATCTGCATTACACAGTACACATCATGATAAGTACTTGGAGCTATATACTACATTGACACTTCAGAACAAAGGAAACCACAGAGTTATATCCCTGACCACAGGGCAATGTAATGATATTGTCCTGTGGTTTATCATGATACTGTAGAGTCTGGTTGTTCTTCCCAAAATTTGTTAAGTATATGTGCCTAATAAAGAAATTTTGTCGTGAGAGTTATTGAATCAATCTCTTGGAGTGGTATGATTTGTATATACCAATATTTGGAGTCCAAAATCCTTCATGTGGAGCATGAGTACCATACCGTACTGTTGAACACTGTTTTGCTTGGTAAACATAGTGAAATCCACATTATTGGCACATACCACATAATCTTGAGCCTTGCACAGTTGATAAACCTCTAACATTTTTTCTAGCACAGCTGCACCTTGTGTTGGAGCTTTTGTGTGTATGCACTTCTAAACCATGACTTGGTATAAGAAATTGTAATATATATGTGTGTGACCGGATTTGTGAAACCCCGACACAATCCTGCAAGCTTTATACAGCAAGTATAGGGAAAATAAATTACATGCTCTTAGTTGTAACTTACGAACAGATTGACGTATGGAGCTTAAATTTTCACCATCGTGTTTGCCATGAATAGGGAAATCTATTACTGGGTAAGCTTGCATTTTTATCACTTTCTTCACTGCATACAAAGGCAAAATTTGTGAAGAAAATTTGATTGCGTACGATCGCTTTGACGTGACGTAAACAAATGCTCATAACTTGTGTACTCTTGGGTCTACTGCAACGAAACAAAGATTTTCCAACTGCTCTTGAGTAGGCGAATAAGATAATACCAGGTTTTTATTGTTAGTCCTTTCCTTCACTAAGAAAGAGGCATTCAAAAAGTTTACGGAATATTTTCAATAATATGCAAACATTTTCACCCATTGTATTCAATGCTTTATACTGTAATTGATTTTTCTGTTGTTGCAACTTTGTAGGGCTGTAACTCTGAAAGTTATTGGCATACGAGGCTGAAACTTTGCCAGAGGGTACACTTGGCTAAGTAGATTAATAAACAGGAATTTGAAAAATGTGTGATTGTGTCGGGTTTTTGCAGATCCGGTCACATATGTGTGCTAACTCTGCGGTACAACCCTGATCACAAATGCCATTGATGCTGAGATAGTATATTGAACTGTTTAAAGTTTTAGATTGTGGGTTTGAGTTTAGCTAGAATAGGCTAATTAGACTAAGTGTTTTCTTGAAGGAAAAAGCATTGTATTGTATAGTTCAGCAACTAGACATCACTAAATAACTGTTTTGACAATGACTGGATTGTTTTTCCACACAACGCATTCCAATAGCATGACAAGACATTCAAGGTCAATAAATCTATACTCTCTACACTTATCCTAATGCCCTAGCTTATCTTTAATGGGTTATAAGACTAGAAATGGTATCACTAAACATGCAACACCTACAGCTTCTGTACAACAGCATTGTACAGGCTATGAACAATGTTCTGCAAGTACCATAGCCCACACTGTCAAACCCACAATCAATCTTTACATATCTTTGTATAAAGATACCTTGTATAAAGCTAACGGAATGAATACATTCCACCTATTTGGTGAGTATGTCCACATGGTATATATTATTTATACTCTTGGGAATTGCCTAGATATATGCCAATCTGAGGACTTGCAGCCCTCAGGTTTTGGAATCTTTGTATATAAGGCAAATCCCTTGTGGCCATGGTACAACTACTACACAATGATTTGTGATCCCTACCTGATTTCTGTAACATCAGACTTGTCAAGATCACTAAGAGCAATTCTAGCCTCCTCCAGAGCTGGAAGAGCAGCAGCTAATGCTTCCTCAGCGTCTGCCTACAGTGCAATTGATGACAGAAAGTGCACAAATAGAAAGTTTGAATAATCATTGTAAAGCAACTGTACAAATACACATGCATACTTGTGTATGTAAGTTTTATAATAGTAATACACATTTAATCACATTACCTTTTCAACAGCAATAACTTTATTTTGTTCCTCAATTTCAATACTTTTAGCTTGAGCCATTTGTTGTTTTTCTTTGGCTTGTTCAGTTTTAGAAGATATATCATTCAACAGTTCCTCACAAGCAGCTGTCTTCTTTGTCACAGCTTCTTTCTGCACCTCTAGTTTTTCATTCAGCACACTCAACTGTTCTGAGGCCTCAATAAGTTTTGTAAGGCCTCCACTGAGCCTGTGACACTGTACAAGTGTACACATACAATAATACAGGTTTAGTGCAGCAGCTGCTATACATGTGAAAATACATCATATCCATTCTAACCTGATCAAGGAAGAATTTATCCTTCTGTTTCAGTAGGTCAGTATAACTGTTGATGAAGTCAAGGTAGTTCTTGGGAGTGACATGATTAACTCTACGCCATTTCTGTAGGAATTTTTTACTGTAGTCAGCAACTGATAAGTGTACATATACAATGTGTTCCACTACTGCACTGGTCTTGTCATCTGGGATTTGATCATTCTGTAATACACAAATGTTCTCAAGATGAAATTCTTTTGGTTTGAGACTATGAATACACAGAGCAAGCACTATAGGTCATGTTTTGTGGTCCTATACATGACTACATGTATATATGTATATGACTGTATTTCACAATTCTAAAAATGTTTACAAGTCCTTGACAATGTATGTACTGTACACTGAATGTGCAACTGAATGTGCAGTACAATGTACTGTACGCTAAATGTGTGATGAAGAAATTTTATACCACACAATCCTTGTGCTTATCACCCATCCCCAAAAAGATGAAAACAAGAAAATGTAGTTGCAGCTGCATTTTACTGCCTTTTTTTTTCTTTAATTTTTTTTTCATATGCTGCACCCTGAATTTTTTACTTGGTCTGAACCTGTACACGTACATTACATACTGTAGAGTCTGGTTGTTAAGTGCATACACACACACACACACACACACACACACACACATATATATATATTAAGTGCATATTATTTGTTAAGCACATAATTGTGACCTAATTTTAGAAAACCGTTGATCTATGCACAAGAATACTTTTGTAATAAAACGCATTCAAATACAATGGGTAAAAAATGCAAGCTTCCGAAAACATTTATGCAAGTTTTTATCGCCTTTCTGGTCAGTGAATTGACACTCCAGTGGATAAATCCTGGGCATCATCGTGTTCCCCTATTCATAGGGAGTTTTAAAATCCTTGTTTCATCTTCATACACAGGTGGGTTTCTGAGTTACGGACGTCTATTTATGTTGCAGTGACGAAAGAATTTACGACGATTTTTCTTCAATGAATTCGCCTTCCTTCCGGATCACAGAAGAATACCTTTGGCAAAAACTATATACCTTGGTGGTTTCATAAATTCATGGCGAATGCAATGAGCAAAGATTCAACTCCGTACACCGTTGTATCAGTATGTTATGTAGTCTCGCCCCCAGACCACAAGGGTATGTTATGATGGTTTATATAAGTGCCTGTAGATTATTTTCTCGATGTCTTCTGTACATATTGATTTATTCACTCGTCCGGGTGTCTACTGCTGTATTTTCCACACTGCTTATCTTATGAAGCTGAAACTTAGCCAATCCATTTCTCTGTCCCTGTAGACAACAAAGAACCAATAAAATGAACTTTGATAAATGTGCGTATATCAATGGTTTTCTAAAATTAGGTCACATATTCATTTCTTGTACTTAATCTTTGTATCAGCACATGTGGACAAACATGAAGCTCCAACTTGAAGTGCACTATACAAGAGAAGAAATGCTAGAGGTTTTTCAATTGTGCAAGGTGTAAAATTTCACGTGGTACATGGCCAACAATTAATTGCCTTTCACTATACACTTACCAAGCAAAACGGTCTTCTATAGTATGAAATACATACTCCACAAAAAGAATTTGTACAAAAACCAGACTCCATGTGGTGACTGCAAATGACAACACCTCAAGACAGTGAATCCATATTGCTTGCAATGAGGTTTTTTTTATTAACAAATGTGCTTAACAACTACGTAAATGTTAATTGTAATATTCTTTGTAAACTTTATTAAGCAGATGTACCTAACAACCAGACTCTACAATACCTTCTATTCAAGAGTGTACATACTGTTACAAGATTTTGAAGCAATTCTGTATCAACATACAGTGTTGCTAACCTCAGATAGAAATCGAGAGGCTACTGCTTGTAATGCTTGTTTAGGCCAAGCAGTGAACCAGTCAATGGATGAGTTATTGACTAAACCAGGAAAGTTTCTACATCTATTCTTTAGTGTATCACCAACTGGTGACATTGCCATCACAATGTGGAGATTGTTAGCACATTTACTGACAAAGTATCCCCAAGTGCTCTCCCTGGTGGGTGGTAACCCAGCCTTTTGAGCCTCAGCACGAACCTATATGTGTGTATAAATACGAACAATGCATTGCAAGGTATCTGTACATTTATGAAATAATTATACATTCATAGATATAATTAATATATACAAACTATGGCTGGAACAAAGGTTCGGAAGCTTCGAAACTTTTGTAAACTTTGAAGGTGGTTTTACCCCCTCCAAAGCTTCATAGCCATGGATACTGCCATGTCTAATCAGTCAAAATGCCATATGCTTCTTGGAAGCTACAAATATCATAGACAAAATCATGGTATCTGAGCAGTTGTACTAGAGCCTGTACTACAGCTGCAACAAAGTGTGCATGAGACCAAATGAGTGTACACCCATCAGATATGATCATTAATTACTAACATGGCATAATCAGCAAAGCTTCGAAGCTTGGGTGGCTTTCTTTCAAGAAGCTTCAGAGGGTAAAATTCGACCTTCATTTCAGCCCCGTATATTTTGATTGTGCAAGCTCATGTGCACATGTGTGCATATACATACAATGTGTTTATGTATATGGAAGATGTAGAAACTAAACATGATGTACATATTGTGTATTGTAAAATGTTATATGTACGTATGAGAGTGCTAAATTAGATTACTTGTCCAATAATCTGATCCTTTTCATCGTCAGCAAACAGAGCAGGTACCATACCACTAGTCAACATGTTGTTGATAAGCTCTAGAAATCCTACAAGTGATAATACACTAAAGTGAACCATAAACTAAACAGGTTCATAAATGTGTACCTTCTTGAGCCACATGACCATCAGTAAATAAGAACACCATCTACAGAACATAACATGTAACACCTTCACATGTAAGCAAATGTAATCTTGACTGGTGAAAGCATATGTCAGTAACTAAAGGTACATATATGCTATGTTTACCTTTTTGTTTTCTATTCCTAGCTTGTTGTAAAGTGACCTCAGATCCTCTCTGAACTCTTCCTCACCATATCCTCTACTCAGAGTGATCTCAAATACTCCACAACCAGCAGCATATGCTGCCAGACGAGCCAGACTCTGTCTACCACTACCACCAACCCCAACTAATAGGGCGTGACCCTGGTCCATACGGATCACCCGGTGGATACGTGTCAAGTGTTGTAGAGCATCATCAAACAACACCAGATTCATCGGCTTGTGACTATCATTGTATTCTTCCAGGATCTGAAGTGAACATCAATGCTACTCATGATAACAATCATAGCAAAGTCACACACTTCTTCAAATAATCCCTTGGCAGCATCATAGTCTTGGATGTCTTCATAGATCCTTGGCACTTCAGGGTTTAATGCTGTACGATAATCACCATACAGTAGTGGATCCCTCAGTGCTGTTTCTGTATGTTCTGAAAAGTGCTCTTGAAGCAAACTCTTTAAACGTTCCTACACAATCAATCAAAAATAAGTACACCAATGTCTGTTGTATACATAAGAGATAGATATGTCCATACATACTTGTGCATGCTCATACTAGTACTATATTACTTACCGAAACTAGATCTTTGTCCTTGTCATTTGTCAGTCGGTCATAGAACACACGCAGGCACTCATTTCTCCACACTCTGATGAAGCTAGCTACACTATCAAACCTGTCTGGGGTGGTCAAACACAGACCATGGTATATACGTGACAAGTCTCTGAGGTTGAAGATGTAGTGGAATTTGGATGGTGTGGGAGGGAGATCTTTTACAATACTGTGATAGAGCTCCATGGTAGCTGTGGTGATCTTTTTACTTAAATCATGCATAGCTGTAAAACAGGTATATAGAGTAGTAACATACTTACAGACCAAAAACAAAAACAAAACTACATACTTTACTATTATGTCTGGCAACATTTACCAGTGGTGGATATAATTTTTTAATGGGGTTTCTGAAACTTAATGAAAAGTGTATTATACGTAGATAAGGAATAAAACAATAAGGCATCTGAGGACACACTTCCAGGATTTTAGAAGCACTGAAATAGGATTTTAGAATACCTTTTTAAAGTTAACAATCAAATATGAAATAAACAAACTAACTGCAGGGCAAAGGTTGTGGCTAAGGTGTAGCTTTGATTGTTCTATTAGAGTAATAGACTCTTTCCAAAAATACGTCACTGCTTAGCAACACCTTTCCGACATTTTGATTGGGGCCACTGTCAATAATTACGATTGCGCTACATAGAAATACGGTGGTGAAAACAGCTCGAGCAGAGTAGTATCAGTAGTATTGTTAAAGGACAGGCCATAGAAATCTTCGAGGTTGCAAATTAGTGTTCTGGTTAGAGGCAGGTGGTTATCAGGGCTGAACAAGGTGTGAAACATCCACAACACTAATTTTCTTGTCTGCCAGTACAAGAAGCTATTATATAGCATGTGGGAGGTGGGAGGTCAGCCTGTTACAGTTACTATCACCAATACAGTACTAATGATTACCCATACAAAAATGCTATATAATAGCTTCTTGTATGGGCAGGCAAGGAAATTAGTGTTGTGGATGTTTTGCAGCCCTAATAACCACCTGCCTCTAACCAGAACACTAATTTGCAACCTCAAAGACTTCTATGGCCTGTCCTTCAACAATATTTCTCTGCTCGAGCTGTATTCACCACCGTATTTCTATGCAGTGCGATCGTGATTATTGACAGTGGCCCCAATCAAAATGTCGGAAAGGTGTTGCTAAGCAGTGATATATTTTTTGGAAAGAGTCTATCACTTGACTGCTCTAATAGAATATCTTGATCGCTTTTAAAGCAGTGGGAAGTGGAAAGCAAAGTGTTGCTGAGGGTTTAGTAGCTATAAAGGATGTTAGTTAAATGCAATCACATGTTTGCTAGTTAAAAGCAATCACATGTTTGCTACTTAGTATACTAGTTAAACTGCCACTGAACTAAATTTAAAAGGGGGTTTCTCTTGAAACTACAGAAACCTATACTTAGATCCACCACTGTTAAAACAAATGCACATACACACAATGTTAACAGAGGACATACATTTCTTAAATGGTTGCAGATGTCCCTGTAGAATGGAAGAGTATATGAGGAATAGTGATTCTGATGATGGAAATGTGATGTTGTAGACACTAAACAATGATATGAAACGTGGATCTACTTCATTACGACCTCCACCAGCCTGAAATTAGAGCAGAACATGTACATTTCGCTGCAACTAATAAAATTGAAAGCTCAAATTAAACAATGGAAGTGTAACAGTTCATTCCAACATTTATGAAGTACATGGTGTAACATACTTTCCCCATAGCTGCTAAGAAGCCAATATCTTTGTATGCTTTCCAGTTGAGGTCTTTACCTCTATCATACATTCCTCCTCTCTCTAACAATAATTTCAGCAATGCTATTGGCTGTTGTGTGCCATACACATCAACCTAAAGCAAGCAATACAATAATACGACTTATATACATTAGTAGTTCCCACTTGTGGCATGTTCATGTCATCAATGAATATGAGTAGCCTCTTTCCTGGAGGTGGTCCATAAGTGTCCTTTGTTCTCTTCTCAACATTAGCCTCAATGTTACGTTGTACATCCATTGAAGTAGTTCTTGAGGAGAAGTTGATGTTCAGTAACAACTACAGTTTGACAAATAAAAGTAAGTATATTTGTTAGTGATGTTGTAATAAATAATATTGTTTTCTATAGTTCAAATATCTTAATCACGTATCTACAATTATATGCTCAAAAACGGTGGGGTACAATCTAGTATAAAAGTGAGAACATGTTCATATGAACAGTTTTCTTGCAGCATATATTAAAACACACTAAAACATAAAATGAACATACATAGGATTCTGGATCTAGTTCTCGTAGGAAGTTTTGTGTGGTGGCAGTTTTGGAGGTACCAGTCTCTCCTACCAACACCACAGGTCTCCGCACTCGTACCATCAGCTGTAACAACCAAGTATTTCTCACAGTATCCACAGTGGGTACAAGGATCTCATTAAACTTCATTCCTGGCTTGTGTACATAGTCGGGCACCTTATCAGCCCAAGGTACCCACAGCATTTGTTGTTGATCAAACATGTACTCATAGAGTGTTGGTAAATTGATTGGGATTTCACCCTGCTTGGCACAAGCTCCTTCTCCATTGTTCTGTGTAAGACCTGCTAGTTTTTTTACGTATGCATCAAACTTGACTCGTCCTTCTTCTAACAAGCCCGCTCCTATTGACCAGATTATACACTGAATGAAAATAGTCTCTAAAACTTCTGAGCCAATTCCCATGCTTGGTCCATCTCCTTCCTTTCCTCCTAGCTCCACAGTGGGAAGAGGGAGCAATGCACCTAACATAACTGTTAATTGGGTCACCTGGAAGAGAAAGTAATTTTGTCATACATTACCTGTCCCAATTATGTGTATATTCAACCTACCATGTTCAGATTAGTTAGTGGCACAATGGTTTTCAGTTTATCTCCTTGTCGACCTTCCACAATACCCTCCAGTACCATTGAGATACATTGTGGTACATATTTCTCATATAACTTCATCAATTCTTTACTGTCATTCTCATTAGGAATACTGTTCACCCATTTCTCCCAGAACGGAGCATAGCCAAGGTTCTTGGGGTCCACATACACCATACCACAACGTGACACAGTAGCTGGTGAAGCATACTGTAAGTCTGAAACCTGTATAGGTACATTTGTGTATATCATCACATGTGTAGTAACATTACTAAACACAATTTACTACTGTAAGTAAGGTACAGACAAGAAAGCCTGTGTATGGTTGGGATTAAACAAAATAGAACCCACAACCAATAATATTCAATACCATTGGACATGTACACATTGATCACATGATCGTTGCTCGTGGTAATAGTTAGAATTACTTGAACTAAATCCTGTCACAGAAATTGAATCCACCGCAAACATGCCAAAACATCTGCAAAGACCCCTCCAGTAGATACCATGGATAAGAAATCCTTTTGTGGCCATAGTTTCAGTAGCATCAGAATTGGTCAGGAAAGGGATGGACTATTCATTACTGATGACTTATTATAACCGGTTAGCTTGTTCCTTGTATGCCATGTTGGACGAAGGACATTATTTAGATTTTTAAAATCTGTTGGCAACTGATTGTGCAGTCACGATAGGACCAAAGGCTGTCCTGGCTTACTTCATTATAGCTCAGCGCTTATACGTATGTTTTCTAATAAGTTTAACATGATTACAGTGTGTCGCTTGTCCAGGCAAGTTTGTCAGCCACCCCCAATATTTAATTGCATTTGTTAGGCACTTCTTGATGCTGGTGTTTAAATACAAATAAAGGGAAAAATAATAATTAAGAGTTTTAAAGATCATAGAAATAAAAGTAGTGAAACAAGGGAGGTCCCCTACACCTGAAGATATATTAGTGGATATTTAATCCCTACTGTGGGTATAGGGATTAATTTCCACTAGTATATCTTCAGGTGAGGGTGACCTCCCTTGTTTCACTACTTTTTATTTCTATGAACCCTAATCGGACTTAAAATTCTTAATTCTTCCTTATACTTGTTTGTTTACTTTTTGTAAAATTTTTGACCGGTGAACCCACACATACCGGATTAGAATGAAAAGAACTGATTGCACCAGGCTTATTGTTTCCATCTGAATGTGCGCCCCAGCTATCAATTACTGAAATAGTGAAGTGGCTATTACACTTTATTTTCAGCTTGTTACACAAACAAAGAGCACTAGGAGAAGGACCTCTGCAGTCACAACAGAAAACTCAGACGACCACCATCAAACAAGGTAGCCATCATGTGGTGCTACCGCGAATTGACACCTTGCACTATCAGCAAAGTAAGTGGGACACAAAGGAGGACACAGGTAAGTACATGAAGCATGCACTGTATGTACTGCGGTATGCCAAAAGGCACCTGTCAGGCTGAGGCAACGCCTTAACAGTGAAAAAATCATGCCCGTAGCCTTAACAATTATCGAGTTATGCTTGTATGAAGGCATCAGGCAGTGAGTCAGTCGGTCAGTCAGTCAGTAGAGAAATTCACTAAATATTTTTTTTAACTTCTTAACAACTTTTTGGAAGTGCTTCAGGTCATACTGAAGGCACTTTTGGGCTTGTAACCAATACTGCCAAGGTGCTATGAAGGTATTGTGAGGCTGGTTTTAGGATGATATTTTTGGCCAAAAAAGTCCAAACCTACATGATCCCTAATATACAGTACTATCATACTGTATGATTAAGTCGATAAGAGAGAGCAACTGTTTTAATAAGCAATACTATTACTAATTTTGTATAGACAGAGAGATCGAGTGCTGCTGCATGATTCATTATACACTTTACTATTGAAACAGAAGATGTGGTGTTGGCCCATACATGCATGCATGTCAATAATTGCCTTTATTTTTTTAAGAGTGTCTGTGAGATTGGCTACCATGCATGCAGATATATGCATGATTTTTGTTGATGCATATGTACCAGAGATTTTTCTGCTTTTTGTATGTGTTACCTCTATGTGCTTGTATATATGACTCTGTGCATCATCTGCAACCATATTTGCTTGTTGTATTGGCAGATAATTGCCTGCAATGATTGATTCGTTATTAGTTGCTGCACGAATCATGGGTAACCAAAGTCTATGGTTATTTACATACTCTGTACACTCTCAGATTCCAGTTGTACACTCCTTGGTATCCTTACCGATATCCGCCTTACAGTTATTCACAAACAATTTCACTGTCTCGCGTGTAGTCATGCATAGTAGCCTGCAACTTAATGTTGTTGCCAAACTAAGTCTTTGCTGTATCCACAAACATATTTGATGTACCATTTGCCACTGCATGTGTGCTTGTGCATTTCACATTAGGTGTAGCTGAATTGCTGGGGTTATATGCATTTGGAATTATACCTGAAGTTATTCGCAAACTTGCTGTCTGCCTCCAGTTTGTATTGTTACTTGCTGTATATAAGTATCGTTGTCTATGGTTGTTTGCACAGCTTGCCATGCTGCACTCTCTAGGCATTTGCCAATTTTTTTTACATGCACGGTGGTTTGCTATATTAAAAAAACTTTGAATATATGTGTGATAATACATTAAACTGTATATCTAATATTAACTGTGTGCGTCTATTTGATGTTGTACACGTGATATAATAATAAGATTTGGGAGGGCGTTGAGCCTCGCTGAGAGCTGGAATTCGGGTGTTGTGTCGTGTAGTGTCTGTATTGTTAACAAGCCAATATACAAAAACCGCTACATATGTGTGATCCACATGTGTATTGGTGCACATACGTCGTTGCTCAAAGGCTATAGATTTTTGTAGACTTGCTGTTAGCCTCCAGTTGCATGCTTATTCATGCGGCTACACATCAGCTATTACATATAGGTGCATACTGCGATCTGTGGCTGTTTTCAAGCTTACTACACATGTTTCTCTGGGCTCCAGTTGTACTTTCCTTTATGCCTCTAGCGATGTTTTTATGCACAGGGCTATTGCTATATATATATAGGCTATTGCTATATAAATATATATTGCCATATATATATTATAGTTATAACACGCTTACGAGGGATATGACTAAAATATACGCACGATTCACGAGAACGCGTGCTCGAGTGAGAGTGCGTATATTTAATCATATCCCGAGTAATCGTGTTATAACTGTTATATTCTACAGCCTAGTAGATGAAAACGATTATAGATAGTAAGTTATAGTGAAACAGCACCTCCTAGAGATGGAAATCAATAGAAATTCTTGATGGATCAGACGTTTACACTTTTAACGGTGCCACGCCCACATAGTCGCAATTAGTGAGTTATCCATGAAGGAGACAAGAGTTCATCAAAACTTGTTCCAGTTCCTTAGGTGAATAATTGTTGGTTGATTTAGGTGCTTGTTATTAGAGACTTGTTTACCGTTTAGATAAGGATTTCATGGAATGTGTGAAGTTACACCATATATGGTAAGCATAGCCACAAAGCGTGGTATATCAGTTATATACCACAGCGCGGCGCTTTTGATCTCAACCACAGGTGTGGTATATATATATATACAACCTTCAAATATATAAAAACACTACATTTCCATGCGCATCCAGTTAGCGGCTGCATACCTGCAACTCAATGTCTATAACCATTGCAGGCCTGCTACATCACTGTCTTTTGGCTCCAGTTGCAAGTTCACTCATCAACATCTGTACGGATAATAGTGCATGTGTTTCGGATATAGTAATTCCTGCTGCACATGTAGTTGCGCTGCATAGTACATGCCTGCAACTCAACGGCAGCTGCTTTTTGAGTGAACTTGCAACTGGAGCCAAAAGGCAGCGATGTAGCAAGCCTGCAATGGTTATAAACATCGAGTTACAGATATTCAAGCCTGCAAATGGTTGTAGGAATTGCATGCATACTTGCACGCTGCAGCCAATATACATGTGCATATAAATGGCATGAAGCAAGCCTGTATGCTTTTACCAAAAGTACGGACAATATATATATACTATGATCACGTGAAACTTCAAAGGCGCAGCTGGTTGCATATAGGGCATATACACCCCAAACCCACAGGTGAGTATATACCTACCTGAGGTGAGTATATACCTACCTGAGGTGAGTATATACGTATATACCCACCTGGGAAGTCACGTGACACAGTAAGTGACACATTACTGTGTCACGATTACGGGCTGATATCCCGACGTGGGTGGGCGAGCGACGCCCACGCTAGCATGACCAATCACCCAGATGACTCAGGCTAATAGCCTTTGTCGCGCTAGGCGATCAATCACCCCAGCCAGTAAGAGTCCAACCACTGAATTCATTTTATAACCATACCTCGCGACTTTGATGATGGGTGGCAGCAAGTAATGTTGCTCCTACGTTTGTTGATATGAACAGACAAGTCCTGGGGATATACGGAAATATGTTTACTAAGTCCCACAATCAATTCGATTCTTCATTGTGAGCAAGCTGAATTGCGAGAGGAACTCTACCAGTGTGTCTACCATGCCAAACTATGGCGGATTAAGTGTATGTACATACTTGAAGTTGGGTTGTGTGCATATGGGTTGTTAGTAAGTAATGTAGTGCAGATTAATTTAGAAACACATATGAACCACGGCTCACTTCAGTGTATTGCACTTATATACACCCCTCCTCCTCAGTCATTGGAAGTTTACTGTTGATAAACACCTCAGCTTTGCCTCGGTATTTATCAACAGTAAACTTCCTCTGACTTCGGAGTCGGGGTGTATATAAGTGCAATACACCTTGTAGCCATGGTTAATATATTACATATATTGTGTACCATGCTACGGTTGATACTCCTTTGTGCTTTACTAATATCCGTGGGTACAATAACATTGTGCTATATTGACAAACTTAAGGAGTGTGTATAAGGATCGCTATCTATGGTTATTTGCAGGCTTGCCAAGTACTCCATTCACACTCTCCTATATGTATTTGCCAATGTTTGCTCATACAGAAGTTTGCTATATTCCACAATAATATTCTTGCATATGTTTTGGATGGAAGTGCATCGGGGCCAAGCTGACATAGGATGTTAACTAGGGTTCTGCAATACAGTGCATTTTGTGTATCACGTATTACCATCAATAAACTGATACGATACTGTATCGCAATACTATAATGAAGTGGTCATGGCTAGTTATGACTGGTACTACCATTTCAGCTAACCACTATGATGAATTCACTCAATGTTCTGTGAGTTGTGCAATATCCTTTTTGATGCTTAAATTTTTAAAGAATAAACAGTTAAGAGTACATTAGTAGAAAGAGATCACTGTATTACCTATTATAGTATTTATGCTCTACTAGAGCACTCACTGACTGTTCTATTAGAGTATATATTGATATTGTTTAGGTGAAGTAACGTATTGTGATACTCAATTAATTGTATCAATATATATGTATTACTAACTACCTACATGAGCATATCGTGCATTCCCAATTATACAGAACTTGCATGTACCTCCACTAGTAGGGCACAGTGCTTCTGCAGTCTGATACGTTCACCATTGGCTAGAGTAAGGAGTTTGTTGTCGTCCATGACAGAATTCATGTTCTCCACCCACAAGGCATCCACATCACCATCAAACAAAATATACCTTCTCTCATTCTTCTCTGTTGGTTTGTTCACTTCTCTGAAGATGTTTGATAATAGTCCATCAGTCCAGTCCCTAGTAATTGGATCCAGAATACCATACAGTTCTATCACAGAACAAGCCTTGGGATTGAGGATATTCAACTTTGTGACCAATCCCAACCTAAAGTGATAAACAAAGTAGTTGTAAATACATGTATTAACTAAAACTTACTTGGTTTGTGCCCTGCACAAGGTGTGTATGACAACTGATTTTCCACCACCGGTAGGACCCACGACCATCACAGTGTGACGTGTTAACATTGTCTCATACAACTGAACCACCTTATCCACCTGTATACAACAGAATAAATGTGGAATGTAACCAAGTCAGCTATTGTACTATTTTTTTTTGTTTGATTGCATAAATAAAATCGAAAACTGAATAGGACTATATGACGTATAGTACACTCACTACACTGACCGGTACAGAGAGTGGAACATTCAAATTAAGTATAGAACACATTTCAGATTAAGATACATAACTGAGAATAAACTACACAAATATGAATGTGCATCAATTTCTACCTGCTGTGGTAGTAGGATGTATTTATTGTCCACCAGTGCTTGTTCTACAGCATCATTGAAGTTAGGATATCTCACTCTGGGACAGTCCAGTCCAGGAAACAAATCAGAGATCAGCCCCAAGAACAGTGGAACATCTTCAAACACAAACTTGGGCAAATTCATATCACGTAGGGCTCTCATTAGCACCACATCCTATAATTAAATGTACGTAGCTAAATTTGCACACCAAACATTTGATATGTACTCACACATATATGTATGGACAAACAAGGAATAGGATTCATTATTATTCACCTCTTGTAGATCAGGTGATCCTCTCTTAAGCTCTCCAGCCATCACGAGTACAGCCTTTAGTGCACGTAATCCAAAGTCATAATGGTATTGTCTGCTGAGTTGTCCTTTAGCTAAACTGTATAGCACTGTCATCTTCTTAGCTAGAACCTATTGAGATTATAGACACTTCATGTATATGCATTAACATGTGTGTCTGTGTATGTAGTAATTATGTATATGCATGCAATTACCACCATACACTATAAATAAAAACATTTCCTTATGTACCTTGGCCATGAGGAATCCTTCAGAGAACAACATGATCTTACAGATCTGCATCAGGTCAGGTACAATCACAACTACTGGTCTAAACAATGCCTTCACACTCTCTGGTAGTTCAGTACGACCAGCATAACCGGGGTTCATCGTGATGAAGATACCCATCCTGTTGTCCATGGCTATCTCAACACCTTCAAACTAATAGAATACGATAGAAACATACAAAGGCCCTTCTGTGAATTTTGAATATCAAGACACACGGTAGTGGGTCATGCCGCTCAAGAAACTGGTGCGCCACACCAGTGGGTCATTGACAGGAAGAACAAAAATGAAATTTTCACACATACATGGCTCCGTGCTGCCTTTATGAAACGAGACAAATTTTGCTATAAAAATGCCCTCCATCTTCAATATTTCACGTACCAAGTTTGAGCGTAATCACCACAGGTGTTCCCGAGATTCGAACTTTCAAATATCAGTTAAATTTTTTCTTCTTTTGCACACTTACAAAGCCGCCAAGATGTTATCCAATTGTCTTGAAATTTGGCACACATATATAGGGGTGGGGCTTAAAGTCGAAACTTGGTACCAAGTTTGGTTTAAATTTGATACACAGTCACAGAGTTATTAACAACTATTTCACAAAAAATAACTTGAAAATGTTGTCATGCCTACAAGGTAAACTGCTTATGGGAAGAAGCTGAAAATCAATACATACGTAGATAGGTTAAGGTTACGGTATAGTCACGGGGAATCATTCAAATTTTTGAATGCCTACCAATACTTTTTGAGAAGGCTATAAAACCAGTATACTGAGTCTAGCAGCGTGAAACGTTTAAAGCGAACACAAAGCCCTTCATATTTAATGTTTTTACGTCGCTACAGTGTAGTTTGAGGCAGGTGGAACACTACAAGTTGTTGTAGCAAGACAGGTAAACCAGCCCATATGTCACTCAGCCCCAGCTTGTTTTTTTCTGCAGCCAAATGCAACAAAAGCTGTAGGCTCTATGGGCAATTCTGGGGCATGGTGATACTGTACATTAAATTTATTAGGTCCTGTGGAAGCGTTTTTGGCATATTTCTTCCCAGTGACAGAGATACAAGCTATCAAAGAGCTTGTTTCACTAGAAAAAACTACTAAAAGTTCAATAAAATGTCTTCACAAACAGTAATTTAAAATATTGTTTCCACAGGACCTAGATATAGTTACTTGTGTCAAAATTATAGGGGTTCAGTAATCTGCATGTTAGTCTGGTTTTTTGGCAGCGTGTTTTTGTAAAACATCGCTCTATCCTGGACCACACACCCAAGAACAGTTGTTATTCAGCAGTAAAAACATACAAGTACAAATAGTATTACTTCCACAACACAGTTGGTGAAATTATTTATCCCTTGCTTGGTTTAGAGCAGGTTCTGTAATTTGTTTTAAACCTTTTGTGATTTGGAAGAAATTGAGCTAAACACCATGAAGATACAGTATGAAAAGCAACAGTGTGTAACAATCACATGATTGAGTTCTGCTACTATAGTATGTTCATGTTGAGCTGAATCCTGAAAAACAGCTAAAAATTAATAGTAGACTTTTTCTCAACAGAGGTAACATTTCAGCCAACCAGATGATTTTTGGTAACAGCAAAGGTGTCAACAACAGACACGTACGGTTTGGCTACATTACAAGTTCAGGAAAGGGCTGTAATGGACATTGTACTTTTATGGCTTCCCCATAGGAAATGTATTGTGAAAATTTTGATTGGCCGTAAATATTATGTCAAACATTTGAATAAAAAGATTTTGAAATATTTTTAGCGGATCAAGCAGTACTAAAAATGAGCCAAATTTAAAGATCATGTGTAATTGCATCCATGAGTTATTAAATGTTTTTGAGGATTCAGCTCAACGTGAACATACTATAACAAAATTACAACTTACCATGCCTATGCCTCGCAGGCAAACTGCTTAGCAGAATGAACCAAAACTGGTATATAGGAAGAGTAGTCAGTTTTTTAGTGGTGTAGAAGAATCTGATTTAAAAACAATAGTGAAACCAACTACATATGTGACTGGATCTACGAAAAGCGTTCTTATCGCCCAAGACAGGAAGTTTGATTTTTTCACACAAACACAAAGCTTAATGAATGCACTATCAAGTTTCACTGCCACAGTCGACCAGAGTAAAGTGGTCTGCTTTTGCTGGCTGCTTTTTTAGAGCACAGTGGTGAGCCATACGAGTGGTCTGGGGTCTTGATGGAGCCCTGGCCAACCAGGAGATGGCTGTGTGTGGCTGTACAGCTCCGTGGTGTTGGACAATGACCTGTGCTGTAAATTTCCTTTCATTTTAGCCAGTTCTGAGCCCTGAATGGCCCATAACTTGGCCTAATTCATCCCAACACGTTTCTTTTCAATTTTGAACACCATCTTGCCCGCCTTCCAGGGCCCCCGCCTCCCACCCTTCTGGAGCTTGCCTGATACAGACAACTTCGGTTTTAAAACTATCTAAAATGGCAGGAAACTTAGCTGTTGACTACTTTTTCACTGGGTGATCAGCAGGGTATTTGATAAGGCAATATGGTGCTCCATTGGCCCAGTGTGAACACAAAATGGCCCACACAAATCATGACTTCTGCTCAAATTTTCTCAGCACTAGTTCAGCTTTGTGACTGCTACATTGGCCCAGTGGTATACTACTGGTGGAGCAGTAAATGTCTGGGTTGGGCCAGATTGGTTCAGAGTCAAAATACTTATCAAAAACTCTGGTGATCAGGAAGATAAGAAATTGTTGCAAAACGTGTGAAAATTTGGTATGCATAGAGCTACCACCATTGGCCAGCTACAGCACACTGAATATTTAATACCGACGTTTCTCGATACTTTTAAATGGGCAATAAGACCGGTTTTCCCAGAGACAGTCACATATAGCAAGTGTGCTATCGAGATACTCTAATACTGCAGCCACCCTATTAGAGCATTCAGCTATGAAGGTGGTGGCCAAGAAATGGTTGCAATGATGCTAATGTCAGTCATTTCAATGATCATCATCATTTCAGTCATTTCTTGGCCACCATGTTTGATTCCACAACCTTTTACCCTGGCCTCTTTGGGGCTGTACCCTTTTTTCACAATTCGGCTGTTTTGGTATAGATAATGCAGTACAGTGCATCCCTGATTATCCAACCTCACACCTTAATTATTCGAATGTCATAAGTAACTGTTGAGTATTTGTCACTAGCGTACACTCTATTACAGTAACATATGTTCTATTAGAGAACTTGAATGAAACTCTCTAGCAAATTCACTTGTCTGAATAATTTGTGTAACTCTAGGAACAATGGTATTCAGATAAATGAGGACCAATTGTTCAAGACTTACTTGAAACTTCTTGAGGTTGTTGATGAGTGCATTTTGGATGATTTTGATTTGAGTGGATATAACTGACAATACTGAAATATCAATTCGGTTGAACTCATCAAAACATCCCCATGCACCACATTGAGCCAAACCAGAGAATATCTTCCCTACAGCCTACATAAACACAAACACATGTACATATGTTAAATCAGTTTCCTAACATTCAAATCAGTCTTCTAAATTCAAATCAACATTATAAAAAAGAATTTAGACAAGTATATGTGTGTGGTGACTGGTGTGCACAGTAAATTCAAACATCGCACCTTGTAGTCCATACCCTCTCCACAGTTAGTCGCAACACACAGTAGACCAAGAGCTTTAGCCAAATCTTTGGTAGTTCCTGTCTTGCCAGTACCAGCAGGTCCTGCTGGAGCTCCTCCAAGATGCATGGAAAGTGCCTACCATACACATCACAGTTACAGTATTCACATACATAACATGGACAGTTATAACAAATTATACCTGTGTTAAGGTGAGATAAATACAGTCAGTCAATGGTGTAATAACTAGTCTTCCGTTCAGTCCCATATACTCATATCCATAACCAAATGATCCAGTACATTGTTGGATTGTCAGCTCATCTGGCTCCATCTGCCAGTAGAACCTCAACTGACTCTCCCACTCAAACTCTCTTGCATCCATAATGCTGTATAAAACAATCAAAATATGTACAAAAGATTGTTAGATGCATTATTAGAGTACAACAACCTTTGCTTCAAAACATTGACCTTACCAAACACAAAACATACAAAGTTACCTGTCCCTCACAAATCTGTCCACAATGTCTCTGTTATGTACATCAATGATCAGTAAACTGTTGAACTTCTTTCGGTCATTCTTGCTTAGCTGAGACCGAACCTGTAATACACACACACATGTGACAAAACAATGGAATGCTCAGACAAATTTTATATCATTTATGCATATACAGTGGAACCTCTCTTAACAAACTCCCCGAATTAAGAACACAGTAGAAAAAACCTCCATAGTAAGGACAAAAATTTTGGTCCCAAAGGTCTGGTTAATACATTTTTTACCTTTGATAAAGAGGAAAACCTCTATATTACAGCAAAAAGTGGCCAAAAATTCTGGGTCCCAAAATGTCCGTAATAGAGAAGTTCCACTGTATTGCATTTATATCTACCTTGACAACAACTTCTCCAATTTGAGTGTGAAGCTTCTTAGAATAGTTCTTTAGTCCCATCTTATCTCCCTTCTTTACTTTCATGAAGGTGTCTTCAACTTCCCACGTCCACCAGACCTGGTTAGCAGCTAATATCACCATACCTTGGAACCAGTACATCCACTCCACCCTATACCATACAAATAACACTGTACAATAGAACTGTGTGTGCTTTAGGAGTAAAGGAACATATACTTAATGATACACAAAAATAATTGTTAATCAAACACAGACGAAAATTCGAGTTCAGGCAATTTGAAATTCTATATTAGGTCATCTCTGTAAGTGCTTTCTTGTTTTTAATGCTGCGTTTGGTGCTTGATGGACTAATATTATTCCGTAAAGGTGATTTTCATTACATAAGATGTCTCTAGAATGATTTTTTAAAGGAAATGTTTTAGGTGGCGCGCATCATTTTAGGGGCGATCCCTACTTATACAGTACTACTGTACCCTGCCTGTCTGGATGCCAAATGAAGCAGTGTATGGCCAACATTTTATGCTACAATAACAAACTCACCAGTGGCATGTGCCTTTTGAGGTTCTGACAAGTGTGTGCCCTCTGTGCCTTGTCTTTCCTTTTATCTTCAATCAACCTGGTTGTCGTCTTCTTCGTGTATCAAGGTGTTAATTTTCCATACCAACACCTTCCTTGTGCAGCATACTTAGATGCCACAAATTATTTAAGGCACTTACGCTACTGTAAAAGGTACTGGACACCCGGTAAACACCTGTAACTTTCGAAACCACACCCATTTAACAATTTAGAACAATGGAATGGGAGACCACACCTCCACTTCGTAGGCGGGACGCTGACTTGAGATACTCTTATGCAGCAGTCACCCTAATAGAACAGTCACACATGCTGCAACAAAAAACTAAACAAACTAGTATATTTTTAAAATGAAAGAAGGATCTAAGCAATAAAAAGTAGTGAAACAGGATATGAATATGGTATTACAGGATAGCTCAGTGGGAAAATCCCTACTTTGGCAATGAACAAAATATTGTTATAAGATGGGATTTTCTCACAGAGCTATGCTGTAATACCATCATTCGATCTCTTGTTTCACTACTTTTTATCGCTTGGATCCATACTTCATTTTTAAATTTTTAAATATACTAGTTTAATAGATGCAAGAAAAAGACTACATTTAGAATTGATGGTACTCACCGGGGTGCACCCTTTTCACAGTAGCGGAAAATAGATTCTTTAGTGATCAGACGATTTGTCCTTCTCATTTCATTCAGTACTGCAGTCATCCAGTCCTCTACTCTACCCTCCGCAGCAACAGCACTACGAAACTGCATCTCTTCTCCTTCACTGGATATCATGGCTTGTTCTAGGGGCTCTCCTGTGTGACCCTGACCAAACTTCAACTTTGAGATGTTGTCAAACATCTAAAAAATAGTAGTTTCTGTGTACAGATCTACATACACAATTTCTCAAGGTTACCTTTATCATGTGCTCCTGTACACAAGTACACTCGTGGCTACCAAGGATAGATAACAGTTCATCATCAGAGATGAAGAAGAAACATGGAAAAGCATTTCTCTTGGAGTCTAGATAATCATTCAAGCTTTTCTGACATTTCTCCAAACCAGTACATAACATCTGTATGTCCTGCAGCCTGTTAGCACTGTGACATGCCTCTAATACTCTTGGGTTCTTAGCAGTATCAGACATGATCCATTGGCACATGGTGTAAAATGTTACATAACTGAATATGGGTATGTACCTTTTTGAAGGTCTTATCAATATTGTCAAACTTCTTAGCCTCCTCAGGTAGTTGTGCTCTGATGTCACCACCAATGAAGATACTCTCAAGGTACATCCACTTCCTCTGTACTACCATCCACACCTACAATAACTTGTATCACACACACTGTATGTATTGGCTGTCTCATATACTCACATCCACCACTTCACTGATGTGGGATAATGACTTCTCCCACTTCTGAACCTTATCAACAAATGGTCCTACAAAACGTGATGCTGACATGCTCTGAAGGTTCATTGCATTATCATCAAGTGTGATCACTATCTCATCCACTGAACCCAGGATGACACCTCTCTCTTGTGTACCCTTCATGTATCTAAATATGATGAGGGAAAAAAAGTTAAAATGGACATTACACCAATACATATCATAATGCTAAGCCTGTAAATATCAGTTGTCAGAATCTTGACTGTATAGTGTATTTGTTTGGATGTTCTGTGAATATGTGTAAAATAATCAAATGGTTTGAGTACTGGTTTGGTAAATGAGAGGTCTAAGGTTCAATTCCCAGTGAGTGCTATTATTTCCTCGAACAAAAATCCTTTGTTTTTATTGTTCCAGTTTAGTCATCTGCATTAATAGGCACCATGCATGTATGTTGACTATGACAGTGTGATGAACACTAGAAATACGAACAATAAAAAATGAATTTATGTACCGTATATGACCGTATAGAAGCCCAGGCGTTTATTTCCTATAAATCATTTTTGACCAGGCGTTTAAACGAGACCGGCGTTAATTTGGACCCGGGAGTTTATTTCTTACTAGCCACTCATTGAGAATGACAGGTGCCAGTAAAAGTACCTACGAAACACGAAATCCATAGCCCATCATGTACATAAACCCATTCGGACTCCTCTGCTGGGTGAAACATTGGAAGTCGAGCGGAAAGATGACAATGACCACGATAAATACGCTATGGCCATCACCAGAAGAGAAGGCATAGTCGAACAAGACAAGACATCATAAGACTGGTGACGAGACATCACTGTATAGTTAGCAGCTGACACGAGTTTAGAACCCCCTTCAGTGCATATTATTAACACCCCGGCGTTTAAATGAGCCCCGGCGTTTATTATGACAGTCCCCTAGCTGTATCCGGCGTATATTTGAGCCCGGCTTTAATACGGTCATATACGGTATGTGTATATATATTCTGCATACACTTACTTGTGTATAGTAAACTTAGTTTGTTGCCATGTTTCCACCACCTCATTGATGCCTCTTTCAATGCTCAATTCTTTACTGGCTGATGTGACAATCTCTGAGATGATGTCTGCATAGTTGTGCAGCTGCATTGCAAACAAATTCTCCAGAGTGAATGTCTCCGGGTTCATGTCAAAATTCTGTTTAGTCGATTCCATAAGTTTCTGCCAGTGTCTGCATTGTAATTCAATCATAGTCATGTACACAAGTATGCTATTATGTCAAAAGTACATTAATACAGACACATACTCGCACACACATACTGATTACATGAGTGCGTTTTAGTCCAAGTGTGCAGTTTACATAACAAATTAAAACACTTATTAATATAAATACGTACCGGTCTCTTAAAGCATCATTCTTCAGGTCAGCAAACAGAGGAATAGACTCCTTGAACTCTTTCATCTTCTCCTCCAGTATACGGCAGATGGGAAGAGATTTGATATTCTAGGGGAATTTCTTCAGTCTCCTCATAAAGTCATCAATACCATTAGTCAATTGTTCAATATCCAGATTAGCCCACAATGTCCCAGACCACTCCTCACGAGCAATCTGTATGACATCACTGAAACTCAATTCTATATTATTACACACATACTCGTTGTGCTTCATAAAGTTCAAACACTTTGGCCATTCCCTGTAGTTGATTGTCCACTTCTATCAGGTCAGAGTAGAGGGTGATCGGTAGGTCAAACAGCTTCTCAGCGTTCACTAGCTCTTGTCTCTCCTTCTCTAACTCTGCAAACTGTGCCTGGAAGTCCTTCAGCTTCTTAACACCTGTAATGAAGAACGAAAGAAATAAACACACATACAATACATGCAGAGGTACATACCATTGTCCAAGTCTTCACCTACAGTTCCAGGACCCTCCTCAGAAAACTTATCATGGAAGACAGAAACTGATCCAGTAAACTCCTTCACTTGTTCACAAGTTATCTACATAATAGAGGAAGTGATGTGATCATTACATATAGTAGTGTGATACCACTGACTATTGTGAACTTCTTCTTCACAGTCACTAGACTACGGTTGACCATTTTAGCCTCCTTGAACAAGTCCAGCCACATTTGCTCTAGTCCATCAGACAGCTTAAGCTCCTCTTCAGGAACCTGTATATATAACACAGCATAATGTACTATGAATTAACATGGCACACTTGTACACACATAAATACTATGGTATACATATAATGGTGAACATTACTGTATATTTACACATGTGTAAGTACCTGTACATCATACATCACTAGAGTACGATATCTCTCACGAATGTCACGATATTTCAGTTCCACAGTTAAAGAAATTGCTCTAATATTGGCAATAACACTAAGAACAAATTTGAGATCTTCCAAAGTATCAGGTGGTCTCTTCAGATCTGCAAACAGCCCCTAAGAAAACAAGATATTAAAATGCTATTGAATCTTGCTGATTGTAAGTACTGTATTGGCCAATCAAAAGCAGTACAAGTGTATGTTTTATTAGAGTATTTATTTGGACATGCATCAAATGTATACCACAAAACAAACACTCTTAATAAATTTACTGTCACGAGTTATCGTACTATAATAGGAAACTTTTAAAAATGTCAACTTGCAAACATTTCGAAATAAAATCTCAGAGTGTCTGCTGTGCCGACAACACAATTAAGACTTCCAAAGCTGTGAAGTTACATGTCACTAGCTATATGGAGTTTTCTTACAGGTTTTTGCTATTGAATTCGTCACCTTTGCAATTGATTTCGTCCCGTTGGCAATAGAGTCCGTCGCCTTTGCAGTACAATTCGTCCCATTTGCAATTGAATTCGTCGCTTTTGCATTAGAATTTGTCGCGTTTGCACAAGAATTCGTCATAATCAAGACACACGGTAGTGTATCATGCGGCCAAGAAGCCAGCACGCAACACCGTGAGTATATTGACAGGAAGAAAGAAAACACGATTTTTGCACCTCCATAGCTCTGTGCTGCCTTTAAAAAACAAAGCGTTTTTGCTGTGGACATGCCCACCAACTTCAGTACTCCACATTCCAAATTTGAGCGAAATCGCTTAAAGAGTTTCCAAGATAAAAATTAGCTTAGTTTCTTCACTATAATTTTTTTCTTCTTTTCGCACACTTCCAAAACCTGCCATAAAACTCGAACGCCATAGCTGATTGCCATGAAATTTGGAACACAGAAGGGAGGTATAAAGGTGTATCTTGGTACCAAGTTTGGCATGAATACGATAAACAGTCAAGGAGTTATTATCGATTATTAACACCAATATGTTGTCACGCCTACAGGGTGAACCGCTTATGGGAAGAAGCTGAAAATCAGTGCGTGGATAGGAGAACTGTTGAACCTCAAACCTTTTGTAGTTTGAAAGAAATCAAGCTAAAGACCACGAAAAAAAGACCAACAGTGTGTAGCAATTACACGATCGGGATTAGCTAATAAAAAAAAAATGATTACTTGCCACGCCTACTAGAAAAACTGCTTGGAGTAATGCTTTGAAAATCGCTGTACATATGTCTTAGAAAGGCTCTTCAGTGGTTTAGAAGCCACAGATGAAGCACTCTCTATGGAGCTTAACTACAAAAAGGTCATCTTGTAGAGAAATCAGCTAGAAACAAGTCAACAGGTCACCCTGCAAAGTGTTAAACCACATTTCAAATCACCTTGTAGAGTATTCAGCTAGAAACAAGTCACTCTGTAGAGAAATCAAGTCATCCTGTAGAAGCATCAGCTAGAAACCAGTCACTTCAACTATATTTCAAGTCACCCTGTTGAGAGTTCAGCTGGAAACTAGTTACCTTGTAGAGAGATCAGCTAGAATCAAATCACTATGTTTAGAGAGTTCATGCATCTATATAAATAAGTCACCATAAAGAAAGATCAGCTAGAAACAAATCTCCCTGTACAATATTCAGCTACAAACAAGTCACCCGTAGAAAGAGCTAGAAACAAATCACTCTGTAGAGAGATGAGCTAAGAAACAAGTTACCCTGTATAGAGCTCAGCTGGAAACAATTAAGTCATTGATCAGCTAGAAAAGTCACCCTATGGAAAGTTCAGCTGCATTTTGTGCTTCAGCTACATTTGAATTCACCCAGTGGAGAGGTCAGCTAGAAACAAGTAATCCTGTAAAGAGATCAGCTACATTTCAAATCAACCAGTAGAAAGATCAAATCAAAACAAATCACCTTGTAGAGAAATCTGGTAGAAGCAAGTCACCTTGTAGAGAGTACAGCCAGAAAGAAGTCACCCTGTATAGAGAAATCAGCCATAAACAAGTCAGACTGTAGTGATCAGCTAACTAGAAACAAGACATTACAAATCATCCTGTAGAAAGAAAATCACCCTATAGAAGCATCAGTTAGAAGCAAGTTATCCTGTAGAGATCAGCTTGAAACCAATGAGATCAACTGGAAACAAGGCACCTTGTGGAGAGATCAGCTTGATTAAATCACCCTGTAGAGATTCCAACTACATTTCAGGTCACCCTGTGGAGAGTTCAGCTACAGACAAACTCTCAGTAGGCAGATCAGCAAATCACCCTGTACAGCATTCCATTAGAAACAAATTCTGTTATGAGAGATTAGCTAGGCACAAATCACTCTGTAGAGGGACCAGCTTGAAACACAATGAGAGTTCAGCAAAAAAGAAGTCGCCCTGTAGAGAAATCAGCTACCAGTCACCCTGTAGAGCCAGTCACCCTGTAGAGAAATCAGCTAGCTAGAAGATCATCTAGAAACAAGTCACTGTGTAGAAAAATCAGCAAATCATCCTGCAGAAAGGTCAGCTCGAATCATATCACCCTGTGGAAGGATCAGTTAGAAACAAATCACCCTGTAAAGAGATCAAGTCACGCTGTAGAAAATTCAGCTAGAAACATGTCACCTTGTAGAAAGATCAGCTACATTTCAAATCACCCTGTAGAAAGATCAGCTTAAAACAAATCACCACGTAGAGAGATCAGTTAGAAACAAGTTACACTGTAGAGATATCGGCTTGAAACAATTACCCTGTAGAAAGAGCTAGAAATAAATCACTCTGTAGAGAGATCAGCTAGAAACAAGTTACCCTGTAGAGAGCTCAGCTAAAAACAAGTCACCATGTAAAAAAATCAGCTAATCACCCTGTAGAAAGGTCAGCTTGAAACATATCACCCTGTAGAAGGATCAGTTAGAAACAATTCACCCTGTAGAGAGATCAGATAGAACCAAGCTACACTGAAGAGAATTCAGCTAGAAACATGTCACCCTGCATGTAGAAAGATCAGCTACATTTCAAATCACCCTGTAGAAAGATCAGCTTGAAACAAATCACCCCATAGAGAGATCAGTTAGAAACAAGTCACCCTGTAGAGATATCAGCTAAAGAACTAGAAACAAATCATCCTGTAGAAAGATCAGCTAATTACCCTGTAGAGAGCTTAGCTAAAAACAAGTCACCATGTAGAAAAATCAGCTACATTTCAAATCACCCTGCAGAAAGGTCAGCTCGAATCATATCACCCTGTGGAAAGATCAGTTAGAAACAAATCACCCTGTAGAGGGATCAGATAGAACTAAGTTACCCTGTAAAGAGTTCAGCTATATAGATACATGTAGATACAGATACATGATACAGATAGATACATGTCATCCTGTAGAGGGTTCACCTACAAGAAAACTACCCTGTATAAAGTTCAGCTATCTTGCAATCCTTTCTGTAGAGTTTAGTTACGTTACAAGTCACTCTGTGGCGAGTTCAACTATGTACACAATGTTCACCATGTAGTCTAAGAGTACAGCTACATTATGATTCTCCCTGTTTCAGCTACATACACATTTCCCTGTAGAGTATTCACATTGAGTTAATGATTAATGAACACAAATTATTGTTAAATGTGCATGTATAGCTAAACAATTAAACAATGTAATTTTCTCCTTAATAATTGTCATTCCTATAGAAAAGAAAAAGACAAGTTAAAGAAATACACAAAGCCGGCCATAGGCAGTGTTGCGGGTAATGCATTACATAAGTAAAGCGTTATGTAATAATTATTACTTTTGTAGTAACGAAGTAATATAACGAAATATGCTGTAAAAACAGGTAATATAACTCAAGCTACTTTACTTGCAAATGTAACGTGTTACCTAAGTAATGAAGTTACTGTAACGAGACTAATATTACATAATATTGTTACTTTAAGTAACAAAGTTACTAATCTCATTAGTAATCCACTGAGTAATGCCTAGCCACTACGGAGTAACCGAAGCCTACTGAATGAAGCTCATTCACCAGCTTCTTGCTTATAACCAAGATTTGCATTGTCCAACAACGTAATTATGTCATGTGATAAAGTGGTAGTTTCACACGTGACAGCTTAAGGCTGTGGACACAAAGTAATATAATATGTAATATTATTATCTATAGTTACTTTATTATATGGGTAATTCGTAACTGTAACTAAATAGTTTAGTTGTAAATAATATGTAATATGTAACGAGTTAAGTAACTGTCCCAACACTGGCCATAATCTGGCTTTAGGTATGAAATTACAAAAAGAAGTGATATCTAATCAAAAGCAGCCAAGCAGTAAAAAAGGGTGTGGCCTCCAAAAAAGCCAGGGTGAAAAAAGATGTGAAATCCAAGGTGGCGGCCAAGAAACAGCTGTGATGGTAGGTTAATGGCAAAAATTTTAATAATGACAATTCTCTTGGTGCCGAATTTGAGTGAAACTTGGAGGAGGCAACACAAATTCACCTGAATTGTCGTCATTAAAAATGTTTCCATTAACCAACCGTCACAGCCATTTCTTGGCCACCACCTTGGATTTCACATCTTTTTTCACCCTGGCTTTTTTGGAGGCCGCACCCTTTTTTTACAGCTTGGCTGTTTTTGATTAGATTACAATGACTACAAGAAACCAGCCGCTCATCACAAGGTGAATCATTCTTGCCATGGAGAATACCACTTGAGACACTAGAGAGTAATTGAAGCTGGTTATAAATGAAGCCAACAGCTGTCTGTCAAGTTAATTAGCTTGTTCGCGAGTGACCACACCCATCGCCAGCTACCAGAAGAATTGACCACACCCATCGCCAGCATACCAGAAGAATTGTTTACAACAGTTGTACTTCAACAAGGTCATGGAGCAGCTGATACATCTTGTTTCCGTGTTCTGCAGCTAGCAATCTTGTTACAGACGAATTCTAGTGTAAACGCGATGAATTCTAATGCAAAAGTGACAAAATCAATTGCAAAACCGACGAAATCAATTGCAAAACCAACCAATTCAATTGCAAACTGGACGAATTCTACTGCAAAGGCGATGAACTCTACTGCAAACGGGACGAAGTCAATTGCAAAGGTGACGAATTCAATTGCAAAAACTTGTATCACGATGCTCTCTATTCAATGGATTTGGGCACACCATGTGTGTAGGTGAGACAATATTTATGAAAAGGAGATTCCACTATCACTATGAACTAGGTCGTGTTGTCCATGATGAAATTATAGTTTAATCAGAAGGGGCAAAAGGTCATGTCAAAAGGGACTATATACATCATCCAATGTGAAGGTATTATTATGTGTAAGGATAATCACTCACAGGAAACTTAAAGACTAAGCTACTCAACATCAAAATGTATTTACTTTGTAAACAGGTGACAGTTTTTGAAATTATCTCATTCAAAATTTACCCATTATACAGTACCGTGTTCTTCAATACGTACCTCTAAATTATCTTTTAGTTGCATTAATCTACTCTTTGCAGAATCATTTAATAACTTGCCAAGTGGTGTCACCCAGGTCCTAGCATTCTCCTTGATAGTACGGGCCAGTGGCTCCAGATGTAACATAATACAATCTATCTCCTTCTTCATTGGCTGAGTCATCACCTGTTGTAACAGTACACTAATGAATTATACTGAGATATACAATATGTTATACCTCTTCTGATAATGTATCATAAAACTGAAGCTTTTCATCATACGAGGTACAGGAGGGATCCTTCTGTGCAAATTTCTCCAACATTATATCCTGTAGGAACATGTAAACTTGGATAAAAATAAGCAAACACTGTGTTATTACTTATTTCAATACAATAGTGATATAGACCAAGACAAACAGTATGGCCAAGAAAGCCAGTGAGCCACACTATGGGTATTTCAACAGGAAGAAAGAAAAGTACTTTTACGCATGCATCACTCCATGGTCCTTTATTAATTTTTGCATTATAGCTGCCTTCCACCTTCAGCACTCCACATACCAAATTTACACAAAATCACATTATAGGTTTGTGAAGTACAGGCCCTCACAAAAAAAAAGTTTTTCTTCATGTTTTGCAGGGACTTAAATTTTCTATGTCTTTTCACACACTCTCAAAAGCCAGTATAAAACATGAAATTGTACCTCGATTGCTGTGAAATTTGCGATTGGGAGTTAAGTATGGAGATCCCTGGTTCAAGCTTTAGACAACTTTTTTGACAACGTTTTTGTGCACTTTTTGCTACTTGGTGAGAATATTTTGAATCCCATGATTTTTGTTTTTTTCTGTATAACTCTGTAGCACTCACTGCAGTTCCTTATAAACCACAAAAGGTTGAACTATGATAGTTAACCTATAGTGTATTATCTATGCCTATACATAGACCAATTTTCTTTGGTGGTTTACCCTGCAGGTGTGACAAAATATATCTTAAACACAAATAATCACCCATAACTACGTAAATACTGATCAGATTTGCACCAGATAAATTAAGTCCCCAGAAAAAAAATGGAGAAAAAATAATGAAGAAAATAGGCCTAACTTTGAAGGTTTGTATTTCACGAATCCATAAAGTGATTTTGCTGGAATTTGGAATGGTGCTGACGGTAATGTCTAAACTGTGAACAATGGCTTTTCAGAGCCCAGCACATGGTAGGATAAGTAGTTCAAATTTCCGAGCACCATCTAAAGTAGGAAAAGAAATGACTTTTTTCTTTTAAATTTGCACCACTCTGACCCACATTAGAACAATACCACTTAAAACAGCCATATTTGGACATGATCAAAATGTATTTGCCAGGTAACGTTACGTACATACTAACTAATAACCTTAACAACAGCATCAAATATCTTCTTTTCCCAGTGAGCATAGTAAGATTTCAGTCTGAGAGACTTGCCAGAGTTAGTGTACACCACAAGATCCTCCATCTTGATCAGTAGTGGACCAATAGCATGATACTTGCGGGACAGTGCATTAAGCATTGTACTATGATGAGCACTCTGGAACTCAAAGAACTCCTGTAACAAATAAAGTTTCTAGCAACTATTATTTAAGCATAAATGTACCAAGAATACACACACACACACACACACACACACACACACACACACACACACACACACACACACACACACACACACACACACACACACACACACACACACACACACACACACACACACACACACACACACACAACACACACCTTTGCTTCAGGGAGTTCACATCCTGGTTTTGGTGGGGGCAGCTTAAACAGCATAGCAGAACAAATAGTGTGTAGTCTTTCATCAACATCACTAGCATTCTTCTGTATCTGACTGGATAGGGACTCAAACTTGCTCAGTGCCTATAAGATGTACAAGTCATCACATGGACAAATACTCTAATAGAACACACATATTGTTGGTTTTGTAAATCAAGAATCATGTGCACACATTTGTACCAACCTGTTCACACTTGACAATAAAGTCATGAATACCCAAAGAGTTCCAGTTTAATCGTTTCACTCCTGGCTTGAGAACTCTACGTAAGAACTTGATGTGTTCTTCCAGCAAATCAGACTATTCAAAAAAAAATGAGTCATTTTAGCTTCATAAATATTTTAATACAATACTGTAAAAATCCTTGCTTTGTACTTCTATATATTGTATAGTGAAATGGAAACAATATGTACAGTATATTATATGTGTGCAATGTGTGCATATATACTAGGTGTTTGGCTGACAAAAATCAGACTGACCTCTGCTGGTTCAAGAGATGCAATACAAGCTTGGTAACGTTGTAAACACTTCTTGATCCCATCCTGGTAACTAGTGAACTTCTCTTCCTGTAGGGCCACACTCCTAGCTAGTTCTGGTACAGGGAAGCCAAGCTGCTCCATGTACTTGGTCTCCAATATTATTTCCGTCAAGTCAGCAGAGAAATTTAGTGCATATTCAAATCCAGTGGGGCTCACTACATTTTAAACAATAAATGCATAGATGTTTGTGATTTAGCACCTATATGTGACTGCCTCTGGGAAAACTACCCTTATCACTAAGAGAAATGCCAGGTATAAGTATTCAGAGTGTTATAGCATGACAATGGTAGAGGCTACATGCACAAAAATTTTACAAACTTTACAATTCCTTTCCAGAACATCCACTTTGCAAGTGGGCAAAAACTTTGCAAGTGGGCAAAAACTTTGCAAGTGGACAACAGCAGTTCAAAAAATGAATTGAAAAAAGAATTTGTAATTTATAGTACAGATCTTTATCCAACACCGCAGAGCTATAAAGCTAGTATCAGCCTCACCCAATTGACTTATGACCACAAACCCTTTTGTATGGTACCTCACCACTGGGCTTGGTAACTAAAAGCATTTTTGAAATTTAATAGTGCATTCATGTAACTTACATGCTGAATAATAAAACTTGCTCTATGGATGATAATAGTGCATTCATGTCTAGAATTATATAACTTTCCATCATGGACAATAAGATCAGTTTTCTCAGAGCCGCTCACATACTTTATGTACACAACCTGCACAGCCTGACTGCTCTATTAAATCAAGACACAAACTAGTGCGTTGTGCAGCCAAGAAAGTTGATGCGCTAACAGGAAGAAATTAAAGGGAACATGATTTTCACACATATGTAGTTCCATGTTCCCTTCTCCAAATGGAATGAATTTAACACCGCAAATGGCCTCCACGTCACCTTTGGCATCCCACATACAAAATTTGAGCAATTTAGTCCATTGCCAAACCAATACACGCCAGGCACTTATCGATATCCTGATTATAAGTGCCGGCTGTAATTGGTCTGGTGACATTACGACTCATTACCATTTCTACTGGAATGTAGCGGCGTGCGCAGTACAGCCGTGGTGGCAGCTGTTTCCATAGATACCCAATATTTTGTTACGCTAGTGTTGGGACTATTCTATATAACACACAGCTCACAAGTGACAGGTTATTACACTCACTACTCATCACTACTATTCCTTAGCAACAGTGGCCCTTTGTCGTCAAACACAGGTAAACCCCGTGTAAACGTGTACTGTTTATACTAATTGCTTGCCCACCATATGCTGCGCTACTGAACTGGTAATGGGTCGTAATGTCACCAGACCAATTACAGCTGGTACTTATAATCAGGATATTGATAAGTGCCTGGCGCGTATTGGTTTAGCAATGCGAGACTAGGTTACCTTATGCATTCATGAAATATGAGCCCTCAAAGTTCAGCTTAATTTTTTTCCCGTTTAGGGGGGCCATAGATTTTTCACACACTCAGCAAAAACCGTTGCATATAAAAGCAAATGTGTAGCTCATTCACCTTGAAATTGTCAAGGACATGTACATTAAGGCTAATTCGCACACTAAGTTTGGTGCAAATCTGATGGATGTTCACAGAGTTATGGACAATTATTTGCATTAAAAAACCCACTACTTTGTCACACCTGCAGGGCAAACCACTTATGGAAATATAGTTCTGTGCATAGGTTAACAATCATAGTTCAAACCTTTTGCAGTAAATCGAATCTGGTGTAAAATCACGGGGTAGAAATACTCTAATAGAACAATCATTGAGAATTACAAAAAAAGTCAAACAAAAATTGTCCACCACACCCATTCCCCACTCTTCACCACTGAATCACTGCTGTTAGATGATTAGTTCACTTAATTTCTACATTATAAATGAAACTTCTAGTTTACCCTATTGAATGGTAAAAGAATTTCATTGATCTACCAATGGAGAATCTATGTGTATTCCTTAAGTCCTCAAAATGTTACCAAATAGTCAAATAAAGATTGCAATATGATACTGCTGTAACTTCTATCTTCATTGTATTAGATAAGAAGAAATTGGGTGGAAACAAGCCCCAATGCCAGTTTATACTTGGCCATGGGGGTATTTAAAACACAAAAGTGAAATCCATGCAAAACAGCAAAGCCAGGGTGAAAAAGTTCTGAAATCAAAGGTGGCAACCAAGAAATGACTGCAATAAGTTTGTGCTATTAATAGCTGCATGCATTATAAAAACATTGACCATTTCTTATCCACCACCTTTGAATTCACAACTTTTTTCACCCAGGCCACACTCTTCTTTACAGCTTGGCATAGATTATATTGAAGAAGTCTGTTATTGGTACGAGGAAATCAAGCAAACAACTTACTCATTGATGACATGTGAGGCATCAGTTCTGCTGATGCTCTCCTCTCCTTGTTTACAGCAATACCAGAAGCAGCACCAGGTGGATGATGTGGGGTAGGGTCCATCTTAACCAATACTGTATGTTTCATCAGTCCTGGCAGGATAGCCTCTACATGTTCCATCCACCTCTCATAGCGTGTGTCCTCATATTCGTTCATTGTCCTAGCCACTGTGAGGTATTTCTGCCGAGCCTAGTGTGGTATAAACACAGACTAATAATGTACACAGGTATAACGTATATTCTAGATCAATAAACAAACATGTAATAGCTGTACATATATTGTGGATCACATATTTATACTATCACAAATAATACTCCAGCTTATTGATTGTCCCTCAGGACTATCAGTTAGTTCCTTCATGGTCTGGAAACAAACGACGTTTTTTTTTTAATTCTCTTAAGTAGTGACCTAGACCATCTTATAGCTCAGTGGCCTATAGCTACATAGATCTATAGTGAATCATAAAAATCACTCCAAAACATTGCTTCATAGTTGATCCAGGCCCTCGCAGAAAGTTTTGAAGCAAAACATCACTAAAATGATAATTATTTTTAGAGGCGCTTACCACTCTTCAACATCGTATTGCCATTTTTAGTGATTTCAATGGCAAAAGTATGAAGTTTAGCCAGTAGAAAAGGTCCCAGTGTGATACACTATGTATAACTGTTGGTGATTTTATCACTTACACAAATCGTAAATAAATTAGGGGTGTATGCACTTTTTCATAGGGGGTTTCAACTGAAACCATTGCAACCCCCCTGTATCCGCCACTGGTATCCTTGGTAGTATCGGGTAGCAGCTAAGCTGAAGTGATTGTAATGGGCCATACTCCTTAAACAATCAGAACATGCTACCACACTTCTAATAGTCAGTGTTGAGGCCACACTCCTCAAAAATCTAACTACTTAATCAGGGGTGGATCTAGGAGCTGGGGTACAAAAAGTTCAGATTCACACCATTATATAGCTAGCTACAATCTGTTGTTGTTGATGTATACACATAGCAGCAAATAATCACCTCTTAGGAGCATTTCACTATTGAATTGTATAATTTAGGACATCATAGAAGGTTGTGAAGTCTTAATAGATACTACAACTAAAGACCTGCCACATAATTATTTCTAGAGGTGCTTAGTATACACGAAGGTGCTGGGTGACATCAGGTAACTGTGTAGTAAAGAGAGGTAATATGTTTGCATTTTAAGCTAAAAAGTATTTATTTCGCTGATATTGTCCTAACTGTAATTCTTCCTCAAAGGTAAGGGCAGGGGGAGGGGCATGCCCCATCCTGGATCAGCCATTGTTGATGAACAAGGTAATGTATGCCTCCTTGTTGTGTAGTACTGTAGTGAGATACAACAGTTGCAACCAAATGTGTATTTTATAGCTCTAACAAACAAACAAACAAACAAACAAACAAACAAAAAAATTAATTTGTAGGGTTCCAGCAATAATAATAATGGTAGCTGAGAGAAATCTCTATTTGGCATTGTAGCAATGTGGGAAAATCCCTAACTTGGCATCCAGCATTGCTACAATTTCAAGTAAGAATTTTCCCTCATACTTGCCATCATCTCTTGTTTCACTGCTTTTTATCACTGGAACCTACACACTTCATTTAAACTAACTGCACTAGTATATACACTAGTACACTAAAAATTATATTTAAAAATGAAGTACCGTACGCAAGGAAATTTTGACATCAAAAAAATTTGACAAATTAGTTTAATTCGTCAAATTTAAATTCGTCAAATGTTTATAAGCGCCCTTAAAAGTACAGGTTTTGCCTATATACAATTTCTTGATTTTCGTCAACATTTTATTCGTCAAATCTGCTGAAGTCTGAATTCATCAAATTTTTCTTACGTCAAAATTTCCTTGTGTACGGTATATGTAGGATTCAAGCAATAAAAAATAGTGAAACAAGAGATGCATTACAGCATAGCTTTGTGGAAAAATCCTTACATTGGCATGATATAACAAAATCATTTTGTTCATATGCTGTAATACCATCATTCATCTATCTTTTTATTACTCGGATCCCTACTTTATTTTCACAAGTTTTTTGTTATTGTTGTTATAGCATACAGCTATACAAGTGTGACTGTTCTACTAGGGTGACTGCTGTATCTTGAGTCAGTATTTCACCTACCAGGGTGCAGTCTCGTGTGGCCAGACCATTTTTTTCTTTTGTGTAGGTGTACATGTGTGGGTGTCGGAAAAAAAGTCTGGTACACCTATATTAAGAATTCTGTGTAACTTCCAGGATGAATGTTGATTGCTGCTGATTGGCAAAGCCCTAAAGTTCTTAGACCTGTCATGCATGCCCTTCAGCTGCAATACAAGGTTACACTTTTTAACAGGTCTAAGAAGTTTAGGGCTTCCCCAATCAGCAGCAATCAACATTCACCCAGAGACAAATATAATAGTCCATCACCAGACACTTGCCATCCAAATAGCCTGTGTCTGACCATAACTCAGTTTGCTCAGAGATAATGTCAGCTATCAAAAGATTGTACTGCTAATCATAACTACTACTTGGTTGCTAGGAGACACTACATTCTTACAACCCAAGGGGGTAGCCATGAACATACTAGGCCTACTCCCATTCAATGTTACAGTAGGAGTAATGAATGATGTGATACAAGAATTAATAACCATGTACAATCTAACTCTTGGTTGAAATGTCCCACTTTGTTCTACCACGACGATCAAGCCTGCACATGACAGGTCATTATGACCAGTCTGCTGCAAAATATTGTGTTTGTCTGTATTCACCCTGACTGCAGTGGAACATTACACAGAATTCTTAATGTAGGTGTATCGGACCCCTTTTTTCCCGATGCCCACACAAAAGAAAAAAAAAGCAGTCTGGCTACACCAGACTACCAGGGTGTGTGTCACTATTTCATTGCTAGACACAAAACATATTGTACGTAATGTTACATGTACGAGACTGATTACTTGTCCAATAATCTGATCCTTTTCATCATCAGCAAACAGAGCAGGTACCATACCACTGGTCAACATGTTGTTGATAAGCTCTAGAAATCCTACAAGTGATAGAAGTGAACTACACAAACCAGCCAGGTTTATACATGTGTACCTTCTTGAGCCACATGACCATCAGTAAATAGGAACACCATCTACAGAACAAAACATGTAACACCTCATTTGTAATGTAATCTCTAACTGCTGAACACACATGTCTGCAACTAAATGCATACACCATGTGTTCACCTTTTTGTTTTCTATTCCCAGTTTGTTGGATACAATCAAGTGTTGAAGAGTATCATCAAACAATTTCGTCATACATTACCTGAGGAAACTGTCCCAATTACGTGTATATGCATCTTCAACCTACCATGTTCAGATTAGTTAGTGGCACAATGGTTTTCAGTTTATCTCCTTGTCGACCTTCCACAATACCCTCCAGTACCATTGAGATACATTGTGGTACATATTTCTCATATAACTTCATCAATTCTTTACTGTCATTCTCATTAGGAATACTGTTCACCCATTTCTCCCAGAATGGAGCATAGCCAAGGTTCTTCGGGTCCACATACACCATACCACAACGTGACACAGTAGCTGGTGAAGCATACTGTAAGTCTGAAACCTGTATAGGTACATTTGTGTATATCATCAAATAGCTATATGTGTGTACTGAATGTGCATATCATATACATTCGTAATTATACACATCTTGCATGTACCTCCACTAGTAGGGCACAGTGCTTCTGCAGTCTGATACGTTCACCATTGGCTAGAGTAAGGAGCTTGTGTGTTAACATTGTCTCATACAACTGAACCACCTTATCCACCTGTATACAACAGAATACATGTGGAATGTATAAACGCAAGTCACTCTAATTTACAAGCATTTACATATAGGCTACAAAAAAAAAAATTCTAATTAGATGGCAGGGGAGACGAATTTTACTCACTGTCAAATGTTGAAAGTATTGACGAATGCCTGGCTTCGATCAGACCATAGATTAGACAATACTCGGTTTACTGTAGCTTTCTTCTGTTTCTTGCAGGTACTGGTAATGGCTTCAAATTTTTACGGTAAAATGCAAGATCACGTGGATCCAAGCTCTAAATAACGCACCCTTACTGTCGAGCTATTGAATCTAAGATGGTGAAGAAGTCGGCAAGCAGTTAGTTCAAGGTTATAGTATACACATGGTAGAGGTTCTTCTAGGTTCGTTAATACCATCACCACAGCACCAGTTGAAGATGCAGACGACCTACAGCGAGTGTTTGGGACTAGCGTGGAAGAACTGCAGGAGGGGAAGCTATAGAACGAACTGACCACCAACTTTGCTTAGTTTAAGGGCTTCAATGGTATGTAATATAGTTAATATAGTCTCGTGTGGCCAGACCGCTTTTTTCCGTGTATTGGGTGGGGGAAAAGGGTCTGGTGCAACTCCAATAGCTATTTACTTCTAAGTTGTCCGCAGACACTGGGGACACTAACATTTAACATTGGCCACAAAGGAGTGCCTATGACGTCAGTAAACCAATGATGGTGTGGAAATATTCGTACAGGTTGTGAGTCTTGTTACACGATGAGGATGAACTTTCAAGACACTATAAAAGAGACATCGGAGCAAATTAAGATTCATTTAAAGGATAAACAGATCAAGGCCATCTCGAGTTTACTTACTGACATAATTGGTGCCTCCTTTGCAGCCAGTGGTATTCAACAATTAGTGTCCTATGCAGTGTCTGGAGATGGCTCAGAAGTAAACAGCTATTGGAGTTGCACCAGACCTTTTTTTTCCCACCCAATACACGAAAAAAAGTGGTCTGGCCACGCGAGACTAAGTGAGTCATGTTGACAGCTAAAAGCTGCATGCCACTGAAGCCTCTAGATAGATCTGCAACCATAGTCAAAGTCTTGAGTGGCTGAAATTTCGCTTTGACCCGTGACTAAGAGTTGTTTTCAATCTTTGACCGGTAACTTAATGAAGGTATTTCAGAACTTTTCGATTGTGTGTTGGAAAGTTTTACCCTTGACCGTTGACTTGGCACGGATTTAGTGGCCTTGACCTTTGAATTAGACTTTGACTGCGCTTGCAGATCTACCTACAGTGAGTGCCTGTATGTCACCCCCTTGTAGTCTCATATGGCTAGACCACTTTCTCTTTGTAAGAGAAACATACAGTCTGGCAACTTGAGGCTAACCTCTATAGGGAGTGTCACACTGTAGATAGATCTGCTTCTATGGTCAAGTATTGACTGGCTGAAATTTCACGTTGAACTGGAAGTCACAAAACCATATACGTAATTAATGACTTCCTTGTTTAGGCAATAATTTAAAAAAAAGTGATCTCTGAAAAAGTGATCACTGTTTATATGTCATATACTTGTAGTACTTAATGGAAGGAATTCAATTGGATTGAACTGCTAAAGTAGCTGAACTGATGTTAGGACAGTTAGACCAGCGACTAGCAGAGATCAGAACTTGTCAGGATCCTACCCATCAGTGTTAGTGACCTGTATACTAGTCTGTATACTACTCTGTATATTAGTATACTAGTCTGTATACTACCTTGTGTACTAGTATACTAGTCTGTATACTACCCAGTTTTAGTATTATGTAATGTCTATACAGTATGGGTGAATATAGGTTGGGATGACCTTCATTCTCTGATAGGACAGAAAGGATTTGTTTTGGGACATTCTGTAATATCAAAGAGCAAAATAGGACAAAGGGATTTGTCTGGGCAATCCTAGACATTTATGCACACTGTTACTTCTACAGATATTCAGTTACTATTGACCAGTCACACACCAAACTGGCAACAGAACATCTTACAACACTGGCTGGACCACTGCAATATGGGGTATACGTACTGATGAAACCCGGAACGGAATGGAATCAATCGGGAGCCCGCCAAGTTTTAAACAGATTGTGCACTGTTTCCAACTGTCACACAATAACTAGAATTGTGTTAGAATTAGTTTGCTTCTGTTTATAGGCATGCTAGTAATCGTTTGCTCGAAAGTTCTATTAAATACCCGCCACGTGGCAAGTTGTGTGAATAAAATCCATCCAGTTTAGGTTAATCCTGATGTAGAAGTACTTCCTTACCATTCTAAAAGGTAAACTACTGTAGTATTTTCATGTTGTAGCAGTATTCAAGCCTTTTAAGTACAATTGTCGCTGGTTTCTGAAGCGACTATAATTCTACCATTATTGGCAGTGATTTACGAGAGTTAGCAAACTGCAGTATGTTATATTAACAGTGCTTACAAAAAAAAATAGTTTAGCAGCTTAGCTAAATGATCGTTGTTCAGCTTAGACGATTGTACAACACATTCTTGCAGTGGGCATTAAATAGAACCTTCAAGCAAATGACTTCTAGCATGTCTATAGCAGAAACAAACCAATTCTAGCACAATTCTAGGCATTGTGTAAAAGTTGGAAACAGTGCACAATCTGTTTTGGCGTGCACCCAGATTGATTCCGTTCCGTTCCGTTCCATTCCGGCTTTCATCAGTACCCTGGAATACAGTGGGTGCTCATTTTCCTTGACTTTCGTTTGTGAGACTTGGTAGTGGGCTACTAGTCTTTCTAAAAGTGAATTTGTCTACTAAACACATAGTTTAGCTGTGTGGTTTTCCCTGAACAGTAATGTTTGCTGACCTCATGCCTACTTAGGCTTTGCTTTTGTGTGTGTGTGTGTGTGTGTGTGTGTGTGTGTGTGTGTGTGTGTGTGTGTGTGTGTGTGTGTATGTACTCCCCTCCCTCAAGCTCATGTTACTGTGTCCCATGTCTACATGTATGTGTGTCTGACTGTGTCACTTGAACAGCATATTTTAGTGATGGTGTACAAGGGGATATCAACAATTGGATATCAACAATTGGTTGGCCAGTTGTGAAAGCAGTAGACACCTAAAGGCTATTCATGCATTTGGTTGTGATGGCTTAATTGTATATGTGTTATCTGTAGTGTAAAGATGATCAGTGTTGTGTGTTTGTCAAAACCTGTTTGACCTTATTATACTAACTCAACATGCTGTGTGTGCATTATTCAGGATAATAAATTTTTTAATGTGGTGCACACATCTCCTGCATACAAGCGCAGCCAATGTATGTAGAAGTATTCACCAATGGTTTGTTCACTATTGGAGTACTTCCAATCTTACTTTCCAGTTCAATTGTCATTTCATTTGTTCCTTAGAAAACTAATAACACAGGCGTGGGGGGTATAAGTGCAAATCATAATTTTAGTGAGTATAAAGGTATTCAAAATATTTTCTTATCCCATCTTTCAAAACTACAATACCACTCATCTCTAACACTAGTTATTTTAGGATGTGACCAGCTTGTGAATGACTTGGTTAGTTTATTGTGTGTCTGTGTATACACGTATTTACAAATTTATTGTGCATTTGTGTTTGTTTTCGTTCAGGAGGCAAAGGTGGATTGGTTGAAGTTGTGTTTTAAGTGAGCTAAATTCTTCAACACAAACTACTTCACTATATTTCTTGTTCATAGGATCTTCAGTCATCTTGTGGATGTCATGCCAACCAATCCAGTGGATACTAAGCCAACCAAGAGGTTACATGACTAGTAATTGATTGTTACTATATTTAGTACCTAATTTCCATATTTGGTAATGTAGTTACAGAAAATTGAAACAGATAATGTGAACTTGTCTCTTCGCCTGTAGCTGTCGTTCAACTGATGATGTTGCTAATGACAACAAGTAGTAATGGTGTGGGATTTAGAAATGTGTTGTGATATGTGAAAACTTAGTGGGAATTTTGAAGTACATATTATACACTAACTGGTTTGCTATAGTGTGTCATGTAGCCAAGGAAACTTGGAAACTTGAGTTGAGTCAAAATAGGAATTTGTGGTTTAAATTTCCACCCCATCGATCCCTTCCTATTTTGTTACTTTTTATAGCGATTCCTAGTTAATTTTTTTGTTCCACTACAGTACTAGTGGCATAGCCAGACTTTTATGTTGACCAGGGCTACAGGTAAAATTCATCACCATAGGGTACCCTGTTGTATATTGATAGGCACTTAACAGTGTGCAAAGCACACTATGCAAAATGTAAAGCATTTTGCCTTCTAGGGGGGTCTGGGGGCATGCCCCCCAGGGAAATTTTGAAATTTTAGATGCTCTCAGATGCAATTTGCATCAAAAATTGCTCATTTGAAGTGGTATTTTGGATGCAGGAGTTAGTAGATGATTGAGGAAAATTGAGATGTCATAGTGGCTATGTATAGCAGCTAAAAGGAGCCATTAATTTTCATATGCAACTTAGCAACTGTGTGCAGTGCATCTACGCTAGTTTCAAATTATTTCCTGAGTATCTGAGTATACAAGTAGCTATACAGCATCAAGCCTTGATCTATGCATAATTTTTTTACAAGCTTAATTAATGCTGCATGTAGTTATTATAGGTATGAATATTTTACTTTTGAGCCCGTCAGAGTAAGATAATCTATAGCTGTACTTAGAGTAGACTATATAATTAGAAGCATGGATTACTGATATACATGTACACTTTAAATGGAAGAAGTTCAGGTGTAGCTAGTTGCATATGTTGCAGCTGCCAAGCTATCACGACTGGATGGCAGCCCCTTTAAACTAATTCATTGAGCCCTTGCATTACATCACTGATGTTTATCTTTCTGGCAACCAAGAAGGGTACGCTGGTTGGAATTCCTATTTTGGCATAATTATTGAACTAGTAACTCACGTGATTACGGACTGTTTATAGATTTGATTGTGGGTGATTTCAAGCTTGTGTATAGTGTTGTACCACAGGATTAGTAAAGGGACTGACTGTGGTAACTATATAGATAGTTTAGTTCATCAACTTAATTGTACAATTATACTATGAATATGATTTAGCTTTATAGATTACCAGGGCGTAGCCCAGGTTAGCCCGGGTGTGGCTACGCCTCTGTTCCACTAGTTAACAAAGAGGTAAACGAAGTAGCTACAAAAATAAACAAATTATTAAGCCCGGCAAAACAGAATAGAACAGTGAATATAATGTGGGTTGTTTGGGCCCATGAAACAACCAATTTTAACATGAATGGCTTTATCAGATCAACTATTCCTATGATAGTGGGTTCATAATAGGCTGAAGCTAATACTCAAGTACTCATTAAGGATTTTGGTATTTGGATAGTAAAATTGGTACTCAAGTACTCGCTAAGATCACATGACCCAGCTCACATGATGCATTTGCCATCGGAATGACACAGGCAATGAAGGCTACAGTGTTCGATTGGCCCTGCACAATCACTGCAACAGTGTTTGATTCTGGCCAGGAACACTAACATCAATACTTTAATACAGTGTGTGTGTTTATCATTGTTGTTTGAAAAATGGATAAAAGTAACAAGATGTGTCATAAGTCCTTGAACTTTTTGTTTTCAGATGGAAACACCCCTAACTTGTCAGTTTCTTCTTGTCAAATATTCCATTACACATGCAAAGCCATACAAGATCATATTCAGAGTAGGTTTTCTGGTGTGCGCTGCTTGTTGCTAATAAAATCTGTTCTCTTATTAAACTCAGTATAGGCCAGGAAACTTCATCTGTGCTGAAGACTTTGTTGCAAGATGGTTTTTCGCTCCATTATTATTGTACATGGGCGGGTTACCCAAGATAATAGAGCAACCACGTAAACACTTTAATAATGCAGTCAAGTGTATCTGATAACACATTGCATTGAATTTGACAGCTATTAAAGGCATTAGTAGTGTAAATTCTAGCTCATATTAGGAGACTCTGTATGTACATTGTAATTTGATCCATTTCATGTGTGTACTGAAACATTGACTTCATTACTATGTATATTCAAAATTGCTATCAATAGAACAAATCCATTATTGGATGGATTAATAAAAAGTACACAAACTAGATGAATAAAAAATTGAAAGTTTTAATGGGAGAATTAGAGATTGCCAAAAAAGTCATGAAACAAGAAGGGATCACTGGGTGGTAATGTAAACCATTCAAATTGATGGAGGATGTAACTAAAATCTATGGCAGAGTCAAAATAGGGATTTGTGGTTTACTTTACCACCTCAGTGATCCCTTCTTGTTTCATGGCTTTTTTCAGCGATCCATATTCACCTTTTAAAAATTTTTTATTCATCTAGTATATGTACATAGAGTGGTTAGTTACATGGTGCATGTACATAAATGAAGTGTATTCTGTCCCAGTGGAACCTGACTTGATGTGTCTAAACGAGTGGTTGATAATTATATAAAGACAGGTTCCACTATACAGGAAGACATTGTCTCAATACTTCGTATGTTTGTTTACAATTATTCCACTATAGACCACTCCCAGTCAGGAGCAGTTATTGTCAGCCATCTTGTCATTGTATACTGAGTACCTGATGATTAGTGGGGATCACCAGACTACTACAGCGGATCATGTGATCTCAATATTACATATTATACTAAGTTAGTTTTGTGCTCTTTATAGGCACTACCTGAATTGAAGACACTGGGTAAAACACAGTGGGTAGAACCACCAGATCTGAGGACCAGATCATGTGTACTACGAAGCGCTAACTAATTGTTGATCACTGTTACTGTTGACTATCATGACTGCCACACATCATCAAGTCGTAATTACTCCATAATGACAGCGTTTTTCGAATAGTGCATTGTAAACAGCAAACTAAGTAGAACTGTATTGAGGTGCTCCTTACTGTACTTTTTGTACAGAGACTATTCAGCTCACGTTAAATATCTTCAGTACTTGTGTAATATCATCACATGTACACATGGGCTTGTCTTGTTCAAGATGCAAATTTTATAGAAAAAAAAATTTAGAAGTTGCAAACTGCTGTTACTTGGTACAAAACTAGTGTTGCACCAATAATCAGTTGGAAAATGTGTAAGCCAATTATTAGCTAAGTGTAGGTTATTGCACAAATCCAGGTAGTCTCGCGCAGCCAGACCACTATTTCTCCCCACGGCGCTTATCGATTAGATATTATAAGCGCCAGCTCGAGCAGGCGCTTATAATATCTAATCGATAAGCGCCGTGGGGAGAAATAGTTGTCTGGCTGCGCGAGACTAAAATCCAGGTACAATAATCACCGAGGGCAAAGCCCGAGATGATTATGTGCCATTCCGAAGTAGCGAAGATACCGTGGATTTGGGCAATAACCAATTTAGATTATGGTTCGTACGGCTCTGGTCACTGCCAATAATGGCAGCTTCCTGATTGAATTAGTGTTAAAACAACTCACTGGTAGGCTTCCTAGATGAATACGATCATCTCTATTATCCAGTGATGTTTTCTTCACACACTAGCGATGATTTCTGATGGCTGTTGTGACTGGAATCCAGCAAAACATGTGACGCACGTGACAAATAATTTTGTCACAGGTATCTAACCAGTTTAGATACCTACCCCCGGGTATCTATTGGATTTTAAATATCTCATTAACGACCAAACTTCAAAGCATACTATGCGTACCATAGTCTATTGGTAATGAAGGAGAAATACTTACCCGATTAGCCAAAACCGACAATCAATCAGTACGATGGCAATGAACGTGTGACAGTGAACGCAGTGGTATTATGTTGTAATTGTTTTATAACTGTTTAGGCTTGCTTGTCTGCAAAAAAAGTTGTTGCAAGGCTATGGCAGGCTGTATATATTTATTTGCCACCCATGCAATTATTCAATTCCCTGTGCAAATAATTATTTAGTATGTGTACAAGTAGTACTGTATGATAGTGTAGTTGATGTTTCAAATGTGATGTTGATCTTCTGATATTGTAGGACACTCTCGTGCACATTATGTGAATGTGGTACTACAAATTTTCACCTGATAAACTACCTCAGTGTTCCCTACCAGTATTGTTATCACTTTACAAGTGAGAGTACCGTGTGTGTACTTGTGTGTGTGTGTATGCGTGCATGCATGTGTGTGTGTGTGCATCTTCGTGCTCACATGTGTGTTTACAACAAGTATTAAAGTTTTGTTGTATTTATGTGTACCTTTTTGTGTGCAATGTACTATGTGCTCACAACAATCATGTAACTGTTAATAGATCACTTGTTACTGTTAATAGATCACTTGTTACAACACATGACATGTATTTGTACTATTGACCAGTGTAAACATGTTGTAATCATCTTCCTCCATGTTCACAGGTATGTAATAGACAAGACATCAGTTCTCCAGATGGATTATCATTGTTATGTCAAGTAAGAACATTTCAGTGTATGTTCTATTAGAGTATTTTATTGCTACAAGTACTTGTGTTGTTGTATTATGTGCAATGTCAAACAATAATCAAACCCTTAGCCTTAGCCATTATCAAGTTATGTTTCTCTGAAGGCATCGGTCACTCAGGCAGTTAGGCAGTCAGTCAGTGAGTAGAAATGCCACCAAATAAATTTTTTTTTAAAATTGTAACAACAGGTCCTACTAAAGGCACTTTTGCACTAGGTCATACCTAACCATGCACAATAAAGGTATTGTAAAGTAGCTGGTTTCCAGTCTTTTTTTTTTTTTTGCAAGAAAGTGCAAACCTCCATGATCCTTAATATACAGTTGTTTTTTAGTATTAGTATTAGTGATTTAGGATACATAGGCAATGCCTGTATATGATCCTATTCTATAGCTAGCAAAATAAAATCAAACATAATTTAAATTAGTTACCAGTCATGATCGATAGTAAACATTTGTGAGGAGAAGTGTTGATCCAGTAGGTTTTTAAAACTGTTGATAGATTGGGCTGCAATCACATTCTCTGGTAAATTGTTCCATACATTAATGCTCCTTACTGCAAAAAAGTTTGATCTTGGCCGGGTGACAGCACGTGGTTTAAAAAATTTGTTTGCGTGGCCCCTGGTAGAACTGCATGTATTGGTAGAAAAGAAGTCAGATAGCTCGAGTCCAATGTCATTATAAATCATTCGATAAATAAGAATCATGTCACCTCGTAAGCAACGATACTGCAGGGATGGCAAACCTAATATTGATAAACGTTCTGAGTACGGTAGATCATTAAAGTTAAACAAATACTTGGTAAACCGTCGTTGCACACTTTCAATTGATTGTTGATCAAGGATATAATATGGCCCCCAAATAGCATTACCATATTCAATGATCGGTCTCACCAATGACTTATAAAGGCTAAGAAACATTGTCTTATCAGTGAAATTGAAGGACTTCCGTATAATAGCCAATGTACGGTTTGCTTTCGTAACAACAGAATCAGCGTGCTCATGAAACTTTAGTTGGTTATCGACAATAACGCCCAAGTCCTTGATGGAGTCATTCGGAGAAATCTGGATTCCATTTATGCTGTAACTGCCATAGTTATGTGGTTTGCCGAAATGCAATAGATGGATTTTTTGAGGGGGTGGTGGCCTCAAACCTGGGATTGATAATCGGAGTCTTAAGCTCCAAGAGAGCATGAAGGCGGAATTTGCCTGCCTCTTCCGAGGGGTGTGGCTTTATTGGAATCTAAGAGAGACTTCGTGGGTTGTGCCTCAGGAATGATGTCGAAGTTAAGGTCAATCAATAACTCTTCCTCCAATGTTATGTCATTGATGTCAAATAATTGCTAGCTCATCCTACTTTGGGAGTGAAAGTATAAAGACACTTTGTTCTGGAGGGATGGTAGTGTGTGTGTGACGATATTGAACTACACAATATATCATATTGAGGTAAATTATGGAGCCACAATAATATCATCTAAACAATATAATCGCTGATATCACCTATATTGCCTAATTACATCTGGCTAGTGGTTGTGTTTCTTGCATTTGCTATATACCTACAAGGAAAGGTAATTTGATTATGGGCAAATTCCAGCTGTTGTCTGGCACCATTTCACATTCTATGATATAATATGATGTTATGTAATGTTACTAGTCTCACTGCTTGACAAATTTAATTATACTTATCAATATTTAATCATATTGTGAATATAAACTTGTCAATATATCAAATAGCATCATTTTCAGTATTGCCCAGGGTAGTGTGTGCATGTGCATGTGTGTGAATTGAGTGTTTAATTTTTGTGTATTTCAATGTATATTTCTGTGTAAAGATTTAGTGGAAACTAATTAAAGTCTATGCAAGTACACAGAAAAATTTGGAATTTTCAACTAGAGTAGGGACCGTAACACATCAATAAAAAGTATTGAAACAAGCTGGAGTAGTGCACGTTATTAAATCACAGTAAAACAATAAGAAGTGTTATATCCCTACTGTGCATTTCCATTATGGTATCTTGAGCACAGTAGGGATATAACACTTCTTATTGTTTTACTGTGATATAATATCATGCACTACTCCAGCTTGTTTCAGTACTTTTCATCAATGTGTTATGGTCCCTACTCTAGTTGAAAATTCCAATTTTTTCTGTGTACTTGTTTGTTAACTTTTTTTGTAAATAAATTATTATGACTGGTGAACCCACGTATACCACATCTGAAATGGCACCGCACGCCCCAATTATCGTCTGAAAAGTGAAGTATCCATTACGCTTCGTTGTCAGCTATGTTCAACCCGTTACGCAGCATTTTGAATCAAGAACTGTTCGAAAAGTACCTCTGTAATCCATGCATACCGAAAGAAAGAAATGGTGCTGCACGTCCCAGTTATATCAATTATCGTCTGAAAAGTGAAGTAACCATTACGCTTCGTTGTCGGCTATGTTCAACCAGTTACAAGGCAGTACAAATCAAGAACTGCTTGAAAAGCACCTCTGATATCAAAATAGCCACTATGACAAATATGGACGATTTCCGTTACGAATGGAAGCCATCACATGCTATCGTTAAATCGACACTTTTTGCTGTCAGCAAAGATGAATGGGATACAAAGGAGGACACTGGTAAGTCCATGAAGAATGCATTGTACGTATGTACTGCGGTATGCCAGAAGGCACCTGTTGGGCCGAAGCGATGTCGAACAGTGAAAAAATCAAGCCTGTAGCCTTAGCCGTTATCGAGTTACACTTGTCTGAAGGCATCAGTCAGTTACTCAGTCAGTCAGTAGAAAATTCCATTAAATAAATTATTTTTAAAATTTCGTAGCAACTTGTTGAAAGCGTTTCGGGTCGATCTGAAAGCTTGTTTGGGCTTAGTTTCACCTAACCAATACTGCCTCATCGTCGTTAGGGGAAAATTGAGGCTGTTTTTTTGGGTGATATTATTTTGTGGGCCACGCCTACTCCTTTGTGGTCCCTGCTATACAGTAACTATCGTACTGTATGATGACAGAAGTGGCCATCAAGCTGCTTAGGGAACGTGAGACTGTGACATCGTAAAATTTTGATATAGACATCTAAGGAGAGGGAACTTATGAACTACTGCTCAGATGTGGTGAGAGTTAACAAGGGAAAATTCTTGGGGAATTTTAGTGATGTGGAAACTACTGAAATTGATAATCAGGGCACTGATCCATGGCCCCATTTGAAACAAAACTTTAAAATTAGCACACATATCCACCTTGATAATCGGGGCACTTGTTCATGGTCCTATATGTATTAGTGTAGACCTCTGAAATCAGAACACGGACAACTTGATAACACTACAGTATTGTTTAATCTCAAGATGTATATTATTCTATATAGTTCCACTGTAGTGCTGTCATGTCCTTGTCAGCACATTGGTTTTTTTCACTTAACTGTTTACATATGGCAATGTCAGAATTGTTATAAACAATGAGTGCACTATACTTTTCATTAATATAGCTAGACTTATGAGAACTCTTCCTAGTGCTAAAGTAATGCATTGAAACTATGTAACACCAGATGATGATGTGTGACAAGGTTCAGAGATGGAGCAAAAATCGACCTAGACATGTCACTGCCAAGGTATGATATCTTTATATTTAATTAATGGGCCCTTTTAATTAAACCACCTCGTAATAGTGAACATGTTGAGTAGGCTCTACACTTAACCCTAAAATCCGCACGTGCCGATATATCAGTGTTTTTTATAAAGCTTGAAATACGCACAATTATTACTATTGGATGAATGCGTGATGGGTTGTAAACCGGCAGTATATGAAGCTTGTCTAACTACATTAGTCCAAAAACCACTTAGCACTGGAAAATATATTTATTGGGTTACTTAGACAACGATGAATAGTCGTTGTAACAACATTTACTCACTTGTTACATATGATGCACTGAAGATTGATGTCTGGTTTCCCCTACCTCGTGAACGCATGGTCTGGTAGCCATTTTTAAAAATGTGTGACTCACGTGAGCTTTATATGCCGTGATTCTCCAATGAATGATGAAGCTACTAGTGTTTATTTGATACAGTGAACTGGGACAGAGTTATGGTCCATTTCTGAAGGTATGCAATGGCATGCGTGTTTTAATTGTGTACACGTTGTTTCTTGGCGTTCTGGCCTCATGCTTTTATCAAAGGGTAAATCCCTAGGTACCGTTTTATTCCTTATTACATCACGAATATAATAGCAAAAATTGTGTAGCAGTATCTTTCTTAATTCAATAGCTACAAGGTTTTGTTTGAGCCAATTTATCGGCGTATGTGTTTTCAGTGCATTGTTCCTAAAAATTACATGCGGGTTTAAGGGTTAACTAAGCATACTTGAATAAGACCACCTCATTGTAGTGCATGACCATGTCAAGTAGACCCCAGAGAGAAAAGAGTACTTCAAGACCTCATTAATAAGGCCACCTGATCATGTCAAGTAGGTCCCAACCTATAGCGGTTTGGTTGTTCGTGACTACGTTGCCAATGGAATTTTAGCAGCAAATATGCATTCTACAAAGAGTCAACTTCATTGGCTATTGCTGCAGATGTGCAATGTAGTTGTGGACAATCATCCTAAAGATCATTTGTGACCAGTTGAACAAAAGTGGTTTTTTTTTGGGAGGTGGGGTTGGCAAAATTCTATTATTACTATTGATATAAACTGAGTAAAAAAGTATGCATGTCTCATGAAAATTTTGTGCACGATTTAATTGCTTTGAAATGCAGCTGAAATCAAAAAAGTCTGGACTTGCTTGTTCAGGAAGCATAAGAAAATCTGTGTCATGTTCATTCAGTTAGGTACATGATTATGAGTAAATTACAGGTGCTTAATTAATTGATCATAACTCATGGCTGAAACAAGCTATAAGATGGGACTTGGCTCAATCTGTTCATAAACTAGCAAATCCATCAAGGTATATATATATATAGTGCTTTTTCTATTTTTTTTTGTGTACACTAAACATAAGGCTATTCTAACAAAGAAATGACAATGGTAATTTTATTCTACTGCATCATAAATAACCACCCAAACTAACTCCAAGACTATGGCTAAAACTTAGGCTGTCCACTCCTTTGTTACTATCAATAACAGAAGCAGTAAAATGGAATTTGAGGAATGTATGAAAATGATAGACTTTGATCAGCTGGTCACATTTTAGTGACCATACCACAGACGTACTTCATAAGTTTGGTCCCAAATGTGGTTTCACTACTCATTGTAACAGTGGGTTTATGTACACAACTATATTTCCCAGCTCAGAAGACAAGACACCACCATGAAGTGCTGAGACTCTCCAACTACCAGTTCACTCTTCATTACCTCAACTGGAAGGGACTCTGTGCAATTTTTACAGTTTGACACTCTCATTTTTATGCTATAAACTCTTGGTTGTATGCACATGGTATCCATTAATGTACAAAAGAACTATAACACTGTACCACACAGAATTATTATAATCTCATAAACCCTTTTAATATGACACTAATATAATATTTTAATTTGTTTTAAGTTTGAAAGCTTTGGATACTTCAAGTGTTCTTCTCTTGTTGTTGTTATAGCCATTCATTTCAAACAGATTCATGTGTGACAAGTCATGACGTCTCCATTTCACCTGTACACTAATACCTAACCATCAGGAATCCACTGGAACACTAAATTAAGTACAAGGAAATTATCTACTGCTGACACAAGTTGTGTACATACCTCTTAGGGGTGGGTGATACCTAACAATATAATGCCTCGGTATTGATGTGCTTTAATACTAATATAAGTACCTACTAGTGTTGCACCGATAACCAGATCGGTTATCGGAAAAACCATATATCGGCTGTGTTTTTTGTATATCGGCTGTGTTTTTTGTATATCGGTATCAGATCGGCACCACGATTTAAAAAGCAACAGATACAGATATATGTATATATTTGGAAATAAATGTTCATATGCATCAAATGATGTTTACAAATGCATTGAGTTGCATTTTCAATATTGTTATTACTACTTCTGTGTACTGTCAGCTGTTGTTGTAGCAATGCTACCACTATAAACAAGCTAAATTGGCCCTTCGCGATCAAACTACTAGTAAAAATTGCTACAAAATAGACATGTTGTGCTATATCGGGTCAGCTACGTTTATTGGCTTGAAATATTATCTAATATCGGTTATCGGAATATCGACAAAATCTCATATCAGTGCAACACTAGTACCTATGCTTGCAAGTCAAGCTGTACAAAATGTTTACAAGGTAAAATGAGGCCATGGCAAAGTTTGGTGGCATTAATTTATCTACATTCTCAATTTCAGTTGTATGTTCAGTACTGAATATCACTTGTTCCAGGAATATTGGTATTACATGAACCCTTAGTACCTGCTCTGAAAAGTAACTACAATGTATTTCATAGTATGGCACATTACATATAGTTACCACACAGGGCTGCCCAGAGAAATTGAGGGGTTCAGGGCCCAGGGACAAGGAGGTTTCCATTCTGAATCACAACTTCACACAAGCTGTATAAGTTGAAGACCAAAAAAAAAAAAAAAAAGGTCATTACATACTGACAATGACAATAGCTACTTCTCACCAACCATATCTCTTTATTTATAAGCTTGCTACACTGCTCCTCTGAAGAATACTGTTAGAGTATCTAGATCTGACTGCTCTATTAGAGTATATCGATCTTTTAAACAGGTATTCAGGGGGCCCTTGATGGAGCGTCCTGGGGCCCGGAGCAAAATTCCCCAGTTCCCCCCCCCCCCCCCCCCCCTGTGGGCAGCCCTGTTACCACATACAACCATCCTGTGGTAGGCGTAATAGCCACTACAATACAAGTACAGTGAATCAGGTCACTGTATGTTAAGGTCATGCACCTGTCTAAACTGGCCATTGAATATGTCTAAGCCTTTTGGTCTAACCTAATGCAGCCACTTGTTTAGCAAGATCACTAGGTCATCTGTCTAAATTGACCATTGCAATAATGTGTCAGTGTACTAAGTGACTTGTTAATATAGCCACCTGCTTAATAAGGTCAGGAAACTGGCCCAATGGAAACCGAGGTTTTACTGTATCCAATACATCATCACTGTGCCAGCTGGTAAACGGTGCCATACTTGCATTCTAAATAAAGCATGGATAGGTTTAATGTACAAATCCAGGAGGGTTGGACAAGACCACATGCACTATGAAGCACTAACAAAAATGTTTTAACTAGACAGATGCAAACAGCATCGTGGGGCGAGCCTGAACATACTTAATGGGAGTATACATAGCAGCAATAGTGGTCATATACAAATCTGATAACACAACGTAAAGCATAAGTAAGCAAACAAAATTATTATGTAGAAAAATCAATGTTATTGTTGTGTGACTGATTCATTATTTTACATACTAATTCTGCCTTCTCTGCTGCAAGATTGTGTCCCTTTGCCGAGCATATCTTGTTCTGAGTATTCTCTGTTTCTCCTTCGTCTTTCTTCAGCTTCTTCTGGTGTTTCTCGGTCCCTTCTCAATCTGTACAGCTGTCTCCTTCTTCTAAGCCATTCTTCTGTATTCATTTAGCCAACCTTAGGTGATTTTCATATTCACGCGCTGATACACGTGTTTCATACGCTGTAATCTACGTCGTATATTTCTCCGTGACATGGTCGATGAGACGAACATATATGGAAGTGCTGTAATCTACTTCGTATATTTCTCCGTGACATGGTCGATGAGACGAACATATATGGAAGTGCTGTAATCTACGTCGTATATTTCTCCGTGACATGGTCGATGAGACGAACATATATGGAAGTGCTGTAATCTACGTCGTATATTTCTCCGTGACATGGTCGATGAGACGAACATATATGGAAGTGCTGTAATCTACATCGTATATTTCTCCGTGGCATGGTCGATGAGACGAACATATATGGAAGTGCTGTGATTTACGCCGTTTATTTCACGGTAAGTCCGTTTATTTCAGGGTCTCTTTCCGATTTCTTCTGTAGTTTTTTGGGCATGGTCGCTGAGACGAAAGTTACGTGGGCGACTCGCTAGTGTGGGACTCGCTCAGGCTCGCCCCAATTAAATGTAGTAGTACCACCTGTTGAAAGTAATAGATCACACAACAATGGTTGTATTGTAATCATTGATGATCACTGTTACTATGTGAAAGTCGTGACCGCCACACATTGTCATTACTATAAGTCTGATTACTCCATACCGGCAGCATTTTTTCCAATCATGATTCACACCACTGCAAACAACAAACTAAGTAGAACTAAAATGTGTCGAGCCCCTTCTTCTTTGTACAGAGACTAGTTAGCTCACTTGAAATACTTTTAGTACTTGTGCAATACTACATGATCAAGTGGACTTGTCCTACTGCCCCTGCTATAAATCAAACAAGCACCCTTTGCTAGTGTTATTTAATATTTATGAAAGGATTTTAGGGATAACCAATAATCTGAAGTAACAACACAGAAGTGACGATACAACACATGTGAAAAAATATTGGCCATCTAATGGTATGGTAGCATCGTAATAATAGCAACTCCCAGCCATAACAAAGCCACGGTACTAAATGTTGAGGTGAACATGGCAGTGATTCAAGTAGACTACATAAGGGGCATCACATGCCACCAGGCTACAAAAATTACGTGGAGTATATATATACTAGCATTTGTAAAATGTTCATACCTACTATAATTCAAGTAGTTAAGCCCCTCGCTATACCAACTCACAAGTGGACCTGTTTCAAAATTTTGTGATAAAATAGATGACACTTTCATCAGAAAGCAGACTGGCTACAGTCTTACTATTCTAGTATGTAAGTCACTCTACACCTGTAGGTAATGGAAACATGTAATATTTCCAGAACCTGGCTGTACAAATGCTAAAAGTTTTTACCATGTGTTTCAATTGAATGCCACAACTGTGATGTCACATGCAATTGCTCTATGTATTTCCAAATTTACAAAGCACCAGTGACTATTATGTCAGACTCTTAAACACAATACTAGCAGTATTTGTGTATACCCCTGCACTATAAGCAAGGGGTGTTACACACACTATGTTATAAGCACAGGTGCACATTGGAAAATAGGGCTGGGGCAGTCGAAATTTAAGAAATATTTAAAGTCACAGGTCAAACACTGAAAAAATCTTCAAGTCACAGGTCACGGTGAAATTTTGTCTGGTCAAGACTTTGACCATGATCACAGATTAACCTACAACAAGTGCCTGAGTAACACACCCTTATAAGTGTGCTATAATCAATACAGCAGCCTACCAGCAACAGAGATCATAGTCTCGCGTGGCCATACCGCTTTTTTTCCTTTTTTGAGTGATGGTCGGCAGAAAAAAAGGGTTTGGTGAAACTCCAATAGCTGTTTGGTTCTGACTACTCCCCAGTTTTTGGGGATGTTGATTGGTGAAGATGACGAAGAAAGGAGTACTAACGAGGTGCGAATGACGCATTGCAGATCCTGCCACATAGTGTCGTCATCTTCGCGCACATGCTTGTCAGACTAGTCAGTAAAGACTGATAGCGCCACGAGGACGTTCAAAGTGATACGAAGATGAGCCTTCAGGAGGTAATAATTTTGATTTACGTTGTCGTTTGTATGATTATTGAACTTTGTTTGTTTGAAAGGCCCAGGCTTTGTTTTTGAAATGCTGCTGTATTTGTGCTTGTAATCTCAGCAAAAGCAAAGGGAAAAACCATAGGAGAAAGCTTACATCGTGTAATGAAGAGTTCTCTAAGCTTCAAGAATGTTTTCTGGAGATTTGCAACGTGAATATCCATGATTGTAATGAATTTAGGGATGATTCTGTCGTCTGCTATGGATGCTTACAAGTTTTGAAGAAACTGAGAAGGAAACAGCAGAATTGAAACAGCAATTATCAGTTTCACTCCAGAGATTTGTGAGCAATGTTGGAAGCTCCCATAAACGTACTGTGCCACCAGACTCACAGACCGAAAAGATTAAGCAGTCAACCTAAACGAATCACAAATCCATCAAAAGTTTCAGTATGTCGAAGCCTTAATAATATTACCTCATATCAATTATTTACAGAAATATTACATTTGTAGTGTACTGTATACTGCAAACTTTTATTGTCTGTTTGTATTTAAATGGCCACAAGGAAGTGAACTATCATTTCTTATTTGTGTTCATGTAGCTGATGTATTGGCTTAAGCATTGCTTTGAATTGTTCTACACAATAGGTGCTGATTGGAGACAAGCGATATGATATGACACCAACTCGACTGTCACCAGTGAAAAGGATCACAAGACGAAATTATGTTTCCTTCAGTACTACAGTTGTAAAGCTACATTCTGCCAAATTATCAAATCACTCAGCTTGATTATCAGGAGAGAATTTAAAAACTTATGCTCAGATCAACATTCATCCATATTGAGAGGCAATCCCGAGAGCATCAAGACGTTTTCTTGGATGCAAATATGGGATGAAATACAAAAACATGTGCCAACTTTAGTATCCCTGTTAACAGCTATTACTCCAGCAAACTGCCAGCCATTAGTGTGTACAATAGTTTCTATGCTGTTGAAGAGGAGACATCAAAGAATGGGATTGCTGCAAAAAATAATATCATCACTATTATATGTGAACGGAGTCCATAAGCAGGTGATTAAATAAGCAATATTGTGGTTTATGAATTATAATTTTTTGGGCAGATATACAAATGCTTGCAACCACTGATGTTATGCCAATCACACAAGGGCATACTTAATGTGATTGATGGCACTGTGAAAGGTTATGACGACCTTCCTAAATTATGGCACAGTGATTTGATAGAACGAATACAGCCTGAGCAAGCACAGGTACCATTGCAATATCATTTTTGTGTTATTGTAATACTTTTCTGCATAGAATTCAGATATTCATAACTTGCTCTATCCTGGGTTTTTTGAGTCGTCGGATAGTGAAAGTGACACTTCTGTCGTTTCACCTCCATACAGCTCTCTCAGTGACAGTGACTCATACAGTCTGAGTCAAAGTCAGATTGATTTGTTATTTGATGATGGTGAGGATGAGCAGGCTGATGAGCCAGCTAACATAGCTCCACCTACCATTGGCGACACAGCAGAACTGCCCAGTTTGGGAGATCTGTCAGCTACAATTGAAGAACTGTCTGCGACACTTATGGACATTTCTTCTAGTGTTCCCCAAACAAGTACTGACTTACCTACCATTGGCGAGTTGTCAGCTACTATACAGGAATTGTCTGTTGCTATTTCGCAGATATCTAGTAATGGTGATGCTTTGGCATTCTATCATTCTCAGCCAGTCAGCTTACCTCCAGTTGGCCCACAACCGGTCAATTTGACTCCAGTCAGCTTACAAGTCAGCTCAGATCCAGTCAACTTACAAGTCAGCTCAGATCCAGTCAACGTACAAGTCAGCTCAGATCCAGCCAACTTACAAGTCAGCTCAGATCCAGTCAACTTACAAGTCAGCTCAGATCCAGTCAACTTACAAGTCAGCTCAGATCCAGCCAACTTACAAGTCAGTTCAGATCCAGTCAACTTACTAGTCAGCTCAGATCCAGTCAATTCACATCCGGTCAGCCAACAACCTCAGAAGTGGTCAGGATTCAAACTAGTAGGGGACAACATCGACAAAAATTTTCGACGATCGTTTTATCGTCACAATAGGCAAACCATTTCTATGCATGCCTTTCACATGTATGCTGTCAAAGACCGGATAGACCTATCATCACTGTCAGATATTGCACCTTCTGATGCTAAGGTTGACATCACTAAACTTTTAATCCACCAAACTGATATTGATGGACTTAAATCACAAGTGGTTAGTAATAGCATGTTACAACTAATATTATTCTGTTAATCTTAGGTTCCTACTGGAGCTTTTCAACGAAATTAAAATAAACTAGACGAAATGTGTGAAATAATGGAGAAGCTACATGAATCCGTTCCAGCTACAAATGTAAAGGAGTATTATGACCTGTTTGATGATGGGTGTTTAATGGAAGTGGAAGAAGAAACGTTTCACCAAATATTGTTTGGAGGGGACCAACTCACCGTGGCAAGAGCTAGAGGAAGTCGTATCATTCGGTGTGACCATGTCACCAGTATAACCTCCAGAAGGGATCGTTTAGAGGGATTGTTGCCGGTTGTTGAAGACCGGCATGCATAGCAATGCTTACTTAAAGTAACGGATACTCCATGAAAACATGACACCAATGTTGTATTTTTATAGGCTATATGGAAACATCTTTACAAGAAATCATCTTCATCTAATATGTGCACCTTAGCACAATTGAAGATCTTATTGAACCATGGAGCATCTTTAGACCCAGACGATAATATGAAAGGCTGTGAAGACTTTTTAACAGTAGTGTTATACGCTCAAGTCAATGCTGCTGCAGAAAAACTGTTGTCGGAAAAGTCTTATGAAAATGTTGAAGATTTGTCCAAGGCCATAGTGCAGAACTACATTTGCTTCGATCCCATGAAGAAGGTTGACAGAGGTGACAAGGTGCACTTATATGCCACTCAACTCATGACCCTTCTACTCTTTTGGCATGCATTTAATGATGCTGTTAAAGAAGGTGACGGTGACAGGGTTATTGATTATTGGAAATATTTACTGGTAATTTTTCGGGTGAAGGGGCACAGAAATTGTTGTAAGGAGGCTATAATGATGTTATCACAGTACCACTGTTTACTGTCTGATCATATGGCAGCTCAATTAAAATGGTCAAGGTTTGTTAACACTCAAGGAAGAACTGGGAAAAACGTTTCATGTGATCTACATTTTGAGCATCTCAATAAGCGATTGAAAGGCTTGATTACTGGTTTAAGGTCCAATGCTGCTAGCAAGTCGGAAGACTCAATTTATCCCTGTAATGCTATTAATAGAGCAGCAGGGATGTTGATTGGTGAAGATAACGAAGAAAGGCGTACTAACGAGGTGCGAATGATGCATTGCAGATCCTGCCACATAGTGTCGTCATCTTCGTGCACATGCTTGTCAGACTAGTCAGTAAAGACTGATAGCACCATGAGGACGTTCAAAGTGATACGAAGATGAGCCTTCTGAAGATGATAGAAGATGCATCGCGTCAGATTAAACTGTGTTTAAAAGAGAAGCAAGTAGAAGCAATCCAGAGCTTTTTATCGGGACATGACATCTTCGTATCTCTCCCAACTGGATATGGGAAATCGGTAATATACGCCATCCTGCCACTGATATTTGGTAGAATTCGAGGTAGGGTTCAAGTGTTGGTAGCAGTGTGAATATAAAAGCCCTAAAGGAAAGCAAGGAAGCATAATTGTGTGTATCAGCCCGTTGACTGCCATTATGATGGATCAGCAAACCAAATTTCAGAACATGGGTATTAGTGCTGAGTTCGTAGGAGAAGGACAAAAAGATCCTACAGCATGGAGAAGAGTATTTAATGGAGAAGTTCAGTTGGTGTATATAAGCCCTGAAAACATTCTTTGCAATCCCCATTACCGCCATGTGCTTAGATCAGGGACGTATAAAGAAAATTTGGTTGATGTTGTAGTGGATGAAGCACACTGTGTCAAGACCTGGTAAGTAAATGTGCAATGTTTACTAAATTGTGTTATATTTTTATACAGGGGGATCAGTTCCGAACAGCTTATGCCTCTCTGGGTGATCTGTGTAGCATTATACCAAGCGATGTCAATTTTATGGCTCTAACAGCCACTGCCACTCATGCAACATTTGAGATTGTAAAAGAAAGGCTGTCATTACGTAATCCGATTGTTATAGGAGTGTCTCCTAACAGACCTGATATTTTTCTTTCACTTGTATCTTCCATGGAGTTGGATATGCTAGTAGACACTTTGTGCAGTGGTTTGAAGTAGGAGAGAATAGATATTCCTAAAACTTAGGTGTTTTGTAGGAGCTGCCCAGATTGTGTTGATAACTTCGTATTCTGATAGCTACCATGGCATTTAGCATGGGAATTGATATACCAGATATTCGCCAAGTGTATCATTGGGGAGCTCCAAGTGATTTAGAGCAATACCTACAAGAAAGTGGTAGGGCTGGCAGAGACAGGAAAGTGTCTCGGGCTGTTTTAATAAATAGCAAAGGGTATTCTCATGTTTCAAAGCCAATGAAAGAATACTGCGAAAACAAGGACAACTGCAGGCGTAAAGAACTATTAAGCTCATTTATCATGTATCAACACACAGAAACTGTAAAGTGTACTTGTTGTGATGTTTGTTTATTGTCTTGTACTTGTAAAGAATGTAAAAACTGATAAATCAATCCATGTCAGATACAGGTATGTAAAACAATTTATAGTCTATGAGTTTTGATTCGCTCTGTTATCCAATCTTTAAGATGATTAGTGGGGCACTGTTGTAATATAGCATTAAAATAGCAAAATTTAGAGTGTCTTCGTGCAGAGAAGTTGTTAAAAACTTTGACTTCTTTCAATACTTCTTATACAATTTCAATGTCCTTCGTAAAACTGGGAGGGTTGTGTACAATGGCTTCTCCTCTGGTTTCACTTTGTTCCTTAAAGTTGCTACAAATGTGATGTAACACACCAATTGACCACAAAAACTGGGGAGTAGTCAGAGCCAAACGGCTATTGGAGTTTCACCAGACCTTTTTTTTCTGCTGACCATCACTCAAAAAAGGAAAAAAAGTGGTCTGGCCATGCGAGACTACAGAGATCATGATAGTATGTAGTCAATGTTTCCAGGGGCTTAAGTGTCCAGCCTTTATGGATTAATACTTGTGTACTTACAATGTAACAAAGTACAGAGAGATTAAATAGTGACTGGTGCTCTGATTGGTGCATTTATTCACGTACTGCAAAGGAGTGACACACAGGCACTCACTGTAGGTAGATCTGCGACTGCAGTCAAAGTCTAAGTCAAAGATCAAGGCCACCAAATTCGTGCCAAGTAAACGGTCTAGGGTGAAAATTTCCAACCCACAATCGAAAAGTACTGAAACATCATTGCTAGGTCACCGGTCAAAGATTGAAAAAGGCTCTTAGTCACAGGTCAAAGCGAAATTTCGTTGGGTCAAGACTTTTACTGCAGTAGTAGATCTACCTACAGTGAGTGTCTGTGTGTCACCCCTAGTCTTGCGTAGCCAGATCGCTACTTTTCTTTTTGTGTGGGCGTTTGGAAAGGTAGGGTCTGGTACACCTGCATTAAGAATTCTGTGTAACGTTCCACTGCAGTCAGGGTGAATGTTGATTGCTGCTGATTGGCGAAGCCCTAAACTTCTTAGACCTGCAAAAGCGTCACGTGCCCATGGCTTTTGCAGGTCTAAGAAGTGTAGGGCTTCGCCAATCTGCAGCAATCAACATTCACCCTGACTGCAGTGGAACGTTACACAGAATTCTTAATGCAGGTGTATCAGACCCTACTATTCCAAACGCCCACACAAAAGAAAAGTAGCGGTCTGGCTACGCAAGACTATGTCACCCCCTTGTACTGTGTCAGTCTCTGTGTGTGTGAAATCTCACCTTGATGATCTTCGTCATTATTCACCAGTAACAATCACGTGTTTACGTCTGAGCTGGGCAGGCTAAGTAGCTACAGCAGTCCTAGCAACACCACTGACTCCATAGAGCATGAATAGTTTCGTGCACGTGGCGCAAGTACGCATAAAGTGAAGTTTCCGGTAACGTCATTTTGTAGTTAAATAGTGATCACGTGATCCGTAGGATTTCTACGCCATTTTTCTTAAATCTCGAGGAACTATCAGTTGAATTAATTACCACATCAAATAACTATCAAGGAGTGGCAAGAAGGTGTCGGTGGCAGTTGCCAATGTTTGGGACAGCTCAGCTCAAACTATTTGTATTGTCCTCGGTATTGTCGTGGCAAAGAAGTAGGCCTATGTTGTATCATAGTTGTAAAGTTTAGTATATCTACGTATGGTTGTTTAGCTAATGAATACTGTATTATTGTGCCTACATACGGGTTAACTTACGACAAGGCCGAAGGGGTGGTATACAATAGTCCTGTAGAACCCGGGATCAAGGTTTTTGATCCACGAAAATATATCTTGATCACTTGATTTCGCCTTAAAAATAGCCTTGATTGTTTGATAATTTGCCACATATTTTCGTAAATTATCGTTTTGTTGCTGTTGATCGCTTGATTCTGTGCTAATTTATCTCTTGATCGCTTGATTTGATTTTGATCCTGGTCGCAGATGGTTCTACAGGACTATGGACCTTATCCGCAATGACGTCAAATTGTTAAATGGCGGCCGATAGTGTGGACACTTTGTACAGGGGTATTGGGAGAGATGGCAGTTCGCTATGTTAAGGTGGCGGTTACCTGACAATTTCCGGTTTGAAGGATATTTTTAAAATTCAGCTGTGAACACATTTGTAGAGCTACGCAAAAGCAAACACCGTTACATCGTAAACCAGCTCTTCTTCTACCTACATGATGATTTGTACGACCATTAGATGCTGAACTATAACACTATAGAGCCGATTGTAAGAGCATGCAAAAATATTTTCAGTGTCAGTTTACGCAAAGCTTGTTGCACATTATGGCGAAGTAAAACGTGTAATCTATTCTTTAGCAGCAAAAGCAGGGCGCAATCAACGCAACTTCAGCCTATTCCAGGTTGAAACACAGCTATGGGATTTTAAAACCCTATTGGCCACCACGAAGGGACCTAAAACCTGCTGTAACATTGACAGGCAGTACAAAAATCTTTTTTTCTCGACATGCGGCCCTGCTACAATAACCAATCGCTTATTTTACACTAATACAGAGGTCTCCCTCACTAGTATACAAGAAAAAACTGATGCAGAAAGTTGTTCTAATACTTTAGCATACCATACAAAACCACAAATGACGTATGCCGCCTAAATTTCGCGCGAACCACCCGAATCCCCGTGAACAAAGCTTCTAAATTACTCTACTTACTTTAGTGAATGTCTTCTTTAATAATACTCGCACAATAGTAACAAATTTCCTCTTGTTACAAGGCAATGGGTCTTAGTACGTGCAGCTGCCATTTTAATTATTACATAAACACTAATCACATGATGCAATAAATGAATTTTTGTGGCAGGAAGTATGGCTTCGTTTGCAATAGCTTCAAAACCACGACTTCCAGGTAACCGCCACCTTAACATTCACATACTGCAGCAGTGGCAAGGTGAGGCATACATACTTAATTTTCAAGACAAATGCACATGGTTTTGCATCAATGCCAAAACTTAAGTCTGGTTTCATCTGGGGACTATTTTGCATTGCCATATCACGCTAACTAGCCTCTTACCTTTATTATCCAATAGTTACATGTTGTGATATCCGCAAACAAAGTTCATTTTAGTGATTACAGACGAAGTGCCCACACTATACACGGCCATTTTGTCAATTATGATGTCATTGTGGATAAGGTCCATTGGAAGTGACTACCCCTTGTACGAATATGAGCGGCTACTAGACCATTTTGTAACAGCATAGAAATAATTATTGTATATGTAGTAGTTGTAACATAAGTATGGATGATTTGCCTGAAATATCACTAAGTGCTTGTGGTATTGTAGACTTTGAACTATATAGAGACAATAATCTGTAAGTATGTAGACTAATGTTCATGAATAAAATTAGCTATTTTTAGTTTCTTGTACTTGATACTTATTTTAGTAACTTTTAATTTCCTTTGTGGTTCTAGAACATTCTCTTAGTGTGACTATATAAATGTGTGCTGTTTGTAATACTTTCAGAGTGTGAATTAAAGTGAATTATAATCTTATTGATGTGAACTTAGCTTTAGTAAATTAGCTACTACTAAGATATCACAGTGTCCCATATTACAACTAACATATTCCACTTGGGTGACTCACCTGCAAGTTTAGGATGTATTTATATGGGACTGTGTGAATAATGTGACCATGAATAAACTAAAGTAGTGAATATGTTAACACTAATGGCCAAATCATCTAAGCACTATGGTAGTGTCTGAACATCTCCACATGACTAGAATGCAATAAAAACGAAAATGATCTAAGCCAAAGCATAGATCATTTCCCAAGTCCATGATCTATGCTTTGGCTTACTTTACAAAACTAAAACCCGCCATTGATACTGTGAAGTGTCATTATTAAAGCAGAGGAGATCACACAGTTCCATCAAAGAAATTGGATGATTTCTGAGAATGCTTGGAATGCATTAATGAGAATAAAAGGTAGTATGTACAAGTTCAGAAGAAGTTGGACACTTTCACTTGAATTGTATCCTTAATTGCATTCCTTGATTTGGTATTTCACGTAGTCACAATACAAAACTGAAAAATGGTGGGGATCACTGTGGATCGTTAGATATTCAGATCATCCTTTTTGTAAGCCTCAAGGCAATGTACTTTGTTTTGTAATCAGTGCTTGAATTCCGGGTGAAATTAATAAGTTGCAGTTTGGCTTACACTACTTCACCAGTCTTCATGTATGTATTCTATTAACGAAAAATGAGATGATTCAGTGAGTTATTCTGAGATTGCAATGTATTATCCTCCACAACAAAACAATTTTGTGTAATTTGTTTTAGTGACGCTTAAAGAACATCCAACCTCCTCTGTGTGATAGATAGTTCGAAGTACTAGGTTTCCGTTATGAACGATTTGGTATGGACTACTCCACTCACGAACTACAATGAGCCATTACACGTGTTCTCACTTATCATGAAGTGCACTAACAAGAACATACATGCACGTGATGTACAACATTACATAATAACTAACAATAATAATTATGTCATAGTTACTAGTTCTCGACATCCTCCGGGGGGGCACAGAGTGTTTGTGTCCATTCTCTTACTTGTTGTCTCCCGGATTGCCGCTTTGCGAGCAGGTCTTCTCTCCACTTCTGTTTGTAGTGTGGTCACCATCATCTGATGAATTTGACTTGTCCTGATGCTGTTTAAATAGGGGATCTTCTGCGGTTACTTCCAGAGGGTAGAGTTTGGCGATCGGGCGATTCGTTCTACCAGTAGAAGTCCTGATGTTGGCTGCTCTGACCAAACCATCTTCTCCGGCAATGGTGTCTTCCACAACAGCAAGACGCCAATTGATACACAGAGTATCATCATGCGCTAATACCATGGCTCCAGGTTTCACAGTTTGGACATTAGGAGCATTAGATTGATGAAATTCTCTTAGCCCAGTCAAATTTTTCCTTCTCCATCTTGTCCAAAAGTGTTGAATCAGGACTACTTGTTTCTTGGTTCTTGACTGAACTTCTGTCTCTCCAAAATCAGGGTCACACTGGTTGTGCTGTGGGGTCATGTGATACGGTACACAAACTATCTTCCTACCATATAGCAGGTAGGCTGGGGTGATTGGGTCTGGATCACTGATGTCTGTAGGGGCATATGTAAGGGGGCGGTCATTGAGAATGGCCTCAATCTCAACGATAATGGTTTGGAGGCTGTTAAGGGTTATAAATGCTCTACCCAAGACCTTCTTCAAGGTCAGTTTAGTCAACCCAATAAGCCTCTCCCAAAACCCCCCCAAACCAGGGAGCGCATTTTGGGATGAACCTCCATTCTGTACCAGACTTGGAGAGGGCACTTGTGGGTTAGGGTGAGGAGAACAAGGCCTTAAGTTCATTAGCAGCAGATAGAAATGTTGACCCATTGTCTAAAAGGACAAGACGGGGCAGGGATTTTCTGCTGCTGAAATGCCTAAAGGCTTGTAAGAAGCATTCGACAGGGAGGTCTGTCACAATCTCTAGGTGTACAGTGCACGTGACAGCACAAGTAAATAAACAAATGTACACCTTACATTCTCCTTCACCTCTCACATACAAGGCACCAGTGAAGTCAACACCTGTGACTTCGATAGGCATGGACTGCTCTACACGGGCCTTCACAAGTGGTGGAGGATCTGGTGCAGTGTATGGTCGTCCAGCTAATTTCCTACAGGTCACACACTTCCTCAACAAAGCTCTGATTCTTTGCCTTGCACGAGGCACCCAATACATTTGACGGAGAGCAGTCAGTGTCATGCTGACCCCTGCATGGTGCTGTTGCTTGTGAGCGTGCCATATGAGGAGTAAAGTGAAGGGGTCCTTCGGTGGCAGAAGGAAGGGAAACTTAGCGGACTCTGAAAGTGGTGTATTGTGGATCCTACCGCCACAACGGATCAGGCCAGTGTGGTCAAGATACAGTCTAAGTTGTCTCACCAATGGTGGCTGTGAGGAGTGAGTTTTCGAACGTAGACTGTTTATTTCCTCTGGAAAGCATTGAAGTTGAGCACTGGATACCCACTGAATATTGGCAATGGACAGTTCAGAGGGTGTTAAAGGTCCCTTAAGCTTGAATAACTTTTGCCTGGTGTTATGGGCAAAGCGAAGGACATAAGCAGTTACGTCTAGTAACTTGGAGTGACTACTGTAAGCAGAAAGATCAATTAAAGTGTGTATACCATTGGTAGGTGGTGATATGGTTGTGCTGTGGACGCTGGCAGATGACAGATTCTTCAACACTGTTAACCTGCACAAGGAAGGCTTCTGAAGGGCCCCAGGTGGGCCATTCAGTAGGAAACGATAGCCATGGAGGGCCATGTTTCCACAGTGTTGAGTTAACCTAATTGCTCAGCTGGCAGTCCACGGGTCAAGAGATCTGCTGGATTACAAGCAGTTGGGCAGTATTTCCAAATTGATGAGATAGCTAGAATTTCTTTCACCCTATGTTCAATGAATGGTTTCGGCTTTTTCTTGCTTTGGAGCCAGCAAAGAACTATCTGGCTATCAGACCAATAGTGAATGACGGTGTTGTGGGTGAGCGAGTCCACTACAAAGGAACCTAGGCGAGCTGTTATGATTGCGGCCATGAGCTCCAGCTTGGGTAGAGTGGGTTGTTTTAGTGGAGCTACACGACATTTTGACATTACAAGTGATGAATGGTTGCCATATTGAATGTAAACAGCAGCGCCATATGCCTTTGGGCTGGCATCAGCAAAGATAGTAGGAGAAGGATCTCCCATTTGGAGTATAGGAATATACTATCGTGGGAAATGCTGTTGTAAGGCAACTGAGATGTCTGCTACAATGGAAGCCCATATGAGCTGGTAGGTTTCGTTCAATTCAGTGTCCCAAGCTACATTGTCTTGCCAAAGATCTTGAAGTAGTAGCTTGGCTGCTATAGTCACCAGAGTTATTAGGCCTAGAGGGTCAAAGATTGATGAGGTGTAGCAGAGAATATCACGCTTTGTTACTGGAGTGGTGGTAGTAGTCTCAGGCTTGGAGCAAAGAGATAGTTGATCGAGTTTGACATTCCAGCACAATCCAAGAACTTTAACAATCTCTTTCTCATCAGCAACATTGTGCTGTTTAGCTAAGTCCCTCAAAGATTCACTGTTAGAAGCCCAAGTACATAGATTAAATTTAGATATGTTCATCAGTGATCGGGACTCTAGGAAGAATTGCAGGGCCTCTTTCTCGGTGTCACAGCCTGAGACAACATTATCAACATATAGGCTCCTCAAGATGCTGGTGGACACTGGTGATGGATGCTGCTGTAGGTGAAATGTGATTGCTGCATTGAGCATGAATGGTGAACAGCTAGCACCAAATAAGACAACCTTGAAATGGTAAGGCTGGAAAGGGCTACTCAGATCTTGTGGGTTAGAAAGCCAAAGGAAGCGAGTGCAATCTCTGTCAGATTCATTGAGCTGAACATGGAGAAATGCTTTCTCAATGTCAGCAGAGAAAGCATGCATATACAGACGAAAGCGCAGGAGTATGGCACATAGATGGTTAAGGAAAGGTGGGCCAATGTGAAGGCAATCGTTTAAACTATGATGCTGGGATGACTGTTTGCAACTGCAGTCATAAACGATTCTGATAGGTGTGGTATCTGAATCTTTCCTAATCAGT